>NC_051403.1:13973062-13978062 GCF_015228065.2 Penaeus monodon | reverse complement strand
ACAAAAATGTAAATGATACTTAATTAGAATATAGTATGCATACGGAGATGGCACAACATGAAATTACTATGAACCCACTTAATATCAATCAAGTGTTTATTTGCGAATGTCACTGTTCATTTATAACATACTAACAAACATTCATAGTATAGTACAATACAGTATTTATTTATTGACAGCAAGTCACAACTTACATTATTATGTAGCCCCTATGTTCGTGGGGCTCCTAGGTTCTGCCCAGCGTGTCCATGCCCAGAGTGTCTCGATTCCCGTCCATGCCACTTTCTAGTGCCACTGATGCTAGACATTTTCCGGATAGTTAAGCAAATAAACATTTCGTTGAACTGTAGGACAGGCATATATCATAACTCCTTCAATCGGTATTCATATGAGTTCAATTTTTTAAAATAATGTTTTGTGACATTTACAAATAATGGACTTTCTCTCAATGGTTCTTTAGGGTATTTTCAGTAGAAATGTATGGAAGTAAACTGTTCGTTGAAGTTAATTAAAGAGAGAAGGCCGTTTTTCCTGGATTACAATGACACAGAACCGAAAGATAGAAGAATCACTTTATATATGTTTTGTGAGTTTCAAGTAATACTGGTCCACAAAAAGATGATTACTATCCACACCCTATCCTTCAGCATTAATTGTTATAGAATGTTACAACCACATCTCTCTCACAGTTTGGGAACCGTTTGGTAATGAGACCAGAGTACCCAAGATATTTCTATAGAGTTTGACATAATGAGATTCCATTTGACATATGGCATGCTTGTTAGCCAACTGCAAATGAGGGCATTTAGCACAATCTAGTAAAATCTTAGTTATTTCATATGGGGATCCACATTTCATTGTAAAGGACCATTGTATTTCAATCGCGGTTCCTTTTTCTTTTAAATTATTAATACCAAATGTGTCTTTACATCCATCCATATCCTCTGACGTATCACTTCCAGATGGAGAGTCATCAGTATAAGTATTTTTGTGTAGGGGCTAAAAAGGCTTCTTCTAACAGCTTTCCTAACGCTAGTGATGTCTTAGGTCAATATCTATTTTCCTGTCATTCCGCGCATTTAACGGAAAAATAAGCTCTTCCTTCAGAAGTCTTCTTTCTGTTGCGCTCAGTTTGATAGCAATTTACACTTGCAGACTCCGATGTCCAGAAGTTTGTTTCGTGCTTCACATACGAATGCCTCAATTTCAGCATAACAACCTTCAGAGTCTTCTGCCTGTATTTTTTATTTATATATTTTACAGGGCAGTTTCTCAACATTACTCGCAATTCGATGACTCACCTCGAATATATTTGTTGTTCTAAGTAATTGTTTGTTTGTAATGTTTTCTGCCATTTGCAACCCTGAGGGATCTTCACTTGTGCTTTGTACCAAAGGTTTCCATAACATCCTCTCGTGCCGGTAATTCTCACTGCAATATACCTTCCCTTTATCAAAAAAATGGAATATATGACTGATATTGCTGTTTTTTCCACCTTAGTCTTTTCCTGTTTGTAATCAAACAAAAAGCTCAATATGTCATACATACGCCATGCTTACCATCTCCCTTTAAAAATACAAACATATAAAACATTAGATCGAGCAAACAGACATGACACAAAAGGCCAAACCTCCTGTCATGATAAGCTGTTGAAGATATTTAAGTATAACGATTTAAGATTTATACTAATGGGTATTTTACACACCTTGTTTTCCATATTACCACAATTACCAAACAAAAATAAAAAAGTACTATAAATACTGAGTCTGAAGATCTTCATAGGTAACTCCCTAGATTCACTAACGGATATAACGTTCCTCTCTCTCTCTCTCTCTCTCTCTCTCTCTCTCTCTCTCTCTCTCTCTCTATCTATCTATCTATCTATCTATCTATCTATCTATCTCTATATCTATCAATCTTTTTCTTTTTTCTTTTTGTCTTGAGTAACGGTCTCGATAAGATGGACTTCACTAAAGACCGTATCCTCTATATTAGACGCCGTAAAATTAAGGGTGGATTGGAACAGCCTTATCTTACCACAAGACATATCTATGGTAGCATGCGGTGCACATTTCCTGAATACATGACCGACGGAAGAAGTTATCACTCCACACGTGCTGAAGCAAGGTTAATAAAGTTTAGTGTAAATACCGATCACCTGGACATATTACATTGCTCGAACTAAGGTCCTTAGGAGCATATGATGAGCTTTTCCATTTTCTAAATGTGGGGAATATGGCAGCCTGCGATTTATCTATGTAATACTCTATTACATATTACATGTAATTCATTATTGTATAATTTGATATACATTCAATCACACTTATAGAGATGTGTACATGTGTGTGTGTGTGTGTGTGTGTGTGTGTGTGTGTGTGTGTGTGTGTGTGTGTGTGTGTGTGTGTGTGTGTGATTTGTTTTGTTGTTGTGTGTGTGTGTGTTGTTGTTCTGTGTGTGTGCACAACCATTTATATTTATATAATATATGATGTTCTACAGTGTATGATGGGGACGTGGTGGCCGAATGGTTAGAGCGTCGGACTCAGACTGTCTCCGGCAATCTGAATTCGGGTTCGAGTCACCGGCCGGCGCGTTGTTTCCCTTGGCAAGGAACTTAACCTCGATTTCCTGCCTAGCCCACTTTGGGATGATGCCAAGCCCCAAGTTAGTGCCGGGTAAATAGAGATGGTGACTCGGAAAAAAAAAAAAAAAAAAAAAAAAAGAAACATCGGGCGGAAGGCAATGGCAAACCACCGCTCTAAATTGCCAAGAAAAATCATGGAAAAGCCCATGATCGCCAAGGCCGCGGTGGCCAAATGGTTAGAACATCGGACTCAAGACTGTCACGACGGCAATCTGAGGTCAAGGGTTCGAGTCACCGGCCGGCGCGTGTTCCCTTGGGCAAGGAACTTCACCTCGATTGCCTACCTAAGCCACTGGGTGGCCAAGCCAGCCCAAGTCAGTGCTGGTCCCAAGCCCGGATAAAATAGAGAGAATGATTACCTAAAAAGGCAACACCGGCACTCTCCGTGGAAAGGAACTGGGGACCCTACCACGTACTCACTCCAAGAGCATCACAACATGAAAACTACAATTAAGTATCATGCTGTGACCACGGCGGCTCAGACATGAACCTACCGTTAAAAGAAGAAGAACAGTGTATGATATATTATCTAAATAGTTAATTACATATTGCATATATAATTATAATACATCATAGAGAATTTTATCAAATCTATATAATCTACTGTGTATCATTTACAACGAATTCTTTGAATCTTGCGCGATGATTGGTCTTCTGTGTCTCCCTGCCTTAGAGTCTTGTGGGATGATTGGTCTACCGTTTCTTCCTGCCTTTGAATCTTGCGCGATGATTGGTCTAGGTTAAAGCAACTGACACTGCGTTGTTTCTGCCAAAAAAAAAAAATAATAATAATAGAAAGAAGTTTATGTTTCAAGTTGCTCAGTCGATTGTTTTTATTTATTTCATTTTTTTGTTTGTTTGTTTGTTTGTTATTTTTTAACGTATCTACTGAACGATTGTTTTTATTTTTTTCTGTACCTTAAGCCCCGATCATTCAGGTAAAAACTACTGCGTACAGGATAGGGATGCGATGTTAAAACCTATACTTTGGTTTAATGTCTGTAAATGATGTTAATAACCATAACATTTGTAACTCAGATAAATTTTGCAAATGTCTTATTTACATCTTTAACGACATGATACAAATATAAACACTGATTACTATTTCTAATCAACGCCGAAGTCTGTGTTCCATCGACGCATTCGGATCACTCATCACTTCTGGAAAACCCAAACGGCCGGTTTGTTATAAATGTGCAAATATTAATTATACGGACATGCATATCCACAGAAATAAACACATATCTATCAGTCTAGACATGCATATCTACGAGATAGACAGATAAATGTATATCTATCAGATAGCCAGATGTGCATTTATTTCTGTGTGTATGCATGCCCTCATAATGAATTAATAATTAGTTCGGGCCTTGTACAATTTTAACAAACTTTGCCGTTGATTAGAATTAGTAATCAGTGTTTACATTTGTATCGTGTTGTAAAAGATGTAAATATGACTTTAATATACGTAATACATTAGAATATGGGCCTTGAACCCTTGTGTAAAATGAAAGAGGAAAAAGTCTGTGATCCCATACGTTATCGTAGAGAAAAGGTGAGCAAAATGGACGAAATCTTGAAACAGTTACGCTTTATGTCCTTTTACACAACGGCTCAAGGCTCATATTCTAAAGTATTACGTATATTACAGTCTTACATACGTCTTTTACATGATACAAATGTAAACACATTTCTAATCAATGTCGGAGTTTGTTAAAATTGTCCGAGGCACGACCTAATGAATATTCATTATGCGGGCATGCATATACACAAAAGTAAATGCAAGTTTGTTAAAAGAGTAAGTGCTTCAAGATTACGCCCAGTTTTACTCACCTTTTCTCTACCATAAAGTATTTAATCACAGATTTTTTTCTTCTACTTCTTCTTTCTTTTTTCGAAGACAACACCAAAGATGAATAACATTAACAAATCATATGCATTATAAAAGAGGCAAATTTTAAATGTTGAAGCTTGATATTTCCATATATGTTATTAGCACTTCCTCTAAATACTATTTAACAGTTTAATTAATCATGTGATTGACTAAGAACAAGTATTTGTTGATAATCATGAAGCAAAGGGCTAAAAGCTTGTTGAAACGGTTATGTATGCGAGACATAAAACGAAGTAAAAATTTATTGTTGCTAGACAGAAGAATATGTAAATGGAATTGTAACTGGCAACACCGACGTTGTCATTCAACTATTGCACATGCTAGCTTTGAAATAAATAAATATATATATATATATATATATATATATATATATATATATATATATATATATACACATACATACATACCTAGGCGCACACGCACATACATACATGCATATATATATATATATATATAATATAT
>NC_051403.1:13960562-13965562 GCF_015228065.2 Penaeus monodon | reverse complement strand
TTATTGTAATAATGATAATGATAATGATAATGACAAAAATAATAATAAACACATTAAGAATGATTAAATCAAAGAATGTTCAGAAGAAATAAAAGCAAACGTCTTTCCAAGAAGCAGAGAAAACAGGAAGCGCACGAAAAGGGAAACAAAAGGGCAGAATTAACGAGCGAGGAAGAAAGAGAAGACACGATGGAGAACTTGTGATTAACGAGCAAGAAGAAATGAGATGCAGGGTATAGGTTATACGCCTTTGTGTCGGAGCGAAGGTGCATTTGATGCTGACTGAGGACAGGTAGCCTGAGAGTTAGGTGATGATAATTAATTCAGTCATTAACAGGTTGGGGATCCTAATTAAATGTATATGTAATTTGGATAGGGATTCGGATAGTCATCACCAATCTCTGAAGTGCATTTCAGTCTTTTTTTTTTTCTTTTTTTCTCTCTCTCTTAGTGAGTATAGATGGATGTAAACAATAAGATTTCGCTATCTGGGCCATTGCTTTAGAACTGAAGTCTCGTGGGGAAAGGCGAGCAGTTTCTTGGTTATTCTATCTCGACTATTTCCTCTCGGATATTCTGAGACCAAGAGAAAATGACGGAGAGGGAGAAGAAGAGAACCACTCACTCATCCTATCGCTCCTTTTCTTACTCATTCCAGAGCGGCGGTTCGGACATTCCTCTAGGACGGGTGTACGTCGAGGACCCGGATGACTGGGACGTGGGTGACAAGTCCTTCGCCTGGCTGACCGCCCCCCAGCCTCCTTTCATCCTCAATTCCAACACCGGCAACATCTTCGTCTCCAGCCAAGTCAGAGAGGGCAGGTAAAGTAACCATAGGGGTCTCTACCTTCCCCGTAATGCTCCGTGTCTCCGGATACCCACTAACCCCGGTTGTGAAAAGAAGTATTGAAATCCCAGAAGACAAGTCATAGTGCTTGCTTATCGGTCAGTCCAGGACGCGTTTAAGGGGGATTTCACGTGTAGTAGGAGGTAGTAGCTTCTCTGTTCAGTCCACCAACCAAACTCTCGACGCTGACCGCTGGTCGGGAGCAGAAGCCTGGTAAGAAAAGGTAGGAAGTTAGTCGCCACTGGTCAAGCCATTTTACTGCTCGTCTTTCTTAGCTGACGTTCCTCCCCCTATTCTAAGTCCCTTGCCTCCTCCCTTTGCCTCCTCCCCTACCTCCTCTCCTTGCCTCCTCCCCTACCACCCTCCCTTGCCTCCATCCCCTGCCTCTACCTCTTACCTCCTCCTCCTGCCTCCTCCCTTCGCCTCCACCTCTTGCCTCCTCCCCTACCTCCTCCCATTGCTTCTTCCCTAGCCTCCATCCCCTTACCTCCCTCCTGCCCCCTGCTCTCGCGGACCTTAGCACCGTGCGGACTCAGGCAAAAACTGTCATTACAGTTTCCGGGTTATGCTAAGCAAGGGGAGAAGAAAAACAGATTAAAAGGTCATTGAGGGAGAGGATACTTGCCAATCCCTTTTTTATTTATATATCTATCTATTGTTATCTACCTATTTATCTCTCTATCTATCTGTCTATATTTATCTGTCTGCCTATCTATTTCTTCTATATATACATATATATATATATATATATATATATATATATATATATATATATATATATATATAATATAAAATAAACAGACAGAGAAGAAAGAGAGAGAAAAACACGAACAACAGAGAAGAGAAAGAGAGACAGAGAGAGAGAGAGAGAGAGAGAGAGAGGAGAGAGAAGAAAGAGTGAAAGAGAGAGAAAGCGAGAGAGACAGAGATAGACAGGCAGACAAACAGACAAGAAAAAAAAAGTGGAAGAGAAAGAGCGAAGGGGATATACAAGAGAGAGTGATATTTATATATATTTTATATATATATATATATATATATATATTATATATATATATATATATTATAATATATATATATTATGTGTGTGTGTGTGTGTGTGTGTGTGTGTGTGTGTGTGTGTGTGTGTGTGTGTGTGTGTGTGTGTACACGTTTTTACCTATCTGTCTCTGCCTGTCCATCTGTCTATCTATCCATCCATCTATCAATCTATCGATCTAGCTATCTATCTATTCGTCAGCCTATTTTTCTCTCTTCTCTACTTTATTTCACTTCTACCCCTCCCCCCCCTCTCTCTCTCTCTCTTGGGCAAGGATACTTCACCTCGATTGCCTACCTGGCCACTGGGTGGGTAAGCCAGCCCAAGTCAGTGCCGGTCCCAGAACCGGGTAAATAGAGATGGTGACTCGATAAGGCAACGGCAAACCACCGCTCTAAATTGCCAAGAAAATCATGGAATTCCATGATCGCCAACGTCCTTGTGGGATAGGGCACTTGTAAACACACACACACACACACACACACACACACACACACACACACACACACACACACACACACACATATATATATATATATATATATATATATATATATATATATATATATATATATATATATATATATGTACATATACACACATATGTAAGTGTATTGTGTGTCTTTTTCTCTAACCTTCCCCTACTCTCATCTTCATATTTGTATGCGTGCGGTGTAGATTTATGTGTCTAAATATATACATAGAAAAGGGGATCTCTGCCAATTACCATGTGAAGAAACAAGGAAGAACGGCTGGAAATAATCCTCTCAGAGACTTTTTTGATGTTCTGACGACTTTCCTTCCCTTTCCGAATGCTGTACAAAGAATAGCCGGGGAAGTATTGGTCACGTAAAGTACTGTTGTTTTGCAGAAATAGTCGGAGAGTTTTTTTTTTTTTTTTTTTTTGGGGGGGGGGAGAAGCTATTTTATCAGCGTAACGTAATAATGTAAATGGATAGATAGATAAAAATGATAAATGAAATGGATAAATCTATTTCTCTACTAATGTTTCGGTATATGGTCGCGGCGTCTAAATCGAAGCGAATAGTAACTTTAGTAAAACCCGAGTTGCATATTTTTTTTTTCAAGATCACAGGCATTCTCTAACATTTTGGATATAAACGAGTTAAAGCTGACGCAGTGAACGTCAGCAAAAACGCATCTTGATCCTCCTCTGGCGCAGAGCAAATTCAGCAAAGTGTAAAAGTAGAAAGTATGAATCCATAGCGAACCACACTTTTACGACTGGGAAGGTGGCTCAGGGTTGTCGTCATGATATCGCCTCGTTTGCCTTGTTCACGGTATTGGTATCATATCACCATCGGAAGGTCGATTTACCTTAATCAAAAACTATTGCTGTATAATGAGTGGAGTTCACCGGTCTTTGTGAAGTTATGCGATATACGAGTATATGTGTATATTTGTGAATTCAATTTACTTCAATGTCTTTTATAACCGTTGGCCTAACTCTCTGAGGATTACGACGCCCATTCCTCCAAGTGACTCATAACATTACCCACTTAATAACACATGGAAATTGGCTGCTTTGCCAGACATACTTGCAAATGGCATTATAACCAAAGCATAAAAGGAAAAAAGAGGCAAAATGCTTGTACGTTCTCTCTAAAGTGAGAAGTATACGATGCCATTGTTCGAGTGTAAATAGGCATTAGTCTTCTTCTTGTTGTTTTTTCGAGCTCGTTGTTGTAGTTACAGTACACTAAGCTAACGGTGCCAGTTTGAGTTCCTCCTGGCACTCGTCTGTGACTTCTGTACTGCTCCTGACGGGCCCTTGACGCTGTTTTATGAGGCAAATTTCAGCAACCACCTTTACACAGACTTGCTTAAAGACTTTCATTTTCGTGATTTAATATACAAAACGTTAAACAATATCAAGGGAACTTTTGCACTTCCTATTATGGCAGGAAACTATGGCTTTCACTTGATAATTTTGGTTCAGGAAGGAAATATAGTCCCATTCTCGATATTTTAAAGTTTAGGAGAATTACGAGGTGTCGAGAAGAGGGATGTGAAATATGTTTTTAAAAAAAAGCAGGCGGGACGTGGAGCACGAAGGTCGTTATAAAATTTGTCCACTTATTTTTTTAAACACAGAACTATCCACAAATAACACAATATACAATCCTAATTCAGTATAACTGTTTTTTCTTTACCCTACAAAAAATGATCAATTGATAAAAATGAAAATAAAATTCTGTATAGAATAATGAACAACTTACTAACAATGTTGCACGGCTGCAATGGAAGCAAATCTGATTTGTAAACAAGCCGAAGATGAGTTTGTGTGTTTCATGATTCTTCAAACGTGCGTGTGTCTCCCTCCTTCCCTACCTTACCTCTCAATCTCCCTCCTTATTCCTCCCTCTCTCCCTTTCTCTCCCTCTCCCCCTCCACCCCCCCCCCTTCAATCACATCACAACCTACCTACCCATCCATCTCCCCCCACTCTCTCTCTCTCTCTCTCTCTCTCTCTCTCTCTCTCTCTCTCTCTCTCTCTCTCTCTCTCTCTCTCTCTCTCTCTCTCTCTCTCTCTCTCTCTCTCTTTCTCTCCCATCCAAATCATAAAACCAAGGAAAAATACCCTTTGCATAGCGGAATTCAACGCCTTCTCGTAACACAAGATTGATGTGCATCCAATATTCATGTGCAATCAAACTCAAGCCACAGTCTCCCTTTGAATCCCCGTTTTCTTTGCCTTTCGGAGTGGCAGGCGCACGCTCAGATTTTATTATTTGAAGCATTAAGCCTGATGTAATTCTGCCTCACGGTCTTCCTCGATAAATCTCCGATGGAAGGTTCACAACCTGTAGGAGTTATTTTCATGTTCTTTTGTCTTCTTCTTCTTTTTATTATTATTATTATTATTCCTTTTCTTGAGCACGTGCGGGTTCGAGTCCTAGCTTCGCCTTATCCCTTACAATGGAGTTCGTGATATAAAAAAAAATCGATGATTGTCATTTTCATCATTATGGTTAATGTTATTATTATTGTTATTATTATTATTATTATTTTTGTTGTTATTATTATTATCATTATTATTATTATTATTATCATTATTATTATTATTATTATTATTACTATTATTAAATTTTT
>NC_051403.1:13945562-13948062 GCF_015228065.2 Penaeus monodon | reverse complement strand
GGTTATGTGTTTGTGTGTGGGTGTGTGTGTGTGGGTGTGTGTGTGTGTGGTGTGTGTGTGTGTGTGTTGTGTGTTGTGGTGTGGGGGTGTGTTTGTGTGTGTGTGTGCATATATTTAAAATATATTTATATATATATTATATTTTAAATTATATTAATATTTACTATAAAATATACATATATATAATATACATATATATAATATAAAATTTTATATTATATATAAATATATTAAATATATATATTTATATATTGTTGGTGTGTGTGTGGTGGGGGGTGTGTTGTGTGTGTGTGTGTGTGTGTGTGTGTGTGTGTGTGTGTGGGGTTTAACATACATATATTTTTATATATATATATATATATATATATATATATAATAATTTATATTATATAAAATATAATATATATATTATATATATATATATTAATATATACACATATTATGCATTATATATATATAAATATTAATATATATATATATATATATATTATATTATATATGATATAATATATAAAAATGTATATTATATATTTGTGTGTGTGTGTGTGTGTGTGGTGGTGTGTGTGTGTGTGGTGTGTGTGTGTGTGTGTGTGTGTTTGTGTTTGTGTTTAAAAGCACAAAAAAACACTTATATCAGTATCTTCCCTAAGATATCTATGTTACAGAAGCATCCAGCGCAACAGGATGCCCATAAGAAATAGATTTTTAGAAAATAAATGGTTTTCCACCTTTACATGAATATGCCAGCGGGTAACCACACGTGCACATAATAACCTATTCCCGAAATGGTTTACATAATAAGCATGCAAGTCATTGAAATACCAACTTACATATATTCCTGCGGCGTGGAACCGTGCAGTGCAATACTTACATCTGCACAAAATATTCTCTTTAATAAGGTGGGAAACCGGGGTGTATATATTCTCCTGATGTGAACTAACTGGATGTGGGCAAATGTCTTAAAAACATGATTCAGAATAAACTTTATGGCAAATTTCCCAGATAAACATTTTACCCTTCCCGTCTTTTTTGCTCTAAATGATTCTTTGGCACGGAAGAGGTGGATTTCAAAAATACAAAAAAAGAAGAATAGTTCACCTTTTCTTTTAATGTGCTTTCTTGCATTCGTTTCCTTTAAGACAAAGGGTACAACCTGGTCAAGACACACGCGTAGCCACCGTCCCTTCCTCATGCCTTCCGCTATCCCTTCCCACTACACAATATACAGCATATCAAAAGCAGAAATGGAACCCATATATACTTGACTTGCCGTCCGCGCGAGAAAAAGTTGCAATTTTATCTTTTTCCCAAATTTCCCTTTTAGGACCTACATTGTTAACTCTTTTAATACCGCTTTCTTTTATTTTTCCATTGCTTCTAAATCTCGAGAATAATGCTTTTCCAACGACCCGCTGGTAAAAGACCGGGACACTTAGTCTTTCGGACATGCTGTGAATCTATTCAGCGTGAGACATGCGTGTTGTCTCTTGATCGCGTTTTCATTCAGGTTGCACTTTAAAAGAAAAACGGCAAAAAAAATCTGTGTTGGGGGGGACTTTAGGAATCTGTGACTCTCCTTTCGCTTTCTCTCATCTTTAGAGTCACTTGCATAATATTTCTAAAACATGCCGTTAAAATCAAAATAAAGACTTATGAAAATAAAAATTTAAAAACTTCTCTTTTACAAATATGATTCAAAACCCGGGCTAGCGTACGCCTGGGCCATTTCGGAGAAATTAAAAATTTGTATTTTACCCAAAACCTACCGAAAGGCAAAAAGGTGCCCTTAAAAGGGAAACCCTTTTCACCCAAAAGGGGGGGAGTTGGGGGCCCCCCACTTTTTTTTTGGGGTTTTTTTTACCCTAGCTTCTTGTTTTTTTCCCTGTTTCTTTTTTTTTTTTGGGGTTTTTTTCTGTTTCGGTTGTTCTGAGTTTTGCCGGGGGCGTCGTTTTTCCCCCTTTTTTCCCCCCCCCCTTTTTTTTTTCCCCCCCCCCCTTTTTTTTTTCCCCCCCTTTTTTTTCCCCTTTTTTTACCACCCCCCCCCCTTTTTGGGGGCCGAGGGTTGTCGTTTTTTGGGGCCCCCTTTTTTTCCCCCCCCTTTTTTTTTTTCCCTTTTTTGCCCCCCCCCCTTTTTTAACAAACAAAAAATTTTTTTTTTAAAACAAGAGAGACGGAGTTTTTTTTTTTTTTTCCCTTTCAAAAAAAATTTTTGATTTTTAAAAAATTTTTTTTAAAAAAAAATATAAAAAAAATTAAAAATTTAATATATAGGGTAAAAAAAAATGGAAAAAAGGGAAGGAGGGAAAAAAAAACCCCCAAAAAATAAAAGGGGGGGGGAAAATTTTTTTCCAAAGTAGTGATGTGTTGGATGAAAGAAATTTTTGGGTTTTTTTGGGGGGTTTTTTTTGGGGGGGGGGGTTTGGGGGGGGGGGGGGTGGGGGGGGGGGTTTTTTGGGGGGGTGGTTGGGGGGCGGGGGGGAAAAATTTTTTAAAAATAAAA
>NC_051403.1:13920562-13925562 GCF_015228065.2 Penaeus monodon | reverse complement strand
AGGTTCACTTACATAGGAAATTATATCCGTCTTTACCGACAACCCTGGCTCGTGTTATGATTATTGGCCTGCAGTCTCTAGGAAAGATCGCATGGTGTTCTAGACCAAGAAAACAGGGCTGGGGTGCATTAAGATTTTCTTTCCTGTCCACCTGCGACTTGTTTATTTCCGCAAAACGAATCCATAGTGTATATATATATATATATATTATATATATATATATATATAATATATATATAATATATACATAATATATATATATATACATATATATAATAATATATATATATATATATATATATATATATATATATATATATATATATATATATATATTCTCTAATCAAGACATAATCCAACGCAATTTAATAACATCTTCCGCCATATATGTACTTTTTATTTTCATTCTACATGGAAATTCTCCCCGCCCTCCACGGGATACTTTGGAAGTAGGAGCTCTTGTAATATATATCGGTGAAGCGGGAGCATTACAGTGGCTTTTACTGCTGTCGAAGACCAAGTTGAAATTTCGTGCTTTTCTCGCGCTGTGACTGAGACCGTATATTGCTCCCTTACTTTCCGGCTGGGAACTTTTTGAAAGTCCCGATCTCGACAAATAACTCTCCGTGGAATCTGCTGGAATTATTTATACTTTATATTTCGTTACTCTTTATATCCGTCTGTTTGTATTACGCTAAATATTTTCTTTATAGGCGACACAGCATTTTGTACCATAAAAAATGCGCATCATAACAACCAGTTCATCTGTCCGTGTCCATTTTTTTTTTCTTTCTTTCTTTCTTTCTTTTTAGCTCCGCTATGGCATTGAAAAACGGGTGATAAAACTACCGAACGTCTGTGACGTCACATAGGATACAAACTTTGTGCTTCGTATTTTGTTGAGAAGTTTGTTTAGAAACGTGCGTAGGGAGGCTTAGGCGAAAGCGCTTATCTAACTAGGCGAAGATTACTCTTGAATCTTATTTCTTATCTTGTATTTAGGCTACATCAGATGATAAAGCGACAAGAATCCATACAAATATTTTTCTCTCCCGACGTCCAATTTAGGTGGTTTCTTGCTTTTGTGTGATAGAAATTATTACAATAACTTAACCAGAGAAATAGATATTTGTTCGTACGTTACACGAAGATAATGTACAACAGATAGGGCGTACTTCACATGGCATTTGAGTCATGACCTGAAATGGTATTCAGATCTACGCCATGGGAGTCCAAAGAGTACTTGGTATTTCATTCATTAATTTCAGTTTAGAGCATCAAGGGCCCTCGAAAAGCAACGTGAGAATAATAAAACGAAACTAAAAACGCTCCATAAAAAGCTGAACAATTTTATCAAGGACTTCATTTACATGTTCATTGTTATAGTTAGGAAGGTTTACAAGAGTCATATTCTGTATTAGTATAAAGAGCGAAATAATTGCAAAACTGCTGAATGTACTGGTTATTTTTTTTCGTTAAATGGTAGCTGTGCCATGTTATCATTTGTTTACGATTTGGTAAATTACATTTAAACATTCGTGATGACATTTCTTCATACTAGTATAAATGAGGAATATAATAATATCTGACATATCATTAACTCGTATTTAAACAATACTGTTATCGTTAGATGATACAAATACTCCTTTCTTGTTTCTAGAACCTCTTCTCAAACCAGCAGCCTGTTAGGCCAGCCTTAAGAACTGGTTTTGTTCATGTGCCATGTTCCTTAACAGCCTCTCATACCAGTTCTACCCTATGATTCTGAATCTAGCGGTACCTGTCGAGAAAACTTCGGCATATTTGTAAAAGAAAAGAAAGGAAAAGAAAAGAAAAAAAATAGGCGACCGAAACCACATTAGTGCACAATTCACGGGATTTCATAAGAATATAGTATATAGTGCATTAGCGTACCTTCGACGAGGCCAAAGGGTCGCAAAATTCTCAAGAGCACATAACACCTAATAGAAAAAAAAAACAAAGGAGTAATGATAAATAATACAACAGAATATCTGTCGTCACCTCGCACAGCGTTTAAAATTTTAGTTTTTTTTACTTGATTATATATATATATATATATATATATATATATATATATATATATATATATATATATATATATATATATATGTATATATATATATATATATATATATATATATATATATATATATTAATATACATATAGATAGATAGATAGATAGATAGATAGACAGATACATTTATATGTGTGTGTGTGTGTGTGTGTACATATATTATATATATATATATATATATATATATATATATATATATATATATATATATATATATATATAATACACACACACACACACACACACACACACACACACACACACACACACACACACACACACACACACACACACACACATATAGAGAGAGAGAGAGAAAGAGGCAGAGAGAGAGAGAGAGAGAGAGAGAGAGAGAGAGAGAGAGAGAGAGAGAGAGAGAGAGAGAGAGAGAAGAGAGAGAGAGCGAGAGATAGATAGAGAGAGAGGTACATATACCGTATGGACAGTCAACTCCTCCAGGGACAAGTTCTATGAAATGAAGATTTAATCGAAACACAGCAGTTACATCTCTTTATTGAGTTATTCATTATTTTTTATAACTTTTCGACATTTGTTACAATAAACTCTGTTCTAGTTACAACCAGAATCATATCCAGCGGACCTACGCCAACTGCCAGCTACACCCACAGAATTTTACATTTTTACATGACAGTCACTCCAACGCAGACTGCAGGAAGACAATTAATGCGGCGAAACAAAGCTTTGTACTCATATTTTTCAATATTTGAAAAAGATGATTATTGTCATAAACAGAATGCATGCGTATAGATTATTACATTAGGCTGAACCAATGCAAAAATATCATCAGCATATAAAACCAGATTGGTATCATACACTGTTATGAGAAGTTAAGATAATATTCAATCCAGTGAGTAGATTATGAGTAGATAAGGCACACTGATGAAGGAAGGGAGGAAGGAAAGACACGAAGGATGGAAGAGAAGGGATGAGAAGGAAAGAATGAGAGGATGGGAGTGAAAGAATGAGAGGGAAGGGATCTTCTCAATTCAATTCAGCGCTCGATTACATTACTATGCATTGCGTAGTGCAACTGATCGAACAATAACATGTATATTTAAAGTTTTGAAAGGAATTGTCAGTTGGTGTGTGTGTGTGTGTGTGTGTCTGTGTGTGTGTGTGTGTGTGTGTGTGTGTGTGTGTGTGTGTGTGTGTGTGTGTGTGTGTGTGTGTGTGTGTGTGTGTGTGTGTGTGTGTGTGTATGTGTGTGTGTGTGTGATACACAGATGAGATTCTTTGACATTCAGGTGGAGCCTAATAAATTATGCTCATATATACAGTAAAAGGAAATTATATGCATAAGTAATTATTTGGATCACCCATTGTGAAACCCGTTTATCTTTTGTTTTGTGTTCTATTTATTTATTTATTTATTTATTTATTCGATTTTGGCTCCCTTTATATCGATTAAAATTGTTATTTCTGCGTGTGCTTTCGTTATGTTAAACTTAGAACGAGTTAAAATTGCATACAGTATCCATATTGATTTCTAACTTTAACTTTTATTTTGCAGTAGGAGGGTCATCAACCGGGTTTGCAGATGTTAAGGACGCATTGAAGCAAAAAGAAACCATGTACCGTTCATCCTAAGGAGATATGGTTTTAGCACTATGCAACACAAAACCAACCGCTTGTGGAATGCCTGTCACGGTGGCCAGTGACTTCTCTTCAATTTGTGCTAAAATTCACCATTGCTTGCAGTCCCCGGGAAGTTTAATTATTTAACCCTACTCTGAACTGTGTCGTACTTTTTGTTTGTTTGTTTCTTTTCCTTCTTTTATCGCTCTAATTGCAGTATTTATTGGTTATCTATTCTATATCCTAATAAAATAACGTGTTTCACGGGCCTTGTTATCTGGGTATGTAGTTTCTTGACCATCTTTCACTCGTAGTTAGCAGCACACGCTTTTAAGAAAGCCGTATCTCCCAACGCACGGGGAGATCACAGCGTACAGGTGTTTCCTTGAACTCTCCCCTACCCCTCTGCCACACGAAGTCGCTGCCAAGCCACTAACACAGAAAGTTTCCTTGCATGGTGGTTTCATTGTGCTCGAATCTTTGCTAATCTTGAGAATGAAAGTTGGACTGAGCCACTCGAGAACTGCCATTTTAGAAGACACCTCATGATTAGCGCTTAGTGAGTTCCACCTCAAGCGAGATCTTTTGTTTAAAGTTTTATGTGATTCGGGGCCTCATTTCGCGTCGTTTTGTAGCAGTTTTATAGCTGCGCGTATTTATGTGTAATATGTTTTGCATTAAACATTTTCGTGAATTAGATATTTCCAAAAGGAAAATGGTAAAAGGAATGTTTGTATGACATTAATAAGTCTGAATTTTATTTGATCTTCAAAGGCATTTTATATTTTGCTGGAATTATTTTTGATGCTCGTCCTTTTGATTATATTCATTATTTTGCTCATATCATGTGTTTACTGAAGCATAGCATTAATTGTAGGTGAAAATTGGGGGAAGGATTACTGTGCTAATTAAAGTTTCAACGTAGCAACCAGTTCTAGTATAGAAGAAAATAATGATATTAACTGCACTTACGATATTTTTCTCGTAAAAGAGATACTGATAGAAAAATGCTCACACACACACACACACACACACACACACACACACACACACACACACACACACACACACACACACACACACACACACACACACACACATACACACATACGCATACAAATAAATATATACAGACACACACACACAAACACACACACACATATGTGTGTGTGTGTGTGTGTGTGTGTGTGTGTGTGTGTGTGTGTGTGTGTGTGTGTGTGTGTGTGTGTGTGTGTGTGTGTGTGTGTGTGTGTGTGTGTGTGTGTGTGTGTGTGTGTGTGTGTGTGTGTGTGTGTGTGTGCAATTACA
>NC_051403.1:13893062-13898062 GCF_015228065.2 Penaeus monodon | reverse complement strand
TCTCAGCTCACCAGCTTGAAGCTTACTGCTGATTGGCTGACGCCAAAGTCACGTTGTATTCCTGAACATCACTTGGAAAGTCGACTTGCCCTCTGTCTATGGCGTTTTAAACGTATGCAGGCATGTAATCGTGGTGTAATTCTACATGCTTACTTCCGGTCATATATCCACGAACGTTATTTACATACATACAAATGTTTGTTGTGAGCACCGACAAACCCTCTTGCATGTGCTTTTCTACATTGATTCGTACTATTAATAGCCATAAGACTCTCATACATTTCGATGAAAATAAATATCCATGGACTTTGAATACCGCCGGACAAACGCGTTGTGTTTCTGTAACATTCATGTTAAATACCAGACAGCATGTATTGCTGTGAAACAATCACCTCTCCTCTACGGGGTCCAACAACCTGTTTGTTTTGATCACAAAGTCATGTGTTCAGTAAGACCAATGGAAAGTCATGTTACATTTTCATCCAATCAGCATGGCTCTCCCTTACCGCTTGGGCTCAGATAAAGCACCAAGTGGCCCCCATGGCGGTGGGCGTGGCGCTGGCTCTCCTATAAAGTCCTGCGCGCACAGTCCGCTGCATCAATACCACCCCGAGTCGAGCAGATTCTGAGCGTTTCGTTGTAAAGAGCCTTTGGGAAAACCTAAACCACCGCCATGTCTGACGCTTATTTCGACGAGTACGACCACTACAACTTCGACGATAAGCTGGTCCATTCAAGAGGAAGCGGCAAGAATCGGTCCAAGGTAGAGGCCGAGCAGAACAAACAGACCGATAACTGCGGTCACACTAGAAAGATCGTCAATAATATGAGAAACAATGAAGCTAACAATAGAGTGACGCAAGCAACGGCGATAAAGCATTAACTGAAATTAACCAATATTTACGGTAAGTAACACCATGTTTTCCCATTTCATCTGTACCCTTGTGAACTTCAATATACATGTAAATTTTGTTTGAGATTGATATCACTTGGTAGAGGGTTAGTGAGAAAAACTATGGGGTTTTAAGCGTTGTATAAATACGTTTGATATAAACCACAGGCAACTGTGAGATCTATTTCCTAGACCGATCTACACTAGACGATGCATATAAATTTCAAACGTCCCTTTCACAATAGTTTCTAATTAATGTATGATCTAACCTAAATAAATTTTGTATTAAATTCTTTAGAAACATTGGAAGCGATTTATTTGCTTCGCCAACAATTACATTTGCCAACTAATACAATACCCATGTAAACAGATTTCCATATAATTTCACTTTAATATTTCGAAGTTCTTACCGTCAAAAATAAAGGCAACTTAAAATTTCAAAGCTACAGATCTCGATTTTCCATGATATCCAACAAAGAACAACCCCGGAAAAGAGAAGCGAGTATGCACGTTCATTATAGGGAGGTCAGGGTCTTGTCGGAAGCAGCTGTCTGTTGCCATGCGCGAGCGACCCACTGCCACAAAAATAGAAATATTGATCTGGTCATCTGTACATACGTAATAAAAGTACTTTAAGTTTTATATTGTTATAGCGAGATAAAGGAAGCATGTACATGGTTATAGCGGTAGTGATAAGAGCACACTGTTAAAGGTGAAGTGAAGGTCATTAAAACGCTGCGCACTTTGAAACTTACCAAAACTTGGATTAATGCAAAATAAATATATTGTTAATTGTTGCATGTGTTTTGTAATGTTTGTCATGTAACTATTGGCAAGATGTGTTATCAATTTAATATGTATAGGTAATAGTTTTACAAGGTCTAATGTTTCTATTATATTATGATGTGAGAAATGTTTAAAATATAAATATTATTAATATAATCCGTAGGAAAACGTATAATTGTACAAAAAAAAAATAATATACTTTTTTTTTTTTAAGTATTGTTTTAAGTATTGCAACATTTTCTCTTTTTTCTTCCGCAGAATCGTTGACGTCGAACCAAAGCATAGTAGAGAAGACCAACGGACTTGAATCGCCTTTAGGATGTGTGGGACCAGAGTTGCTGCAATGTCTGCAAGGCAAGGTTGACAAGGCAATGGACTCCAGCCCAACTGGAAGCCGACGAGCAAACATGTTCCATGGGTGTACTTCACACGACTGCGAAGTTGACAAAGCTTCGCAAAACATCCATTGTTCATCGCATGTCACCATCAAGCGACAGATGCAGTGTCCCTTTGTTACAATGTTAAATCGGCAAGGATTGAGCTTCCCAATACAGGATGCATATGCTGTGTGCGGGGCCCAGTCTTCCCGTGGGACATTATGCTTCGTGCGGGGACCTTGTCGGGAATGACCTTTTCTCATTTCATTATTATTATTTATCTTTGCCTGGGGTTAGCTTTCACAGGAGTTTACCATTTCTTATATTCATTTCGTATTTTCTATTTATAGTAGTCAGTTGCGGGACTTTCGAGTCTAGCATGTTGTTCTTCTCAAGTGGTACAAATATACTAAGGCATATCTGGTAACCTTTAATAAGTGCCCATGTTGTGATAATAAAAGATAATTTTTTATGCCATGTTTATCATTTACCTAGTTCTTGTCCTTAAGAATTACTGTTTTTGGCCATGAATGGAAGGAGAATAACTAGTCAAATGAGTAATGGAACGAGTTATACATGTTCTTACAATTTACACTTACGAAAACTAGTTTGCCCTTCATCATCCCCCCAAAAACTTGTTCTGAGTTTGGTGGAACTGGAAATATTCAGAGACGATAAATTCTGAGTACTAAATGTTCATTTGCACTAGATCAGTTGTCTTATACGTTTGAGATATCAAAATTTTGAATTGCACATTTATTTACAAAGTTGTAAACCTTTAACAAGAAAAGTATCTCCCACCAAGACGGAGGGTGTATGAATTGTAATTTAATGTCATAAAGGTGAATCGAATGAAATTTTCATACACAAAAAAAAGGAAAAAAAAAATCAAAGGTGCAAATACTCAAACAAAAAAAATATTGCATTGTACGTGATATTGATATAAATTATACTCTTATAATATCTGGATAGAAAGAACATTTTACTCGGATACATTTTTATCTCCAGTCGAAACACAGGATACTTAATTCCGAGATTGTCAATATTTGGTTGAAAACTACGTGTCACATAAATGTTAATTTATAAGCCGACCTAGTTTTTACCAAAATATATTCATTATTTGTGTTGCAAATGTAAATGATGTGAATGTGTTCATGGGCATATGTTGGATTATGCATGTGTCCATGTCATGTGGCACATATATATATATGATTGTCAGTTGACCTTTTTTTAAATAAAATTACAAAAAAGAAAAGATAATATGCATCTCATGGTCTCTTCATTTGGGAATATGAGATAGCCATAAAGCTTTATATACTTAAAACTTTTTACTGCAATATCAGCATCTTGGTCACATGTTCAATTTTCCATCCGGAGTCAGGCCACTTTCTTATGCCATTATTTTTCCACTTTCTTATGCCATTATTTTTCCTCTGTTCACATAATTGAACAACATTTTACTAGTCTATACCCTCAAGACCACCATAATGGTTGGTTCTTTCTTGTTATCATTACAGGGCTACATAAACTTCATTTTTTCCCTTTTTTTATTTGTATCTCTTGCAGATCCTTCCTTTTCACTTACTACTGCCTGCTAAACTTTATTATATATGTGATATACTACAAATTAATCAAGCATCTTCTTGTTTATCTATTACTGAAATGCCAACTGTAAATGCACAGGCCTATTGGCAAAAATATTTATAATGATGCCAGAAAATAAGCATTTATTTCACGTTATCCACCATCACTTATGTAATCTTTTCCAAGGTAAGAGATAATATCATTGATAGGGGAAAAGGCTGACAAAACACCTATGAATCTCTGGAATCATGTCATGCATATATTTGTATTTTATCATACCTGTGTGCTAGAAAAAATAATGACATATTAAATAAAAATGGCTGCAGCTAAATATTAGGTCATTCAAATTTCAGCACTTTGAAGTTGACTGCTTAGGGTGTATTTAAAACCATTGTATCTTAGAAACAGTAACAGAAAATCAATCTCTAACATACTTGAGGATGATAATAGATTTACTTGGATAAGACCTGGAATTGAACTGAATTTAAGAGTCCTAATGCTTTTGTTAATTTGCACTATAAGAAGACAAGACACAGGATTAGCTACCTATACAGGTAAAGGGTCAGTAAACAAATTAACTTTAAATCTTGATACCTTTTGATACTGATAATGGGAAGGGAGAGAATAAATTAATATATAAGTAAACATTAAACTAATAACCCTTTAATGTCAGATTGAAATTAAACAAACAATGCACAACCTCTTGGCAAAACTGATACATTTCAACAAACAGCTCTTTGGGAATGCAGCACATGAATGGTATGTTATACGTTTGATGACCAGTTATCATAAAGGATACATTCTCCTGAAGTTTTACTGCTACTCATGACCACAAGCTCATTTTTGCCTCTGTCCTTTTCCAGCTCCCAGAAAGGAAATAATTAATGTTTATTTTCACCTGTTTATTCATTTTTCATTTCCTACTGTGTTCTTCAGAGGAGGTTTCCTCTTATTTTTCCCTAATCGATATCTCTCTTTGCCTTTTTACTTCATCATTTTCTTTCCAGTCTGTGCTAACCCTTTGTTTCTATATTTGCTTACATTATATCACTTATTTGCTATCCTTTCTTCCCTTTCTGTTTCATATTATCCCACCTTTCCCTTTTTTTCAATGAAGAATCATCTGTTTCTAAAAAATAATAATAATAAATGCAGGAAGAAGAACATACAACTGGGAATGTATTTGTATATTTGTCTACAACTTAATATATAACTTTTATATTTCCACAGAATATATGGTCATGCATTACATTATGCAAAACTTTATCCTAAAAACTTAGGGATTAAAATGGATAAAGTCAGATTATTGGAATTATCACATATGGAAAAAATAGAGGGATTGTATATCAGTGGGGGAAAAC
>NC_051403.1:13888062-13890562 GCF_015228065.2 Penaeus monodon | reverse complement strand
ACCCCTGCTTCCAAACCACTTGACAATGCGAGTTTGGTCAGATGCACTATTTTTTTATAAGTAACTCTTGGTTCTTATAAGAGCTAAACATAAATATGCCATTCCTGTCGAATATTTATATTTCATAAACTCATAAGCTTTTATTTTGGGGTAATTTAATTTTTATTGTATATTTACATATAACTATGTATTTATAATAGTAGTATTGTCAATAACAACATAAACATATAATTATGCCCATAAAGTATTGATGTCACATACAGCAATATGTTGATTGATGTTTTACAGAAATTTACAGCACAAACACATCGTAATAGTACAGATTGTAGGCATGGCAAAGAATCACTTCATAGAGGTATCTACAGTAGAGATAAAAATCATAATGAATACTGAATACTGTTGATGATGCTATAATAATGACTGTAAATACTGTAGTTTTTTATGATAGTGGTGATGATTCAAATGATGATGATGGCATTTAAAGCTTTGATGCTGGAGATGTATAGCTCCAATATTTTTCAACTTTTTAAATAAACATATGGATTGTTAGAGTTTCACATTTAATTTATAATGTTATTGGCATTAATATGAATAACAACAGAAATACTATTGAATAATAATAACAATAGTAGTAATAATAATATTGTTATCATTATTAGTATTATAGTTTCATTAGTATTACTAATATAATTATTATTAATAAGTCCCAAACATTATAACTTCTACAAATATTACATAAAGGCAATATTAAAGATTACTACAATCAGTGCCCGTACCATTATCAATATGATCCTTACTATTATTACAAGAGTATCATTAATTTGATGATGAAATACCTCTGTTTTGAGAAGGAATTTCATAAAGGATTACCTGAAGGTGACAAGAGATTCACTAATATCACACTAAATTATCATCATTATGATTCTTGGTGTACATATAATTTCATAAAGGACATTACAGACAACTGCTGTAAAGTATCAAGTTTTTAAATTATTATAAATATATGCGCTACCAAGCCCTCTGTTGTGACAGTAATTATTTTAAGTCCCCTTGGTAGACATCTTGGTAAATTGGGTAAGAACTTAAAGGTTAGTATTACAAAGTGTTTTCATCAAAGATTTCAATCACCCAAATAATTTTTTCACATTAATTTCATATTGAATGCAGCTTCAATTATAACAAATAACATTATTTGGAAATACTGTCTTTCATTTGGTAACTAACTGCAGCCCATCTTTCCAAGCTTGTGGGGAAAAAAGTGTATTTGATACTTATGACAATGATATTTAGATAAAGAATTTAAAAGATAATATATGAGTTCCAGCCCTATAAGATAGCGGTATATTATCTCATGGTAATTTGGTACTGTGGATCTTTGAACAGTCAATTTTTACATGGAAGAAAATATATTCTAATTAGGATTTTTTTTGTCTCTGGTTAATTATTAACTAAGACCTATTCTATCTGTTTCCCTATAATCCGAAGTTAATTCCCCATAAATATTTTAAAAATGCAAGTAATTTCAATATCAATAAGGTAACAAACAGATGTGCAGATTTTCTTTGAGACTGTCTGTATTTAAGACAGTTATGGATGAAAATTGTGAACAAATGTTCAGGCCTAACAAATAAGTTTGATACAGTCACCCAGCACCTCCATTCATCACAAACTTTCTTCTTTCTTATAACAAAAAAGTAAGCTGATGTATTTTCAGATATACTAAGCAAGTATTTTAGATTTACTAAACAAGTAACTAAAGCTTTGGAAGCACTCTTATATCATACAAAAATTTCTTCAGTAATAACAAGCAGTAATGTCAAATAACACTTGTGCAAAATTTACTAATACTATATCCAATATATATATGTGTATGTGTGTGTGTATGTGTGTGTGTATGTGTGGGTGTGTATGTGTGTGTGTATGTGTGTGTGTATGTGTGTGGTATGTGTGGGGTGTATGGTGTGTGTGGTGTGTGTGTAGTGTGTGTGTGGTGAGTGTGTAATGTGTGGTATGTGTGTGGTATGTGTGTGTGTTGTGTGTGTGTAGTTTATGTTTGTTGTGTGTGATTTGTGTTCTTGTTTGTGTGTGTTGTGTGTGTTTGTGTGATGTTGTTGTGTGTGATGTTTGATAAGAAAGTAAACAAGAGACTTTAATTTTCTTACTTTCTGACAATTTTTCATACATTTCTTTGTGTCACCAGAGGATCATATTTGTCTAATATTTGTTTCTTTGATGGAACTACCTTGACTAAATATACAAATATAATAGTATTGATAAATTAATGCTGCTAAGGTCAGTACACATTTGTTTATCTTGCAGTCTTGGTGCATAAAAAGTTGCAAAATCACACAATTTGAGCACTTCTAGGTATTGGATATAACTCCTTATACAGCAGAACACATAAATATTGCCATGAAAGGGTGGAAACTATTATCATTTTCACATAGAAACTTATACATCCTGTATAAGTATATGATCTTTTAGTATTAACTGAGGACAC
>NC_051403.1:13880562-13883062 GCF_015228065.2 Penaeus monodon | reverse complement strand
ATATTGTCAAAAGGGTGAAATATATAATCACATCCAGATTTTATATCTGCAATCAATTTTTTAATTTCTCACTCACTGTGCCTTTGTAGATGAACATATTAGGATCAATTGAAATCAGCTCAGAAGCGTGACGCAGGCGAATGTGCTGGTTTTCTGCCGGCACAGCATCTAAGGCTGTGAGTGGGATCCCTTGGATGCTACAATTACTGGTCTTCTCATTGATCATGTACTGAATACCTGAAAAACATGGAGGAAACAGTAATAGATAATTAAATATCTCTTTTTTTCAAAATGTTAAACAAATGGCTCAGTTAGTGATAAAGGCTAACCACAGAAAAGGACAGGAACCATCAACATCAAACTGCATATCAAATTACTTCATTTTATCCACAATAATATGATATAAAAGCAATGTTTTTCATTCATCTAACCTCTGATACCTCAAAAACACTTGCAATTTATGAATGTGACATCTAACAAAATATCATATATACAAAGGATGGTTATTAGTATCTGAATTTCACCTCCTTTTTATAAAACTTGACATAATATAGTTGTTAAAATATTATATTAAATGTTCATCCATGACATTGTTTGTAAACAATACATGAAGAAGATGACTTGTAGAAGGCATTAATAAATCCTTGGGATAAAAACAGTGATAACCACAAATATTTTGTATGACTAAATATTACCCAGGCATCAAACTGCTTTAAGAGACCACCAACGTGATCAGTTGACCCTTAACATTCGCTAAGGTTTTGCTACAGTACAATTCATGTGCTAGCTCTCTTGCTGTTTTTGTGTAGTAAAACCATTCTGTTAAACTACTGACAGATAGCAGAGGCAGACATCCCTTTGCAAAGTTTTGCTTTGCTGATGAGCATTGTGACCTTATGATGCTTAGGAATACTTTTGATAGAAACTGCAGGGCCCAGAATTTAATTCAGTACAAATGATGAAAAGAGTGAATGTGTAGTAGTAAAAAAAAAAAAAAAAAAAAAAAAAAAAAAATGCTCTACCATGATATTCATTAAAAATATCTATTTGCTGTTGAGTATCATGCATCAAATATATATGACTTCTTCTTGTTATTCATTTCATTGTTTCATCATGTATTTAATTTTTTTCATGAATGTTAGGAGCCAACTGTGTTGTTATATACTATCATCCATGTACCAGAAGCAAAGTATAATGATAACACAATTGTAAGAATAAGGGTAGGATATATATGTATTTCTACAATAACCCAGCTGACTTTTGTTAAAACGAAAAAGCATGTTCAAGTGAAAAAGGAAGCCTGGTGAGGTAGTGGTCTATAAGAGACATGCAAAGTAATATGGTATGCCTGTGGGCAGCAGGGTAT
The DNA here is from genome assembly GCF_015228065.2 of Penaeus monodon. Taxonomy (NCBI): domain Eukaryota; kingdom Metazoa; phylum Arthropoda; class Malacostraca; order Decapoda; family Penaeidae; genus Penaeus; species Penaeus monodon. Next base: position 13,881,696 of record NC_051403.1, on the reverse strand, counting down.
AACTTTTTGGATGTTGATGGGTGGTGATGAAGTGTCCATTATCTTAAATTAAATAATATGTGCCTGCTAGTGAGAAAACTTGAAAAATATATTCCCAAGTATCTACAATGCTAAGTATTTAAAATAACTCAAAGATAGCAGAGTACTATATGTTAGCAATCATGGACTAACTAGGGATGAATTCTAGGAATAACACCCATTATAAAAGAAAGAAATCTGAAATAAAATTAAAGTGAAAATATGCCTCATCATTAGAATACCTGGAAGATTGTGCCAGTTTTAAGAAAATGTCTGAGATGAAGCAATGTTGCTGACAACTGGGTAAAGAGTGATTTCCTCCAGTGGAATCAGCTAATTTGATAGCCAACTCAACACAGGATTCAGCACAATTAAGAAACTGAATCTAAGCTGTCTGGATCAAGCTGTCAATGCAGCTGTCCTAACACCAGACTAGTGCAGCACTTTGCCACACAGCATTCTGAAGTTTGCAAAAGTGATACACTACCAACAAGAGAACTATAGGAGTGATGAGAGAAGGATGTGCAGACTGAGGAAGGCGATGCTGTTGCGCCATCCCATGGTGCACTAGGGCAGAACTCACTCCAAAAGGGGAAACGTTAAAGACAAGAAAGCAAGACCTAAGTGATGCATATTTCCTAGCTGCCTCCTGCAGTTATGTGCCCTAAAAGCTGGTACAATTTTACCAAGTACACTTATAGTCTTCCTATGTTCTGTGAATTTTATGTGTCCTGAGTATCTTTATAATATAACAAACATTAGAAACAGTGTTCTTACTAACTAGAAGATATATTGTATTTGAATGTATTTTTTTGCAATTTGGTAATGAATAACATATGAAGTTTGTAAGCATGACCAAAGTAAAATACAGCTCACCTGTTTTAAAGTCGTGGATTACCCTATATGTTTCAATGGTGATGTCATTGAGACCTCTGATGTTCAGGAAAAACATTCCATCGGCATGTAAATGAGGGCGATATGTGAAAGATACCAGCTTCTCCTCGGATTCATAGTTCTGCTGCTCATAGGCAATTGTGCCAAGGTTCTACAAATAAGGACAAAAATAAAATACAATATGACAGAATTAGTTAAAAGTATACTGATATATATGGATAT
>NC_051403.1:13868062-13875562 GCF_015228065.2 Penaeus monodon | reverse complement strand
TGCCTTTCGACCCCTTTTGCTGAAGGAAAATTCGATTTACTCACAGGAGGTAAGGTCGGCACTGGCATTGGTGGCTGCACAGGCTTTGCGGGCGTTGGCTCTGGGGATGGGCGGGGTTGAGGAGAAGGCGGCTGCTTCTGAATGACTGGGGTGGCTGCAGGGGTGGGCGTGTGTTTCATCGTGGATGGGTTCCCTGATAAGGGAAAATGGAATTAATTCTCTTGATTTTTTATCTACAAAATAGTAACAGATAACAAAAGAAATACTATTATGTTCAGAATTTCCTTTTTTTGCTTATTCGTTTTTTCTTTCCGCTCACGGCGCCATGCACATTTTGTGAATGATCAGCAAGGCAGAAATCAGGGCAGATGTCCTGACGGGAACTTCTTTAAGATCATCTGAGCGCCGGGCCACCGCTAGAGAGCTGGCCTCACCGCTGGGGCCGAAATCAATGCAGCGCCCTCACGCCCCTCTCCAGAGTCTTGACGCGCCTTGGGGGGCAGGCCACCGCTGCTCCTCGACCGCTGGCGTCATGCCGCTCCTCTCTCGCTTCCTCCCTCTCCTCTCTCCGCTCTCTCTCGCTCCGTCTCTCTCTCTCTCTCTCTCTTCTCACTCTCTTTCTCTCACTCTCATTATCTCACTCTCATTCTCTCTCACTCTCATTCTCTCTCACTCTCATTCTCTCTCACTCTCATTCTCTCTCACTCTCATTCTCACTCTCTGTCATTCTCACTCTCTGTCATTCTCACTCTCTCTCTCTCTCTCTCTCTCTCTCTCTCTCTCTCTCTCTCTCTCTCTCTCTCTCTCTCTCTCTCTCTCTCTCTCTCTCTCTGGGTTATGATTACCATAATATACATCCTGGTGAACTATGTCAGTGGCAACATGTTTACACCGTCCACTTTTTCTCTTAACACGCGAAGCACAATGCCATCACATCCTCTACTCCTCATAACCAACGTCCCGTCCTGTTTCTCAAGTATAACTGCAAGATTTAGATATTCGATATAAATTTGCATAACAAAAATCATATTGGAAGTGGCAGGTACTCATAATAACAATATACTTAGGTACTCAGTTATAATGATATATTTCGGCACTCATGACGATATACTAATGCAAAGTTCATAACTTATTCAGGGCATCCCAGGTATATCACGAACTGTGAATGTGTACTAGGAGTTTATACGTTCGTATTATATGTTTTGCTAGTGTTTTTATCAAAGATTACACGGTCCTTATTTCATTTATTATTTCAATCACATAATTATAATATCATAAGAGTACAATAAAATATATTATCATACGGAAAGGTTATAAAAAAACAACTGTAAAACAAATCCAAATAACTGCCATTCTGCTAACTTTTTTTTTTTTTTTACACAAGACGTTTCAAAAATAATTAGCAGGTATTTGAACGGCGAATAACGGTTATTTCACAACATTCATCATTCGTGAAATAACCACGAGCACGAATGCCGAAAGAAGTGGATAGAGGAAAAAGCAGAGCCAATGTACACTGCCTTTGTGGGCTGGCGGTCCCAACCATCTTCAGTGCAAAGTTGTCAGAAGCGTATTTGGTTTGTTCGGGTTTGATGTTAGGTTGAAACTACACTGTTAACTCACAATAAGCGTTTTATAGCAAAAATCATCGGTTTCGTTTCTGTGTATGACTTGATTTTATCCATTATTCATACTCATGGAAAATTGATAATCCTAAACACTACGCGACCACTTGGAGTGAATTACATACATTTTTGTTAACAAAAATCATCGGTTTCGTTTCTTTGTATGACTTGATTTTATCCATTATTATATTCATGGAAAATTAATAATCCTAAACACTACGCGGCCACTTGGAGCGAATTACAACCGGCGAGTCTTTGTCTCTATGCAGTTTATTTACACACAATTATATCCCGTATCAATCGTACTCAGAACATGGAGGTATGTGCCACACTAAGACCAGAACGAGAAATGAAGCTGTAAAACACTCTAATTTTGGACATGACGATATGCGTCATGTGTGAAAGTTTCGTCGGATTATGAATCATCCTAATGGTTGTTACTGCTGATTGCTTGCTCTTGTACAATTTACGTCTTATAGTCCAAGTCTTTTGACCATTTACATCTAAATAAGTTTTGAACGTGTTGTGGCAATTATTTTTAAAACTTATCTCGCGTAGGTATTGACGGTGAAACTTATTTCAAGTGTTCTCCGATATATATATATATATATATATATATATATATATATATATATATATATATATATATATATGTGTGTGTGTGTGTGTGTGTGTGTGTGTGTGTGTGTGTGTGTGTGTGTGTGTGTGTGTGTGTGTGTGTGTGTGTGTGTGTGTGTGTGTGTGTGTGTGTTTTCGGAGAAATGTGAGTATTTCTTATTCTAAAATGTTATTGAATTTCACAGTGGTTGAATAGTATCAGCATTTAAGCATAATGAGCATCTTTTTACTTCTTCAGATATATAATACTAATTCCTACATTATTTCCATACCTCCGCTACCTGATAATCACCTGGTTAGGATTAATGATTAATGCATTCAGAAATGACTTGATTGATTACAATATATGATAAATCATAAATAATGATTTAATGATTGTATTGCATGTGTGTATGCATGCATGCATATATATATATATATATATATATAATATATAATATAATATAATATAATATAATATAATATAATACAATATATATACATACATACATACACACACAAACACACACACACACACACACACACACACACACACACACACACACACACACACACACACACACACACACACACACACACACACACAATGTATATATATACATACAGGACACAGGTGTATCATATTATATATATACATATATCACACACACATTACATATAGATAGATAAATAGATATGAATAGATAGATAGATATAGATATATAAAGCAACTGAATGTGTGTGTGACGTGACTGCAATATCCCACACACTTCCAGCTCTAACCAACCTGCGTCCATGGCGGTGGTGGCTTCCTCGACCAAGACGGCGGTGGGTGGGGCTTGTTTCCCCTCGGAGGTCGACGTGATGGCCGTTGCCTTGTCCTCGGGCGGCACCCCTGGGGGCATGGCGGGGCCCTCGAACGCCTCATCTATGACCAGGGCAGCGCCTGCGCATGCCCAGATCAAGACAACCAATACGCCCGCCCTCATTGCCTGCGACAGAGGAGAGAGAGCGTGTGTTAAGTCTCGCCGTTGGCAGTTTTATGGAAGTTTGGCTGGGCCTCGGAGCGAGAGCGAGGTCCGGGCGGTGTGTGAGTGGGTGGGTGTGGGGGGGAGGGTTAATCGAGCCCTTGTTTGAAAGTTTGGTCCCTGAAGATGAATTTTAAATCTATTATAAATAACACTGTCGTCACATTCACGAATTCTATGACAACTTTACAGTCAGTATTACATATAAGGGTTTCGTAATTTTCAGTTTCATTTATTCTATTTCATAATTTGGAATGTCACTGGCGAAAACAGGATGGTCCTTGTGCCACGTATCTCTCTCCGGATGTGACACTGCATTTTGCCACATAAACAGGTCGAGACCAAAGCGCTTCACGCACTTCAAATAAGTTAGTGCCAAATACCTATAAGATCAAATTCAAGTACTACTTAATGTTTTTTGTGAGTTTACCAAAAATGTACAGTGCTAATTGTATCATTTACAACCACAGAATATGCACCTGGAGCGAGAGAAAAAATGTTTAGTTTTTACCTTCATAACACAGAAAAGCACGAAACACAGAGAAAAGTAATCACAACTAGAGGCAGTTCCTCTCATTTTCACACTGCAACTTCCTCTCTTAAACAAAAGATCTGGCTGTGGCGATGCAACGAAATACAGATCGTTGTAATATTCATGAGAGAGAGAGAGAGTAATTCCACTGTCCTCAGCAACAGCACAGCGAAGAAAAGTGATAGAACAGATATCCCTATTGCTTGTAACAATTCCATCTGTATCTGTTGTCTGTGTACAATATCTATTTGTCGTATTCGAATATTTTAGAGAAACAAGCATTTTGTCTCCTACATGAACCAGTTGACACAACTGCTAAAGGTTGTACCTTAGAACACCATGTACCTATAAATATTGTTTCAAAACGACGTTTGTTCATAGAAATTTTTGAGCAATTAAGACAGACCGCTCGTAGCCAGCAAGCGGGTAGGTCGGGACGCCTTTGCCTCTCAGGCAGGCCTCCCTACCTTGCCCGTCCTGCTACCATATTCCCGTGCTAATAAACCATAGAAGCAGCGACAATTTTAACTCTACACACCTTCAAGAACAAATCACCAGAGTACCGTCCTAGTTGGGACACGTCTTGTGTCCCCCACACACCATACCTCTTTACAGAGGAGGGAAAGGGAGAGAGAGAGAGAGAGAGAGAGAGAGAGAGAGAGAGAGAGAGAGAGAGAAAGAGAGAGAGAGAGAAAGAGAGAGAGAGAGAATGGGAGAGAGAGAGAGAATGGGAGAGAGAGAGAGAATGAGAGAGAGAGAGAGAATGAAAGAGAGAGAGAGAGAGGAGAAAAGAGCAAGAGAAAGAGAAAGAGAGAGCGTGAGAGAGGGAGACAGAGACTCCATTGCCTCAACGACGGAGACAAAGGAGCCAAAGACCCTAATTAAGAGGCTTAAATTCCTAGACATAAAGTTCTCTCGACACTCTATTCTGTGATTTTCGGTCTCCAGGTCCTAGTTTTCCCAGCCATGAACACTTGTCGTGTCAGGGGCAAGACAAGGCGGGCCATTACTATGCCCGGTGATTGGTGTTTAGGCTTCTGAATCTAACGATCCCGAATAATGCTTTTTAATCAATGCCTAGGATAATAAACTATTATATGCATATTTTATATACGGAAAAGGTAATGATCATATAAGATACCTCCTGAACTTTTCACCGTGGTATATGCCTCTTAAGATTTAATCCTCTGACGATATGCAAATACCCAATCGAGATGTGCTTCGATGTGAATACCATTAAGTCCCACCGTGTTGTATAAGAGTCCTTGACTTAAAGGTGTTGAAATAACCGCTGCAAGCACTCCTCCTCGCAACTCTCCTTCCAACTTAGATTCTGCCGTGATCGATCAGACCTTGAATCTTTATCCAGCAAATGATGTATAGCTTTACTTGGAACGTTTATTAGCAGAGCTTCAAATAATCGGGGACACAGCTGCATCACTGACATAATTCGACTTAGCGGTAATGATATTACCGATAAAAATAGTCATACATCATCGCCTCGGCTGTCATCATCGCCAAGGCGCGGATAACGGAAGATGGTCGCGCTCTGCAAACCCCATCGCAAGTTCTGTAATACCTTACATGAAATGAATTTAATGGAGTTATCACTTGGGACTTAAGATCTATAACCATAGTTAAGGCATCTAATTTTGGTTTGCCTTAATGCGGAATAGTTTAGCTGTAGATGATGAAGGTAACTGGGCGCTTGGAGATACTGAAAACTACAATAAACCTTTTGACATTTTTCGTCTTGAGTTTCCAAATAGTGATACACCTATACAAATTTATCTTGCCATATCTATGACTTCCGAATATTGGAAATATATTTTTCCGAGTTAAAAATAACAAATAACTATATTCTATGAAAAACATATTTAAATATTTTGAACGGAAATCGTTTATCGTCAAATCTTTTCGTAGTCTTGATAAAATCTAGAAAGACTTCTGAAAATGTTTTTTTAATATCCAATATCTATGTCTGGTTCGGGTGACCAAATTCCTTTTTATTCACCTTTTGATCACCATGCATCTTTTTCACGCAATCAAGCATTGCATTTGAAGTGTGGTGGATAACGCATTATATGATAGATTTACAAAAATCTCTGGAGCAAACCCAGGTTTAACTTAGCGCTTAGTTAACCGCTTCATAACTCCCTATAATATATATATATATATATATATATATATATATATATATATATATATATATATATATATATATATGTATGTGTGGGTGTGTTATATATATATATATATATATATTATATATCATATATATATATATATATATATATATATATATATATATATATATATATATATATAATGTTGATGTATTTATCAAACTACGAAATGCGAGTATTCACGCTGTTAACGAAGAATACCGCCATGAGATCCTGTGTCCTGGTTGAGAAAGTCGTAAGCGGAGGAGGTACGAGGCAGAAGAAATGATTTCGATTACTGGGAGAGACCGAGTGAGCGCGCCGCTCCTTCAGAAAGGCATCTCCTGGGTGCGTGATATCGAGCGAAAAAAACAACATAAGAAAGTCGGGTTATATTGCTGATTTCCTGAGGGTGTGCGTGGGGGTGGAGGAGGGGATCATATCCAGATCCAGGACGTGTCCTTGCATGTTGTTCCCTCGAGGTCACGTTGGACTGATTAATGTAATGGAACTAAGAGATGTACCCTCAATTGGAAATATGAAGGTAGTGAGGAACCGAGATTGTTATAGGTCACTGGTAGTTCGTAGTGACTTTTTAACAACGACGGTGTTCGAAGCGATGAAAAGGTCAATGCGCCGAGAGATAAGGTCGTCTGTTTTTTTTTTTTTTTATGGTGAAATAAGTTTCTGTGCACAGTCACTCAAAAATTAGATGGGGACAACCTGATGAGATTTCCACAGGGAAATTAATTAGGCGTACTTTCTTATACAAAATCAGGGCTGAACTCACCGTAGGGTTTTTTTTCTAAGTGGAGGCACTTCTACGGTGAGTAAGGGCAAACGTAAGAGATTCACGTATCTGTTACTCAGCATACTACCTTCTTAATGTTGAGCAAATCTAATAAATAAACTCTTGGCTGTCTCTCCCGAAGCAGAAAAAGCAGAGGAAAGCTGGTCAACAAATTCAATGTGCATAGTTTTTTTATGGCCTATTTCAGTTAAATTCAGAATTCAGTCGCCTACTCCGGAACTGATCGCAGGAAAGATGAGGAATTCACTAGACTAATTGCCAGATCACATCACACAAGCAATAAAAATAGAAACCAACCACTTCCACGCTTCTAATGTTACTTCTCGTTATCACGCCTCATTCGAAAAAATTCTGGAGGCATCTGTGCGGATCATTTTGTTTACATGTGTACATCGTGCAGCGTGCGTGAGTGCTTGTTGAACTTGTACTTGCGTCATGCACTTTGCGTATGGACGCATAAGTGCATACGTGCAAAATTCCGCATGGGTACAACGAACAACTGTCGGAAGTCAGCAGAATTTCTCATAATGAAAAATACAGTAATGTTTAAGAAGTTGTGGGGGACATAACTGTCAGCGTCGACTTTCATTCCCGGAACGTTGCCGCGAAATATTTCCCAGCACTCTTCCGCCGAACTCTCCCTCACTCTTACCAACTTTTCTCTTACTGCTACCTTCATCTCTCTCTTTCTCTCTTTCCATCGTTCCCTTTCTTTTCTCTATCTTTCTCCTTTCCATAACTC
>NC_051403.1:13850562-13853062 GCF_015228065.2 Penaeus monodon | reverse complement strand
GGGACCCTACCACGTACTCACTCCAAGAGCATCACAACATGAAAACTACAATTAAGTATCATGCTGTGACCACGGCGGCTCAAACATGAACCTACCATTAAAAATAATAATAATAATAATAATAAAAAAAAAAAAAAAAAAAAAAAAAAAAAAAATATATATATATATATATATATATATATATATATATATATATATATATATATATATGTGTGTGTGTGTGTGTGTGTGTGTGTGTGTGTGTGTGTGTGTGTGTGTGTGTGTGTGTTGGTGTGTGTGTGTGCGCGCGTGTGTGTGTGTGTGTTTATACATGTGTACATATAAAAATATAAACACGTGTGTGTGTATATATATATGTGTGTGTGTGTGTGTGTGTGTGTGTGTGTGTGTGTGTGTGTGTGTGTGTGTGTGTGTGTGTGTGTGTGTGTGTGTGTGTGTGTGTGTGTGTGTGTGTGTGTGTGTGTGTGTGTGTCTGTCTTTGTTGATTATTTATTGAAAAATTTCTGCCGCGTCAACATCTAAGGTCATTTGCGACGCACTCAAAATATAGCAGTAGGGTGGGGCTTTCCAGCGAAGCCCCCAATTACTTTTTTTCAAAATTCTATTTCTTGTGTTTTTCACAGAAAATATATATCAATAAAACAATGTGGTGCATTGGACAAAATCATAATATTTATTTATTTATTGAAAATTTTCTGCCGTATCAATATCTAAGGTCATCAGCGGCGTATTCAAAATACCGGGAAGTGCTATATAACATCAAAGGTTAGGGTTAGGGTTAGGAAAGAGTTAATAATTAGGGTAAAAAGTTACAGGTTGAACAGTACTAGAGGGTAGCATGGTTGTGAAAAAGGGTTGAGAGAGGGAGCTGATGGGGTTTAGCATAAGGTAAAAGGTTGTTAGAAGGGAGTGGGGAGCATTATGATAAAAGAATTGTGGCAAAAATGGCGAACATGAGTTTAAGGAATAGGATTAGCGGACAGAACAAGGGGGATGAAGAAAAGTTGGAGAAGTAAGGAGATGCAAGATTTGTTGAAGCAAGGGGTGAGGACCAAGGTAAAGGTGATCCCCTAATTTGGGCCTTAGTCCCTGTCTCCTAAGCTCCCCACGACAACAAGAAGCAAGGGTTTGGGGAGGGGGGTGTCATGATATATAGAATTAATATTTTGTCATATTTCTCACTCTTAGGATAGTAAAAAGTGGAATAACTCATCCTCATCATATTATTTTGGAATTCGAAGGGTCCAGTACCATCTTCAATATTAAAAAATTGCATGCATAACAAGTGAAGCAACATATATATATATATATATATATATATATATATATATATATATATATATATATATATATATATATATATATATATATATATATATATATATATATAAACTATTTGGAGGATTGCCAATTAATTTTTGAACATTCCAATAAAACTTTGCATTTAAATATATAGATATATACTGAACTCATTACCCATGTTACCATGCTATTCACTCTAATTTTACTTCAGGATACTGAACATACAAAATATATCTCGGATCTTTATTAGTACCAAAAATGCAAAAACTACAACATTAAGAGTGTATAATGAACACAGAATAACACAGAATTAAGTTACTATTTCATTGGACTTCAATATCTTTCTACACATTAATATCACAATCATGTGTACTTGTCTTCTGGACACTTAACATATTACAAACATTTATTTACATGCATGTTGTGTGTGTGCATACAAGCATGTGTGCAAATGAGAGTGCATGCATTCTTGCAAACATGAGTGCATATGCGTGTATGTGTGTGCATTTGCTTTAATGAATTCATGCTTATGTTAGTCTAGGCAGGTGGGTACATGTAAATATCTTTATTATTTGGAGTGGATATCATTCTTCTGAGCTTATTTAGTGTATCTTTATTGAAAGAAATCTACACATACAAAGGCTATACAAAATTAAAAAGATAAAACACACATACACACACACACACACCTATGTATATGTGTATATATGTATGTACGTATGTACATGTGTATATATGTATGTACGTATGTACATGTGTGTATATATGTATGTACGTATGTACATGTGTGTATATATGTATGTACGTATGTACATGTATGTGTGTGTGTGTGTGTGTGTGTGTGTGTGTGTGTGTGTGTGTGTGTGTGTGTGTGTGTGTGTGTGTGTGTGTGTGTGTGTGTGTGTGTGTGTGTTTTAAATTCCTAAAAATATCTATAGTATTATTATGCTAACAAGGACTGGTAACAATATTAAAATTGCTGATAATCCTAGACTGTATTTCTTAATGCTATTTATGTAATGCTATAGTGTACTTCATTTTATCCAAATGAATCGAACTGTAAACATTATATATGTCCTAAATTATACACATAATATGCTAAACAATGTATAAAGTATAAAAATATAAGGTATTTTCTGATTTTAATTATTTATTAGTATGATTTGAAGTCAAGATCTTTTCTGTTAGGACCCAAAAA
>NC_051403.1:13846236-13850462 GCF_015228065.2 Penaeus monodon | reverse complement strand
ATAAACAGGGGCATTGATGTGACCATACTAATTTTTGACCTAATAACACATATTCCTTCAAAAGATTTGCATCACATCCAATGGAAAAGTGATTAACTTCACAGAGAAACATTATTTGGAACAAACTTGTACTTATGTGCAGACAATTATTAACTAGGAGATAACCACACACATCAGCAACAATCAACATATCTAACGTGATTAAACTTACTTCTTTACTTGCAGTATTTCCTTTTTCTTCGCTTTCCATGCATCTGATAAGTGAATGTCTTTTACGTAGCTTTGGTGTCTCTTCTGTACCAGATATACTCTTTCCTAGAAACATCTGGCGAATGTTCATCTGCAGTCGAAGTTGTGTTTGTGTTCATCAGGGCATTTTGTTCTAAATAGAAATGAAAAAGATTTAAATCCAGAAAGCAAAATAAATATATTAGGCTATCCATTAACAGAGAATAAAGTATTTTTCAGAAATACAGGACTCTATTAAGAAAGAAAAAATCCATGTTGTTTTCCACTATTAATCATTTATCATCATCATCATTGTTATTTTTATTAAATATAATATCATCATCATCATTGTTATGCTTATCAAATATAATATCATCCTCATTATCATCCTTATTATCACTATATTTGCTGCTACTATCATTAACATCATAACTGTTATCATTATTATCATCATCATCATCATTATTATTTTCACTTCAATAAGAGTTGTGTGTACTTGCCCTCTACAGGAAGACTGAAGTAAAAATGTGGTGTAATATCACTTCTATTTTCCCGCAACTGAGAATAAGATTTGCAAAGCTGGAAGGCCTCTAAAAGACCTTGTGCAGACTTCTTCTATGAGGCAAAATTAATGAATACAAAAATAAATAAAATAATGATGAGAGAAAGAGAGAGAGAGGGAGAGAGGGAGGGATAATATATTATATATATATATATATATATATATATATATTATAATATATATATATATAATATATATATATAATGAATATAAATATGAATATATATATGTATATATATATATATGTATATATATATAGATATATATATATGTATATATATATAATAATAATATATATAATATATATATGATATAATAGATATATATATGATATATATATTATATATATATGATATATATATATGTAATATGATATATATGTAATATAGTATATATATATATATAATATATATTAATATATATATATTAATAATGTATATATTAATAGAATATAATAATAATTATATATATAATATGAAATATATAAATAAGTAGATAATAATGATAATATATGAAAAATTAATAGTATATAGTAATGAATATAATATAGATTGAAATAAAGATATAAAAATAAAAGTAATAAATAAATAAATAGTAAATGAATAAATATATGTAAATGTAATAAAATAAGAATTAATATGATATAAAAAAATAAATAAATATAATATATGAAAATATATAAGAATAAATAATAAATATATATAAAAAAAAAGAAAATAATAGATGAAAAAAATATAAATAGAAAGAAGATGAAAAGAAGAGATAGAAAGAATGAAAAAAAATAGAAAAATAAATTAAAAAAATAAAAAATAATAAGAAATATAAAAAAAAAAAAAAAGAGAGTGAAAAAATAATAAATAGAAAATAATTAAAATAAAAAAATAATTAGAAAAAATAAAAAATAAATTAAAAAAAAAATAAGATAAAATATATAATAAAAGATATATATATATATATAATATATATATATATATATATATAATATATATATAATATATATAATATATATTAATATATATATATAATTATATAATATATTATATATATAATATATATATAATATATATATATAATAATTATAATATATATATATATATAATATAATTATATATATATATATTATATATATTATATATTATATATTATATTTATATATATAATTTTATATATAATATATATATTAATATATATTATAGATATATATTATATATATATAAATAATTATAATTATATATATTATAATAGATATATATATAATATTATATATATTATATTATATATATAATATATTTATATATAAATCTATATATATTATATATATTATATAATATATATATATATAATAAATATTATTAATATAATATATATATATATATATATATATATATATATTATTATATAATATTATATATAATATATATTATTCTATATATATTATATTATTTTATAATATTATATATATATATATCTATAAATTATATGATATATATATATTATATAAGTGTATATATATGTATATATATATATAATATTATATATATATATATATATATAATATTATATATAGATATAGATATATATATATATGTATTAATAGGTATGCACATATGTAGATATAGATGTAGGATTAAGAGTGAAAACTGACAGATAATCATATTTTATTTTCAAAAAATTATCCTATTACTGCAGATCATTCAAAACAGTTCTAGCAACAAGTCTTTCTGAATATTTGCATGTGAAAAAATATAAGTACGAATTGGAGCACATCTCTTTGTGCAAGATACCCATAGAGAAGCATAATAATTTCTTAGGCATATGACTTTCATCTTTAAAAATTGCTAAATATACAATACAACTGATAATATAAACAAATGATACTACTTACCACATATGAAGGAATATGGTCACTGAAGAATTGTCTTGTATTTCTCTTATTCACTTTGATTGCAACGGCCTGGTCACATCCAATGAAAAACACTGAAACTCTCTTTTCTCGAGCATATTCTTGTTTCACATAAGAAGGCCACCACAAACCTCTATGCAAAGTCCAAATCAGATCATTTACCTTAATTTCTACTTTTGGTGTTTCTGCAACAAGAGAAAAATGAGCAATTAATGTGTCACAGTGTGTGGATATCTCACGTCAGTGTTAATCCTCAAAATATTATTTTGCTGTTTGGCTACCAATGAAAAATCATTCACAATTTTCTTTTCAACAAAAAATATCAGTATATACACTAAAAGTGCAAGAAAACATGAATAAAAAATATTTATCGGATAACTACTTCTTAGCTTAAGAGGAAATATTTCACTGTGCTGATCTATTTTTCTATTTTGGATAGCTATATAAAACTAATAATTTTCACAGCTGTTCATGTTTAGCCCTTAATAGTGGGTGGCACAATATCACATCCTTGTGGGGATGGGCGGGTGACCTATGCCCACCTGAAAGGGTCGCCTTGGTACTTATACCCACCGTTCATGGATTAAAAGGCTGGGCATGAGAGCATCTGAGCCACCATGCATGTATACATCCCTAAAGTTTGATAATTCTAAAATAAATTACTTACTTTTGCCTAATAATCTTACAGTTTCTTAATATTACAAATAAACTTGTATGGCCACTCTACCTTTTACAGCTTGGCAAACAGTCAGATCAGGAAGGTCATCATCATCATCGATGTCCATTATATTCTCATTCAAATCCTCTGGGCTGTTTTTGGGAGAATTTCCTCTCTTTTCTTTGTACTTTTTCCTCCTGAGAATGTCACTTGTCTTATCCTTTACTAACTGTCTTTTAGCACCACTTTTCTTGCACTGTATGTCTTTATTATATTCCATTTTGCTTTCTGGCAACTTTTGGCAAGGGCTTATTACAGCTTCAGTTTTACTTTCACTTCCTTCATTAGGACTCTTTACCATTCCATCTCTCCCCTGTATTCTTTCGCTTCTTCTACAAGTCATCTTACCACACTCCCAACTGAACACAGATATGTCTCTATTTTTTCCTTTTAATTCATCCACCCTACTTTCCTCAAAATGATCATCAATAGATTCTCCTTCACCACTTTTCTCAGATCCACCAGACTTCAACTTTTCATTATGTGTCATCACACTTAATTCACTGTCTAAATCACCATCTTTGAAATCAGCTACTTTAGCTTTAGTTCTGACATCAGATGGAAGTCTACTCCCTTTTGAACATGTTCTTTCATTGGTCTCTTTATCAGCGGAACAATCTAAATCTTCTAAACCATATTCTACTTTGTTTACTACATCAGAAATATAGGTATTCTTGCTATCATTTGTACTTTCTACTGAATCCCTTTTAGGGTTCTTAATATTTGTTGTCAGTGAATTTACATGCAGGTGACAGTAGAGTTTACTTTGTTCTATTTCTTTGAGTCATCTAGGAATTGTGACTAACAGGTGCAAC
>NC_051403.1:13834912-13837412 GCF_015228065.2 Penaeus monodon | reverse complement strand
AGTATGGTTTAAAAAAGGGGTTGAAGAGGGAGCGAGGGGGTTTAGCAAAAGGAAAAAGGTTGTTAGGGGAGTGGGGAGCATTAGATAAAAAAAATTGGGGCAAAATGGCGAACATGATTTAAAGGGAAAGGGAAATTAGGGGCGAAAAAGGGGGATGAAAAAAATTGGAGAAGTAAGGAATGAAAGATTTGTTGAAGCAAGGGGTGAGGACCAAGGTAAAGTGATCCCCAAATTTTGGGGGCCTTATCCCTGTCTCCTAACTCCCCGCAAAAAGAAGAAAGGGTTTGGGGGGGGGGGTGCCCTGATATATAGAATATATTTTGTCTATTTCTCACTCTTAGGATAGTAAAAAGGGGAATAACTCACCTCATCATATTATTTTGGAAATTCAAGGGTCCAGTACCATTTTCAATTTTAAAAATTGCATGCATAACATGAACAACATATATTATATAAAATATATATATATATTATATATATATATATATTATATATATAATATAATTATATATATTAATTTTTATATATATATAAACTTTTTGGGGGATTGCCAATTATTTTTGAACATTCCATAAAACTTTGATTTAAATATATAGATATATACTGAACTCATTACCCATTTACCATGCTATTCCCTCAAAATTTTTCTTTAGGATACTGAACTCAAAATATTCTGGGGATCTTTATTTACCAAAAATGAAAAACTACAACATTAAGAGTGTAAAATGAACAGAATAACACAAAATTAATTTACTATTCATTGGACTTCAATATCTTTCTACCATTAAATTCAAATCATTGTACTTGTCTTCTGGACACTTAACATTTTAAAAACTTTTTATTTACATGCATTTTTTTGTGTGTGCATACAAGCTGGGGTGCAAATGAAGTGCATGCATTTTTGAAAACATGAGTGCATATGCGTGTATTGTGTGCTTTTGTTTAATGAATTCATCTTATTTGTCTAGGGATTTGGGGACATGTAAATTCTTTATTTTTTGGAGTGGATATCATTCTTCTGGCTTTTTTAGTGACTTTTTTGAAAAAATCTACACATCAAAGGCTAACAAAATTAAAAAAAAAAACCAAAATACACACACCACACACCCATGTATTGTGTAATTTTGTATGTCGTATGTACATTTATTAAAGTATGTACGTATGTACATTGTGTTATATGTTGTATATGTACATGTGTGTATAATTTTTTGTACGTATTAAAATTTTTGTATATATTATGATGTATGTACATGTGTGTAATATTATGTCGTATGTACATTTTGTTATATGTATGTCGTATGTACATGTATTTGTGGGGTGGTGTGTGTGTGTGTGTGTGTGTGTGTGTGTGTGTGTGGGTGTGTGTGTGTGTGTGGTGGTGTGTGTGTGTTGGTTGTGGGGTGTGTGTGTGTTGTTTTTAAATTCCTAAAATATCTTTAGTATTATTATGCTAAAAAGGCTGGTAACCAAAATTAAAAATTGGGTGATAATCCTAACTTATTTCTTAATGCTATTTATGTAATGTATTGTACTTCATTTTATCCAATAAACGAAATGTAACATTATATATGCCAAATTATCACATAATTGCTAAAAATGTATAATAAAAAATATAAGGTATTTTTTTTAGATTTTAATTTTTTATTAGTATGATTTGAAGTCAAATCTTTTCGTTAGGACCCAAAAAATTAAAAGGGGAAAACGGGTATCTCTTTATTTGTCATTCTTATATGAAGGGGAATAGGGGATGTTAGTTTTTAAATAGAGAAATTATCCATTAGAAGCATGGTTTGAATTAAACAAGCCTTTAAAGTTGTATAAAAAAAAAATAAGCCACCCTTTAACCCCGAAACTTAGTTCTATTATAAATTTTTTTTTTTCTTTTCTTTTTTTTTGCAATATAAATTTCCAAGTCAAAAGGCTCCAACCCCCCCAAAAAACAGAACACAATCTAGTGTACAAGGAAGAAAAATAGTAAAAAAAAAAAAGAAAAAGGAAAAAGAGGAAGAAAAAGGAAAAAAAGAAAAAGAGAAGGAAGAAGAAGAAGAAAAAATCATAGTTTCCTATATTTCCTTGATTTTAAAAACCTATTGTCAAAACAGACACAGGCCCCCACATATCCAAAAAAAAAACACCGCACCACCACCACGTACCCCGGCACACCACCAACACACCCACACACACCACACACACACACACAACACACACACAACACAACCCCCACACACACACAAAAACACACACAACACCACACACAACACACACACAAAAAAAAAAAAAAAAAAATTTTTAAATTTTTTATATATATATATATATATATATATAAAAAAAAAAAAATATATATTAATTTTTTTGGTTTTTTATAAAATAAAATATTTTTTTATTATTAAATAAAATATTCTATTAAAAATAGATATATATTATAAAAAATTTTTGTTTTTTTTTATTATATTTATTTAAAAATAAATATATAATTTTTATTATTTTTTTTTTTTTTTTT
>NC_051403.1:13809445-13816945 GCF_015228065.2 Penaeus monodon | reverse complement strand
GTTGATTTTAGCGTGTAGTTTTGAGAACTCGATGCGCTCGCTTACGTTTATATATATATATATATATATATATATATATATATATATATATATATATATATATATATATATATATATATGATATATATGTGTGGTGTGTGTGTGTGTTATGTGGGTTGTGTGTGTGTGTGTGTGTGTGTGTGTGTGTGTGTGTGTGTATGTGTGTGTGTGTGTGTGTGTGTGTTGTGTGTATATGGTTAATATTTATGATATGGACGCACTAAACCAGTGCAAATTTTTGTAGAGGACAAAATGTTGCAATTGGCGGCACAAGAAATAATCTGCAGACACGAACGGCAATGCCACAAGTAAAGGAAAAAGATCGCGGAAGGCACCGCTCATAGCCAAGTCCACACGGTGCTCCCGATTCTTACCTCTAACTTACCAAGGTGAAGACATTGTTTGCTTGGGGGGGGGGTGAGGATCGAAGTCCCCCTCCCCATCAGTTCACTCCTCAGGGCAATTTAGGTTGTAGAATAAGTTTGTGATGTGAAGTGTGTGTATATAAACACACACACACACACACAGATTATATATATATATATACTAGATATAATATATAGGATAATTAGAAACGCACCTACACAGATATATATATAATATATAGAGTAGTAATATATAGATATATAGATATAATCAACACAACACACACACCACCCACACACAACACACACACACACAAGATATCACATATATATATAGGATAGATAGAGATACTCTATATATATATATATAATATATATAACTCACACAAATACAACCCACCACACACACACCACCACATATATATATTATACTATATAGTATATATATATATATATTTATTATATATATATTATTATATATCATATATATAATCTATATAAGGTATATATCATATTATAATATATATTTATATATATCATAATATATATATATATATTTAAGTTATATATATACTATTGTGTGTGTGTGTGTGTGTGTGTTCTGTGTGTTGTGTGTGTGTGTGTGTGTGTGTGTGTGTGTGTGTGTGTGTATGTATGTATGTATATGTGCGTGTATGTGTGTTAGTATATATGATTATTATTATATACACATATATATTTTTATATAAATATCTGTATCCGTCTATCGCGACAAATGTTATGTAGAAACTAGAAGGGTTATAATCAGGGGCGTCATTTCAGCTTTTACTTGTGATGGAGGGGTGGGTGGGCGAGCGATGCGGAGAACATTTTTAGAAAAATAAGTCATTATAGGGACATTTTTTGAGCTATAACTGGACCTACATGTATTTAATTTAGTTTAAAAGGTTACTAATTGCCTTGGGAGTGGGTAAGGGGGGTAAACAGAGTCTTGGGTGAGGTGGGGGGTGATCAGGTGAAGCCCCAGGTTTATGATACTGATTTTATCTTCATTACCAGAACTAATTTGCTACTGTTGGAAGTCGATCAGTTTTTCTTTAATGGTATAATAAAAACCTTTATTTTTTTCCCTATGCACCGTGCACTTGGCCTATATTAATGGTTGCGTACTGCATTGCTCTGATAATAAACAATAATCATAATATCGACACAATTTCATCACCCGAATGGCATAATTTTGCTGGCTGCATCATAATTTCAAACGGGGTTTAGCATAGTATGGTAATGGAGATCTAGTCATACTGGCTCGCAGCTCTCCTATTCCCTCGAAGTTTCATCTATTCTCATATCATACTGATCGTGTTAGAAAAAGAGCTCATCATAATCCACAATAATTTGATTCTTGAAGCCAAGGCGAAGGATCCCACTGAAAATGCCAGGTCGGGAACGGCATCAGCGTCCGCCAACCAATTTCTATGTTGGATTTGTATGATCCCTTTGCAGCCATAACAACCAGGGAAAATACGATTTAGGGATATTTCGTTGCTTCAACTTTCAGTAATAAATGCTGTCTAATAAGCTAAGGGAAGCACTTGTACATTTCCCAGGTGGCGAAATGAACGCGCTGGCACATCAACCTCGCTACTCCACCCACCCAATTCCCACTAATAATTCCCCAACGACGTAGTATATTACCTACAATGTTAATTTCCATCAATATCTGACTTAAATATCACCCCCGAAAAGGCCAAATAAAGGGGGAATTAAGGGTCTCGTGCGTATTCCATATTTTCCGGCTTATCAGGACGCGATGGCATTGTGGGAAGCGGAGAGCGTTTTGTTTGTGGAATTATTTGTTTTGATGCTTTAGTTGTTGCTTTTTTCGGCTGAATTAGCGAATTGTCGGGCATTCGGAAGGGAGGGTCATCGTCGTGGGTGAGTATCGCCGTGGTGGCGGAGGTGGAGGAGCCTAGTTTCGTCGAATTGAGGGGAAAGTTTGGGGTTTAATATGCGAGGATTTTGAGTTTGTTTGGGTTTTGTCTCCCCCTTTAGAGAAGCCGACTCGGGGATTTTTGGATTTTGGATTTTGGGGGGGAATTGCGGGAACGTCGGAGGAGGGGCTCGGTTCGTCGTAATTTGTAAGTGTCGGTTCCTCTTTTTCCAAGATAACGGAAGGAGAGAAGAGACCTGTCAAAACAAAGGCTTGAAAGGCAAATAGGGATACGTGGTCCTCGGTGGCAGAAAGTGTTGGAAGCGACGACCACATTTCTATCTGATAAAGCTTCTGCACGTAATTGAGATTTGCAAAGAAGACAGTTCTCAGTGACATTTGTTGGTAGATATAGTCTTGGAAGTAATAATTAACTGGTAATTTGGCTTTTGGCAAGATATTATCTGACAAATGGAGCTAAGGTGGGAGTAACAGGTGACATTTGGGAATTTTTATGGTAAAGCTCTTTTTTGAGATTCTGGTGGAGTGAGTTTTCATTATTTTGTAAGTAAATGGGTGAATCGGGTAGATTGGTAATATTTTAGTTTCACTCAACCACCCAACTTTGTGATTATTATTCCGTGTTTCAGTTATCCGCACTTTAGTACACGTGAATCTCATGTTATTTTCTGGACCCCCACCTGATTGCCGTAGACTTGTTTTCAATGCGGTATTAGTTTTAAACTATTTCTACATTTCTGTTATGTGTTGCCCATACAGATTATTTAATTTCTCAGTGAATGTAGTTTTTCCCTTTGTTTATAGTAGTCATTACTTTTTTTGTAAATATACAGTATACCTAATTATTAAGTATTGCTCCACTCATGTGAATTTACAAAGGAAATATTATAGATTAAATAGGTATATTTTCGTTCATTCTCTTCTAACACAGGCAAAGTTTACCTTGCACCATAAGTCTGTGTGAGATGAAAATTATACCAAGTTATTAAATAAAGATGCAGATGACGAAGTCCTAGAAATATAGTTTATATTTGTGAAGACATATCATTAATCCCTTTGAAGTGCATGAAGTGACCATTACATCATGAATAAATTTGGCCAAATGGTGGAGAACATGTTGTGTCAGATAAATTTGGCTGAGGGCCAGGGTGGCGGGAACAGGTTGTCATTAGGGTTTCAACTGAAGGCCTGGGCAATGGGAATGACTCGGCATGAGTACACAAAACTCTTGGAGGGCAATTAGACTCGGTGGACATTTACAAAAGGGCTCTTGCAATATTTCTTCTGTATTAACCCTTTACCACTGGATGGCATGTGTATACGAGCCGTGGTGCCCCGGTCCTGTTTTCCGGTGGCGTGTACGATCATGCTGCACACACTATGGTGCTGACACGATCACCCAGCAGCGGGGACAGGCCACAACAGATACAGCCCAGGAGAAAGTGCTTTTTTATCGGGAAACTGCCTAGCGGCAATTGGTTAAATGTGGAATGAGCCATCTGTAAGCCATCATTGGAAGAGCATTGGTTCAAGGGAGGACATTATATCCATGCTAAGGATCCAGGTTATGCCAGCTTTGACTGGCAGTTGAGATTGGTTTACAGAATATTTAATATTACAATTAATAAAAAGACACAAATCATGAAATGCTACTTCCTGTTATTATTACTGCACTGAATTATGGACTACCTAGAAAGATGATATGGAGTGTGCACAAGGTAAAACAGTCTCTTACAACTGGATGTTGCATATAAAAGGACAAATATTGACAATAGAAAATGGGGGAAATAAACTAAAAATGCTTATGCAGAGAGAGTGATAATAACATTGCAAAGGGGAGACATGCAATCTTGTCTTTGCATGTCAGTGTTTGTGTGCACCGGACCTAGAAGCAACACACCCGTGCGAGTGGCCACTCAAGGAAGCCTAGTGCTCGTTTGGACAGAGAAGCACCCGGATCCAAGGGGTCATGTTGTGAAGTGGATCAGGAAAATTAAGTGTTCAAATATTCCTTTTAGAAGGAGAGCAAGATTTCCTTACTCATTATTTTTTCCAAATAGTAGAATGTTGAGAATTACCTGAATATGATCTCGCTTTATAGAGAAATGTGTAAAGTAAATTGTTATAATAAAATCATTTAAAAATATATTTTACAACTTGTCCAGTTGTTCATAGGTAATTGAAAAAACACAAAACCACAATAAGTTAGATGGGCGCAAAACCCTGTGGAAATATCATGTGGGCGGGGAAAGGGAGGTGCTTACCATCCTTAACCTTTCACCACCGGGTGGCATGTACTTGGCATGCCATGGCATGCCTGGACAGTATTCCGGGTGGCATGTGTATATATGCCATGGTGCACCTATCCCGTTTTCCGGGGGCATGTACGATCATGTTGCACACACTATGTTGCTGATCGCCTGGCGATGGGGTCTGGGCCATTATGAATACAGCCAAGCAAGGAGGGCTTTCATATTGGGAAACCACTTGACAGCATTGGATTAATAGAGGTTCTTCAACAAAATTCTTTATGGATAAAAAAAATTATTGTTGGTTTTACAGTGTTAAAACTATTCTATAAACCTTCCTTAACCCATTGGATCCATATGCTACACTGCCATCACATGGGCACAAAATACGGGCATTAGGCTTACTTGAGCAGCCACCATGATAAGTGCCCAGCTTTTAGGCTGGGTGCACATGAACATCTGGTGGACAAGACTCCATGCCACCCCTATTGTATGTTGTTTTCTCTTTTTCTGCAAAAGTTTTTTTTTTAGCTTTTTCGCTATTTTACAATGTCTGTATTGATCATTTTATTTGATTTATCCAGGTGGTAATAGATGCTAATGTTTTCCTTGTAGAGACTGCATATCATCTCTCTAGGTTGTCCATAATTCAGTGCAATAATGCTAACAATAAGTAACATTTTGTTATTATTGTCATTCTTTTTATAATATTGTGATATTCAATTTCTCGTAATGCAACCTGTGCCACCAGTTACAGTGGCCAGTAATGGGTTCCTGAGCATGGAAATGGTATCCTCCCTGGAGCCAGAGGTCTTTCAGTCATGGCTCATGGACATTATATTCTGTACTCATTAATTGATGGAAATAATGAATCTAATCATCCTCCAAGAGCTTTGTGCAATCTTCGGAAATAATTTTAGTCACCCCATCCCACCCTAAATTTTCCCATGATGGCATATTCACATCACCTGCCCTTCAAGCTAAATTTTTTGGTAACATGACGGTCATGTCATTTGGATCATAATGCTTAAGATTTGAGTTGCAGCTATTTTATTGAAACTGGACTGTGTAGTTCTTAATTTTTGCTCCTAAAAACTCTTACACCAAATGTCTTCCAGGAATAAAATCCTTTCTCTTTCCAGTAATTTCAGATTTACATTTGTGCAGAACTAGATTATAGATTACCAAATTTTATGGAGTTAGTCTTTGTCCTGAAAATCATAAAAAATTTATAGATGACTGTGCTAGAGTAAGAACTGTATGTTTTTCTCCCAACAGAAAAATGAGTCACTTAGAATGTGGCTCAGTGGTGTGGGTGAGGCTGGGCCAGGCATGGTGGCCAGGAACAGTGACTACCATGGCCAAGTGCCCACCAGAGTTTGTGCAAGGAATTAGAAAAATGCCACTTTCCATTGTCAAATTCTTCCATGAAAATGAATTGTAAGTATATGATTTTCTGTTTTATGTCTTTTAGTGGAAACTTAATTGATAGGCACTTATTACCATTGGAGTCAAATCGAAATTGATTTGTGGTTTTGTTGATTTTCTTTTATATACCTATGGTAAATTAAGTGTTTCCTGTAATGGGCACAGTTACTAATTTTTGTAGGTATTTAATTGTTGACAGGTCTGTTGCAGTTATGGCAAATAGAACTGTGTGTATATTGTGCAAATAGGCATGTTCATGGCAAATAGGACTTTAGGAAAGGGATTCTCACTGTTTTATGAAAGACAGTGTACCAGATTTTTGTCTTTCTTTTAACTCTTTTCATTTTTATTTGTCATTTTGCCACTTATCAAGCTAAAATACTCACCGTTGTTAAGGTGAGGTCATTTTTTACACACCAGTATTGTAGTTCCTAGAAGCCAATAAGGAAACGAGAGGAAGATGGGTCTTAGTGCCATATAATTAGGAGGTTGGTTACGATATCGTCAGGGGAACTCTTTTTTTTAAAAAGAAATGACATAAAACTATATTTCATCAAAGTATTCTTTATTTTGTAATTTTTTTTTATCTAAGTAGAGGAAAGGAGGTCAAGAATTTGTTGGAATAAAATACTGGGAATGACCATATGAATAGGACAAAGGGGTTTCTCATCAGGTAATAGACATATATATGTATATATATAATATATCTACATTATATATATTATATATATATAATATCATATATATCACATATATAAATATATAAATAATATATATATAATATCTATATATAATATTATAATATATATATCTATATATAAATATATATTTATACATCCCTACACACACCACACACACCCCCACATCCGCCCATTACACCACCTCCCCACACCTTACACACACAACACACACACACATACACCACAATACACACACACACAAACACACACACACACACACACCACACACACCCACACACACACACCCAACACACACCACACACACACACACAGATACACACACATAATATATCATATATATATACATAATATATATATATCCAATTATATATACATATATACATATATAATAATAGATATATATATACATATATAACATATATATACATATATATAATCACCATATATATATATAGTAAATAATAATATATATATATATATATATATAAATATATTTAATATATATATATGTATATATATTATATATTTATAAAAATTTATATAATACTATAATATATATATATTTTTTTTTATAATTTTAAATATATATATATTTTAATATATAAAATATATATATATATATATTATATATATATATATATATAATCATATATATTATTCTATTATATTTAAAATTATTATATTTTAATTAATTTATTTATATATATTTATATATATTATATTATATCTATTTTTTATCTATATTATTATATATATCTTAATTTTTATTTTTTAATATATATTTTAAT
>NC_051403.1:13795948-13798448 GCF_015228065.2 Penaeus monodon | reverse complement strand
TATTCTGGCCTTGGGGGGAATAGCTTAGACTAGCCTAATTTAAACCCGAAGGTAGAAAGTAGGCAAGGCCCAATTATACCCCAGAGGTTACTCAGGGGTAGCCCAAACTACACCTTAATCTGGGCTGCTACACCGGTCCCAAGGTCGGATAAATGGGAAGGGTTGGCGGTAAGAAGGGCATCCGGCTGAAAAGCAACCCAAGACTATGCGGATCATACCCCGAGAGGCAGAAGCCGAAAAAAAAGAAAATGAAAAAGAAAGAAAGAAAAAAGAAAAGAAATAGATAATCCTCTTGCTATAAAGTTACCACAGGTCAGTGGTATTCAAGGATTTTTTCAATAGTGCAATTCTAGTAGACTACGCTCATTACGAGAGCCTTTTGCAAAATATTACTGCATGACTTTACATAATTACTGTAAGACACCTCCCATTCAGTTACAGAATTAAGTGCCGAGTTACCCCTTCATCTACAAGTATTTTAGTATTTACATTCCATTATGATTCTCGATGATTCTTTCTGCCAATATATATATATATATATATATATATATATATATATATATATATATATATATATATATAAATAATACATACATACATAAATATATATATATATATATACATACATACATACATATATATATATATATATATATATACACAGTTCCAACAACAGGATAATCTTATGGTCAAGATGGAAAACCAGTAATTTGCTTCCTTTTGTTTTTGAAGACAAGTGTAAATCCTGAAAACGTAACCTTGATATAAGGCATAAGTCTAAAAAAAAAAAGAAAAAAAAATATATGAAATTTAACAAATACCGATAAATAAATAAATAATAATAATAAAAACAAGTCTATGCAATTCCAATCGATTCGCAAAATATAGTCGGCTTGTTATTAAATAAAGAAACTAATTGCTTAATAAGGTAACGATTACCACAGTGAACCAAATACTGCTGATAGAGCTAACACCGAGCATAACCAGCAAAAGGAGCCTAGAAGATTTGATATCCCATCCACCGCTCCTGCTTATGATGATTTTTAAAAAAGGTTAATGACTGCAATCATACAGTAACAAGAGTGGCTGAACCGCATTGTTCGATTATTTGGTCCGCATAAAATTATTACTAACCAAGATATCATAGCCACAGATATATTTGATAAATTGTCGTTTTTGAAACTTCATGGACATTATTCATTATTGCTTCATAAGTTTCCCTTTGACATATTATGTTTTGTTGAACGTTGATGGAACTGCCATCTTTATTTTTGTAGGAATACTAGCAACGTAAGGAAAGGATTAGTCTTGATGTTTTATTTATGTCTAATTCGGATTGCTTTTCAGACTCTGGCGAATAGGCTCTGACGTACTTGGTAATTCGAAAAGGGGCATCTTGGTTCGATAATATTTCCCCAATGGTTATCAAGACCTTTTAAGACGAATGAGAATATTTACGCATGCTAATTAATCACATTCAAAGCGATTTAGCTGAAAAGTAGAAGACATGGGATAGTCGACCTTGGTTATTGGAGCATGAATCATGTGATTTAATAACTGTCACACCCTGGCCAGCAGAGGCACGTTCCATGTCTGATCAGTAGCTCAAAAGGGTACTTTGGTCAATCAGACTTTACTGAAGTCAGTCAGAACTTATGAAACGGACATGACTACATCATTCATAATTATAGACGACCTTCCTACTTAACAGTCACGTACGTTTCGACCAGCAGAAGAAGTGATCAAACAAAGAACACATATTGACTCTCGTCATAGCACGCAGATGCTCCTTGCTCGGGCGCTGCTTCTCAGAGAGGTAGTCGAGGCTCCAGTTCTAGTTCCGGATCTCGAGGCTCTTAGAGGGCATTTGTTTCGGCTCTGATGACGTGAACTTGACTCTGTTGTCTTTGTGGTTGTCTCATCTTTAAGATCAGAATTGGTCTCTCTGCTGTTATTATTAGTATAAGTGGCAGTAACCACCCTTGATACCTTCTTGCTGACACGAGGTATATACATTAGTTTATATTTGCCATATATGATTGGACTTGTGTTCGTATTTATCTTTTTAATGCTAAATGTGTTTTTATTTAAAATGTACGCTCCCAAAATGTGTGCTACATGCATCACCATAATTGCATTTCATGTAATATAAACCGACATTGTCCAGTAAAACGAGTCTTTTCTCGGTCTAAATGTTCAACAGGTGAGAAACGTGTTACTCCTTCACAAAAAGAACACAAACTCGCTCTTCGAAAAAGAAAATAAAAGAAGAAGAAAAAAACAAAAAAACCCGGAATAGTGTTGTAATTATATCTCGGAGTAAGTCCACCCGCTGAAAAGGTGATGTAAGTTACACAGGGTAACAGTATTTTAAGTGTAATCGGTCTTTAACAAGCAGTCAGTCATAATAATTTTGCAGATAACGATTTAATATCTTATTAGATTAGTTGATACTGTCAGCCTCATTAAGGGCACAGTAAACCAATGCATACCTCTCAAT
>NC_051403.1:13775948-13785948 GCF_015228065.2 Penaeus monodon | reverse complement strand
AGATATTATTAGTTTTTTTTTAAAGCGATGATGAGGAAAACCGCTCGAACTATAAAATGAGTTGAGAAATGAAATGGAAAATCCGAAACGCAGTTAAACCGCAGTCCGTCGTCAGCCATCCATTCCGACTGTGTTGATTGAAGCATACGAATGACGCAGCTTCGCAAGCATCTTTTACCAACTCTAATAAGAACGAGTTTATAAGTCAGTTGTTGATCTCATTGTCTGGTTTCACGCGGTTTACCCCTTGTCTCGCAGACTGGACGGTATTCTGTTGACGTAAACAAACTTCTTTTCATTGGAGAGCCAGTAGGTAAATGTTAGGATGAATGGAAGTTTTTACGGGTTATTTGTGGCACACAACGCATGAGGCTCGAAATATCCAGAATAAATATTAGACTGGCTTTTCAGTTGGACTGTCTGACCCGCGTATGTGTGGATTTGATTTCACAGCTGACTTCATGTGCGACCCAGAATGATAGGAGAGAGAGAGAGAGAGAGAGAGAGAGAGAGAGAGAGAAAGAGAGAGAGAGAGAGAGAGAGAAGAAAGAGAGAGAAGAAAGAGAGAGAAGAAAGAGAGAGAAGAAAGAGAGAGAAGAAAGAGAGAGAAGAAAGAGAGAGAGAAGAAAGAGAAAGAGAGAAGAGAAGAGAGAGAGAGGAGAAAGGTAGAGGAAAAAGGGGAGATGGAGAAAAAGGGAGGAAAGAGAGAGATGGAGGAAAAGGTAGAGGGAAAAAGAGAGATGGGGGAAAAGGTTTGAGAAAGAGAAGATTGGGGAAAAAAAGAGAAAGAGAGAGATGGAGAAAAAGGAGAGAAAAGAAGGGTGGGGAAAAAGGGGAGAAAGAGGAGTGGAAAAGGTAGAGAAAGAAAAGGGGATGGAGAAAGGGGAAAAAAAGAGAGAGTTGGGGAAAATAGAGAAAGAGAGAGATTTTAGAAAGGTTAAAAAAGAGAGAATGGGGAGGGGGAGGAAGAAAGGGGATGGAGAAAGGTAGGAAAAAAGGGGGAGAGGGAGAAAGGTAAGAAAAGAGAGGGGTGGAAAAGGGTAGAAAAGAGAGAGATGGGGGAAAAAGGGAGAGAAAGAGAGAGATGGAGAAAAAGGGTTTGAGAGAGAGAGGGGGGGGGGGAAAGGTAGAGAGAGAGAAGGGGGGGAAAGGGAGAAAAGAGGGGGGAGGGTGGGAAAAAAGGTAAAGAAAGAGGGAGATGGAAAAAGGGAAGAAAAAGAGGGGGTGGAGAAAGGTTTAAAAAAGGGGAGATGGAAGGGAAAAGGGAGGGGAAAAGAGAGGAAAAGAGAGAGGGGAAAAGGGAGAGAAAAGAAGATGGGGGGAAAGGTAGAGAAAAAGAGAGGGGGAGAAAGGGAGAGAAAGAGAGAGATGGAGAAAAGGGGGGAGAGGGGAGAGAATGGAGAAAGGTAGAGAGAGGAGAGATGGAGAAAAGGGGAGAGAGAGAGAGAAGGGGAGGGGGGGAAAAGGTTTTGAGAGAGAGAGAGAGGGGAGAAAAATTTAAAAAAAGAAAAGGGGGAGGAAGAAAAATAGGGGAAAAGGAGAAAAATGGGGAAAGGTGGGGAGAGAAGAGAGGGAGATAGGAGAGAGAGAGAGAGGAGAGAGAGAGCGGAGAGAGGAGGGGAGAGAAAGAAGAGAAGAGAGGAGAGAGGAAAAGAGAGAGAAGGGGAGAGGGAAAGAGAGAGAGAGGGAAAAAGGGGAGAGGAGGGGGGGAGAGAGAGAGAGAGAGGGAAAAAGAGAGAGAGAGGGGAGGAGAGAGAGGAGGGGAGGAAAAAAGAGAGGAGAGGGGAAAAGGAGAGGGGAGAGAAGGGGGGGAAGAGAGAGAGAGAGAGAGAGGGGAGGAAAGAGAGGGGGAGAGAGGGGAGGAAGAGAGGAGAGGGAGGGGGGAAGAGAGAGAGAGAGGGGGGGAAGAGAGAGAGAGGAAGGGGGGGAGGAAGGGGGAAGAGGGGGGAGGAGAGGGGGAGGGGGGAGAGGAAAGGGAGAGAGAGAGAAGAGAAGGGGGAGAAAAAGAAAAAAGGAAAAGAGAAGAGGAGAGGAGGAGAGGGAGAGAGAGAGAGGGGAGAGAAGGGGAGGGAGAGAGAGGTAGAGGAGAAGGAGAGAGAGGGAGAGAGAGAGAAGGGGGGGAGAGAGAGAGGGGAGAGGGAGAGAGAGAGAGAAAAAGGGAGAGGAGAGAGGGGAGGGAAGGAAAAGAGAGAGGAGGGAGAGAAGAGGGAGAGAAGAGGGGAAGGAGAGAGAGAGTCCTGTAACGGTTTCCCGGTCACTATGGGGGCATGGGGAAATTTTCCAAAACTTAGAGAGGAGGAAGAGAGAAGGGAGAGGGGGGGAAAAAAGAAGGGGGGGAGAGAGAGGGAGAGAGAGATAGAGAGAGAAGAGGGGGAGAGAGGAGAGAGGGGAGAGAGGGGGAGGGGAGAGAGAGAGAGAGGGGGGGAAAAGAGAGAGGGGAGGAGGGGAGAGAGAAGGGAGGAAAAGAGAGAGGGGGAGGAAGGGGAAGGAGAGAGAGGGATAGAGAGAGGGAAAAGAAGAGGAAAAGAGAGAGGGAAAAGAAAGAAAAAAAAAGGAAGAGGGAGAGGGGAGAAGGGAGAGAGAGGATGAGGGGAAGAGGGGGAGAGAGAGAAAAGGGGAGAGAGAGAGAGAGGGGAGAGAAGAGAGAGAGAAAGAGAGCGAGGAGGAAAAGAGGGGGGGAGGGGGAGAGAGGGGAAAAGAGAGGGGAGAAAAGGGGGAGAGAGAAGGAAGGGGGGAGAGAGAAGGGAGGGGGGAAAAGGGGGAGAGAGAGGGAGAGAGATAGAGAGAGAGGGGAAGAGAGGAGAGGGGAAAGAGGGAGGGGGAGAGAGAGAGAGAGAGAGAAGAGAGAGGAGAGAGAGAGAGGGGAGGAAGAGAGGGGAGGGAAAAGAGGGGGAGGAGAAGGAGAGAGAAGAGAGAGAGAGAGAGAGGAGGGGGGGAAAGAGAAGGGGAAAAGGGGGGAGAAAGAGAGAGAAAGAAGGGGAGAAAAAGAGAGAGGGAGAGGAGGAGGAAAATAGAGAGAGAGGGGAGAAAAGAGAAAAGGGGGGGGAGGGAGAAAGAGGGGGAGAGGGAGGGAGGGAGGGGAGAGAGAAGAGAAAAGAGGGGAAAGGGGGGGAGAGAAGGGAGAGAGAGAGGGAGGGAAAAGAGAGAGAATGAGAGACGGGGGGAAGAAGAGAGGAGAGAAGAAGGGGGGGGAGGGGGGGAGAGAAAAGAGGGAGAGGGGGGGGAGGGGGGGGAGAAGAGAGAGAGAGAAGAGAGAGAGAGGAGAGAGAGGAGGAGGGAGAGAGAGAGGGAGGAGAAGAAAAGAGAGAGAGAGAGAGGGGAGAGAGAGGGGGGGGGGGAGAGAGAGAGGGGGAGGAGAGAGAGAGGGGAGGGAGGGGGGGGAGAGAGGAGAGAGAGAGAGGGGGGGAGAGAGGGGGGGAGGGAGAGAGAGAGGAGAAGAGGGAGGGAGAGAGAAAGAGGGAGAGAGAGGAGGGAAGAGGGGAGAGAAGGGGAGAAGAGAGAGGGGAGAGAGAGGAGAGGGGAGAGAGAGGAGAGAAGGGGGGAGAGAGAGGAAGAGGGAAGAGAGAGAGGGAGAGAGGAAGAAAAAGGAAAGGGGAGGAAAAAAGAGAGGGAGAGGAGGAGAGAGAGAAGAGAGAGAAAGAGAGAAAAGGGGGAAAGAAAGGAAAAAAGAGAGGAAAAGGGGGGAGAGAGAGGAGAGAAAAAGAGAGAGGAGAGAGAAAAGAGAGAAGAGAGAGGAGAGAAAAAGAGAATGAGGAGAAAAGTGTGTCCCCCGGTGGTGAAACCAAAAAAACCCTTTCCCCCCTTTGATTCACATTACTCTTGGGACAGCGTGGGGGCGTTTTCATTTACCATCAAATAAATGCATAAAACCGATTTGCTAAGTCCTCCTAAGTGGAAAGAGTGCACGAAAGATTTCAGGGGAAAAAGGTTTAAGTCCAAGGGGTTCTTTTTGCAAGGGAAAAGGATTCCCCTAGGGTTTATTTTTTTTTTTTTTTTTTTTAAACCTTGACGTCTGCCTATTTATTATGAATGCTTTATCAGCTGATTTTACACAATGGTTTTATTTACATTTAGCTCTTATTATATCAACTCTTTGGTAATACGTCCATACATGCATTAATATTTCTTGTATACATACTCATGTTTGTATACATGTGTGTGTGTGTGTGCGTGTGTGTATGTGTGTGTGTGTGTGTGTGTGTATGTGTGTGTGTGTGTGTGTGTGTGTGTGTGTGTGTGTGTGTGTGTGTGTGTGGTGTGTGTGTGTGTATGACTATTATATAATATAGTATATATTATATATAATATATATATATGTATATATATATATATATATAGTATATATTTTATATATATAAATGTATTTTATATATATCGTACTGTTATCTATCCGTACTACTATCTACATCTCACATACTATTCATATACATAAACATATATAAACACATACATATAAATACACACACACACACACACACACACACACACACACACACACAGCCACACACACATATGCATATATGCATACATACATATATCCATACATACATGCACACACACACACACACACACACACACACACACACACACACACACACACACACCACACCACACGCACACACACACACACACACACACGCACACACACACACACTATATATATATATAATATATATTATATATAATATATATATATATATATATATATATATATATATATATATGAATCACATAAACTATGAAGCTGTGCAAACCACGGAACATAATCATAGTTCTATTTTCACACAATAATCTTGCATGCGCCTATTTTCGTTTTATTATGCAGTTCGGCCTTGC
Organism: Penaeus monodon; assembly: GCF_015228065.2. Classification (NCBI taxonomy): domain Eukaryota; kingdom Metazoa; phylum Arthropoda; class Malacostraca; order Decapoda; family Penaeidae; genus Penaeus; species Penaeus monodon. Next base: position 13,781,112 of record NC_051403.1, on the reverse strand, counting down.
ATCTCATTGAGGGATATGCATAATCATGATAACACGTGCTGTGTCCTCCCCCAGGCACTCGTGGATCGCCTTGACTTCACACGAGCGAAACCACGATGACGTCGTGACAGAGGGAGACTCTAGCCGGTAAGTGTTTTCCCCGAGGATGACCTCTTTAGACGGGGATTTGGCATGTTTTTTTTTTTCTCTCTTTCTGTCTTTCTTTTCTTCTTTTTATCCTAATCACATCTAAAGCTAAAGCATCGGAAGTTCATCAAAAAACGCACCATTTTAAATGAGGACGAAAATCAGTCCTAATGAATCCGAGGTTTTGGAAAACGTCAAGATACGCATCTGAAAATAAAAAAAAAACTCCTGCTCTTTCTTTTTATATTTATTTACTAGTAATTATAATACTAATTAATGTTTTAGATTAAAAGCTTAGAAAAAAGGTAAACATGTTTAAAAAAGAGGAAAATTCGAGGCAAAATGTCAAAATATCTAGGCATCTCATAAAAGGTATCGTACGTTCTCTAGAAGTTACCCCCCTCCACCCCTTGTATTATGCTTAGTGTGTGTTTAGGGTTTAAATTCTAACCACGTATGGCTTTTATTACGAATGTCTTTCGAGGGGAAGGGCGTGACTTGATCCATATGATTATGGCGCTTGAACTTCAGTTGTCCGGCAAGATGGGTCTCGACAGATGCCAAACCATTGGAATTTTTTTTAATCAGTGAGGCTAAGGGCAAGAGCCGCACAATAAAATATACTCGAGGTCAGAACATCAGTAACCAGTGTGACACACATCAACAAATGAAAAATTTAGATAGGGAATTGTGGGGCAAAATGCAAGTAGGTTTAACTCGCTTTTCCATACCGTCGAAGCTGCCGGACCAGTGAATGCCGAAGTAGTGAAGTTTAATCTGTATGTGTTATGAAATACACTCACCCCCTCACACACACACACACACTACAACAACACACACACAAAAACACACACACACAACAACACACACACCACACACACACACACACCCCACACACAAAAACCCCCCACACAACAAAAATAATAATATAAAGAAATATTAAAATATGTTTAAAATAATATATATAAAATATATTATTTTATTTAAAATATGTATATTATATTAATAAAAATATATATGTTATTAAAATATTTTTAATATATATATTTAATATATATTTTATATTATATATATATATATATATAAACAAAAAAAACCCCCATACCCCCAAAGACATACCACAAACAAAACCCCCCCCCAACCCCACCAAAAAAAAAAATAATATAATTATTATATAATATTAATATATATTTTTTTTTTTTTTTTTTTTTTTTTTTTTTTTAGGTGTGTATTGTGTGTATGTGTTTGTTTGTGTGGTGTTTTTTGGTTATATAATATATTATATATATATATATATATTATATATATATATATATATAATAATATATATATTATTTTATATATATGTGTGTGTGTGTGACCGCCCCTTTGGTTCCAGTGTTATCTAGCTCACCTCCGAGTGCGATTATCGAGCCCTCGAATCCCCACTGTTTGATTAGACAGGGCATCTACGCAGGCAAAGGTGGCACTGCCAAACAACCTCTGTGACAGAGGCGTATGTCCTGCAGTGTATTGATACCGAGCAATATATATATGTGTGTTGTGTGTGTGTGTGTGTGTGTGTGTGTGTGTGTGTGTTGTGTGTGTGTGTGTGTGTGTGTGTGTGTGTGTGTGTGAATATAATCACCATGAGTATGTCAGGCATAAGCGCATGCTATGTCCGTATACAGCATAAAGTGGGTGGCGTAACGGTATACAAACACTGGATGAGAGAGACGAGTGTAAATAAACATAACAGTCGGCTGATTTCTTAAAGCAGAATTATTAGCACATGACCCCATTTCACACTGATCTACATTAGCCTATAATCATAACTGCATATACAATATATACATAAATAAATACATGTATATGTATGTACACACACACACACACAACACACACACACACACACACACACACACACAACACCCCAAAAACAACACAATATAATGTATATATATATGATATATATACATATATATGTTAATATGTAAAGATATATTACACACACACACACACACAAACACACACAAAACCACACCACAACACACACACACACACACACAACACACACAACACACATATATATAAATAATATATCAATTTATATATATAAATACATATAAAATATAAATATATATATATATATATATATATATAACAAAATACATTATATATATATATATATATATAATATATTATATAATAGTTATGTAAATATATTATAATATATAATATAATTTGTATTAAATGTATATTTATGTATATAAACTAAGTAATATATATTATTATATATTGTAATATAATATATATATAATATATAATATAATAATAAATATATAAACATACAACAACACACCACACAACACACACCACACACACACACACACACACACACACACCACACACACACACACACACACACCACACACACACACACACACACGTAAAATTATAATTTATATTTATATTTATATGTATATATATTTGTCTATCTATCTATCTATCTAATATATATATATATATATATATATATATATATATATATATATATATATATATAATGTATAAACACACACATACATTTACACTTATTTACAACTCTCCTGGATAATCCGGTAATGTTGCAGACAGTCCCTCAGGAAAAAGCTGCTTGCAACAGGGACATGTCGTTGTAACTGGCAATCCAGGCTCTACTAATTTTTTGATGTGGCAGAAGTTCAACGCAATTGCACAAACAGCAGAAGATTCTTCCTCGTTGGATGGAGCCGCGAACAAGGAAAGGATTCTTGGGGTTTCTACTTAGTTTATATCTCGTCCTTGACCACCTTTCTCAGAGCACCGTTGGTAGAAGCGAGAGGGGCCAAGGCTGTTTAGCGTGATGCGGTATCCGTAATGTCTATGTGTGTGTACGTATATATATATATATATGTATGCCTATATGTATATCTATATATCTATATCTGTATCTATATATATATGCATATATATGTATGTATAATAAGTATAATAATATATTATATATATTAAAATAATGAATTATAATATATATATATATATCTATATATATATATGAATTAGTATATATATATATAGAGAATATATATATTATATATATATGAATATATATTTTAATATATATATATATAGATTATTAATATATGATATATATATAATTATATATGAATCTATTATAATTATATTAATATATATTATATATATTAAAATTTTTTATATTATATATATATTTATAATATATATATATTTTTATATTTTAATTATATTGAATATATATAAAAATAATATTTTAAAATTATTATTATATATAATCTATATTATATTATATATATATATCCCTTATATATAAATTTATTATATATATTATTAATATATATATATAGATATATATTTAAAATTTAAAATTTATATATATATTATATATATATATCATATATATTAAAAAAAAAAAAAAAAAAAAACCCAAAAAAAAAAAACAAAAAAAAAAAAAAAAAAAAAATATTATTTTTATATATATAATATATTATATTCAATTATATATATAATATATATATTAAATATATATATATATTAATTTTAAAAATTTTCATGTATATATACGGGTAACGTGTCGGCCTCTACCCGAGGGGTCGGGGTTCGCGCCCCCCAGGCGCTTGAAATTGCAACTGCGCCCGGAAATTTCTGCTGTGGGTGGGCACCACGGCGGGCAAGGGCTCGATTCAGCCCCATCAGCACAGCGGGCCGTGAACAAAATCAAGCAGACATTATGTCACACCCCGAATTCCATTGTATCAAGGAATCCAAACCAAAAAAAAAAATTAGAAATTTAAAAAAAATATTATAATATATATATAATATAATATATATATATATATATATATAATTTTATATATTGTGGGTTGGGGTGTGTGTGTATGTTATGTGTATTGTTTTGTAGTGTTGTTATTTTATGGTATGGTGTGGGTGTGTTGTGTGGTGTGTGGGTTTTTGTTTGTGTAAGTTTTTGCATGTATTTTATTATAAATATATATAATATATTATATATATATTTATATTATATTATTTTATAGGGGAAAAGGAGAGAAATATAAATTTATAATATATAAACATTTAAAGCACACACACATCACACCACACACAAACACAAAACACAACACACCCCACACACCACACACACCAAACACACCTCACACACAACACACAATATGTGATGTGTGTAATATATATATATATTATATATATATTATATATATATATATAATTTTATATAGTAATATATATAATAATAATATATATAATATATTATAATTATATATATTCTTCTTAGCTTCATCCCATTCATATATGGGATCAGGTTCTGGCAGATATCTTTTATGGCCGAATGCCCTTCCTGACGCCAACGCTCTCTATTTACCCGGCACTGACTTGGGCTGGCTTGCCCACCCAATGGCTAGGTAGCTTTATCCCATTCTTATATGGGGTCGCCATGATCAGGTTCTGGCAGATAGCTTTTATGGCCGGATGCCCTTCCTGAAGCCACCCTCTCTATTTACCCGGGCTTGGGACCGGCACTGACTTGGGCTAGATTGCCCACCCAGTGGCTAGGTTATATATATATATATATATATATATATATATATATATATATATATACATATATACATATATACATATATACATATATACATATATACATATATACATATATACATATATATATTCATATATACATATATATATACATATATAAATATATATATATTGTGTGTGTGTGTGTGTGTGTTTATATGTATATATATATGTATATATATTCATATATATATATATATGTGTGTGTGTGTGTGTGTGGAGAGAGAGAGAGAGAGAGAGAGAGAGAGAGAGAGAGAGAGAGAGAGAGAGAGAGAGAGAGAGAGAGCATAGATAGATAAAAAGAGACATGGATGTATACTCATATATGCTCTTATACCCATACATGTTCACATATAACAATGCTCAACTTGTCGATTTCCGACACTGCAAGTAGACCCAAAGATTCCTC
>NC_051403.1:13768448-13770948 GCF_015228065.2 Penaeus monodon | reverse complement strand
AGTATGAGCGAGTATGTATGGAGGTGCGCAGGTGTATGCGTGTTCGTGTGAATGTCTCCATAAGTGCGTATATGCAAGAGAAGCAATACACAGGCATGTCTAAACTTATAATGTGTGCATGTAAATGTGTGTGTATATGTATGTGTATGTATAGTATATATATGTGTAGTGTGTGTATATCTGCGTATATATGTGTATATGTATATATATGTATGTATGTATATATATGTATGTATGTATATATATGTATATATGTATGTATGTATGTATATATATATATATATATATATATATATATATATATATACATACATACATATGTATATACATGTATATGTATATGAGTATGTGTGTGTATGTAAATGTATGTGTTTGTGAATGTATGTGTATATGTATGTGTATGTACATATACATATACACGTATATGTGTATATGTATGTGCATGTAAAAGTGTATACATATATATGTGGGTGAACACTAATGTGTATTCATAAATATATGTGTACATACACGTGTGCGTAAGCATATGTAGGCTATATATATATATGTTGTATGTATAGTCATAGTATGGGTACAAGATATGTACGCACGTGTGTGTTCGCATATATGTAGGTGCGTATACACATATGTATGCACATATGATGTGCACATATGTCTATATATGTGTATGCATGTGCATGTGTGTAGTTGTGTATAATGTAGGAGTATGTATGCATATCATATGCATAGGAGCATATGTAAGGGTGTATGCTTTCATGTGCACGAAAATGAACATAATTTAAAATATAATCACACATATATATATGCACTTCTGATACTCAAGCCCATGCTCACGGGAGTATACGCTTGGTGTAGTGAGTAAGCATGTATGATACTGCTTAAAAGTCCACACTAGACATGGCCAACCCTGCTGGAGTGGCTTATCAGTGGCATCCCGGCCACCCCCACCAAGATACATCTAAGCCAGTGGGTGGGGGGTAACTTGGCTGTCCACCTCTCAATCAAAAACCATGACTGCACAAACAGAGCAACGGCCCTCATTCCCCGGAGGCAAAGGAGCCCCTGGTTGTAATATAAGGACAATGAGAAGTGAATCCTACTTACTAGCATTACTTGAGGAACTCTCTTTCATTAAATGAGATATTGTAGGACTCTGTCAAGTTTGAAGGCTAGGCGAAGAACAGAAGATACTAAATGATGGACACGTTCATCAAAAGGTAAACCCTAGGGTAGCAAGCAGTAATTAGGGGAAGGTTTCTTAGTTGACAAACGTTTAGAAAAGAATATCGTGGAATCCTATAGTATAAGGAAAGAGTGGCTTCTGTAACAATGAACTAAACAATAAGTACAACTTAAAGACTGTTCGAGTCTATGCTCCAACCTGCAGCCACAGTGAATGAAGAAGTTTTCAATGAAGATGTTCATTTATCCACCGAGATAGTAAAAACCTATTTCACAATAATTATGGGATATTTTAATGCCAAAATAGATAAAAAGACAAAAGGAGAAATTATAGTGGGGTATCACCGAATAGGCACTAGGAATGAGAGGGAACAAATGCTAATCGATTTTGCGGAGGCTCGATCTCTCAATATCATAAATACATTCTTCGAAAAAAGACATTTGACATCGAAAACGAAATTGACTTCACAATTTCAAATAGGCGAGATATAGTAAAAAAAAGTGGACGTTATTAATAAAGTAAATGTTGGCAGCTACCACAGAATGGTCAGAGGCCAAATTAAATTACACCTCAGAAGGGAAAGGAACAAATTCATACGAAAACCACAGCCAAATTTAGCTAATTTGCAGACCAGAGCAACAGCATTTAACCTTAACATCCAAAACAGATATTCACTTCTCAGCAACAAAGATAACATCGACCAAATCAGCAGACAGTCAAATGTCATAATAAAGGAAGCTCCACTTGAAGTAAGGAGTAAGAACGCCAAGCAAAGCTCCAGCCAGATCTTCGGTAGAAACTTCAATAAAATAATAAATGAAACGGTGATCTCAGGTACCAGCATGAAAACAGCAAAAAGGAGACTCGGAATAGGGAGAAATCAAATGTATGCAATAAAGAAACCAGACGGAGAAGTGACATATAACAAGAATGAAATCATAAGAATAGTGGAAGACTTACAGGGATCTATACAACTTAAATATACATCCACGGATATAAGCTAATGCGGTAATTAGAGACGTACCTAACATCGCAACAGAAGAAATGAAAAGAGCGCTTAAAGGCATGAAGAGAAGGAAAACACCAGGTGAAGACAGAATTAGTATAGCCCTTATAATAGATGCAGGAGAAAGTGCAACTGTGAAACTAGCCAATCTTTTAACAAATGCCTCCTCAATGGAAAAAAACGAAAGCCTGCAACAATTATTTTGATATATAAAAAGGGTACAGAAAGGATCTAAAAAAACTACCGAGCCATAAGTCATCACAACTTGCATCTCTGACAGTCTGGATTCTAACCAGCCTAGAGAACAGACA
>NC_051403.1:13753448-13760948 GCF_015228065.2 Penaeus monodon | reverse complement strand
ATCTCGTCGTCTATCCCCATCTCCTCTCGCCTCGCTCCTCTCTCTCTCTCTCTCTCTCTGCGCTCCGTCTCCCCTCGGCTCCCCTCTCAGCATCTCCTCTCTCTCCTCTCTCTCATCCGGCTCCCTCTCTCCTCTCCTTCTCTCATCTCCCACTCTTCATCTCCTCCTCTCTCGTCCCTCTCCTCTCTCCCTCTCGTCTCTCTCTCTCTCCTCACAAAAATCCCTCTTCCCTCTCTCTCGTCCTCTTCGTCCCCTCTCCGATGCGGGCTCCTCTCCTCTCCTCCCCATCTCCTCTCTTTCTCCTCTCTCTCCGCGTCCTCTCACATCTCTCCTCTCTCTCTCCCCTGTCATCCTCCCTCCTCTCTCCGTACTCATCTCTCTCTCAGTTCTCTCTCTCCTCTCCTCCCGCTCTCTCCTCCCTTCTCTCTCTCCACTCTCTCTCTCCTCCTACCTCTCTCTCCTCCCCTTCCTCTCTCATCACTCTCGGTCCTCCCCGTCTCTCCTCTCCCCTCCTCCTCTCCCTCCCTCTCACCTCTCTCTCTCTCTCACCCCCTCTCTCATCTCTCTTCTCTCTCTGTCTCCTCTCTTCTCCTCTCTCTCCAGTCCTCTCGGTCATCTCCTCTCTCTCTCTCTCTCTTCCTCTGTCTGCGTCCTGTCGTCGTCTTTCGTCTCTGTCTGTCTGTCTCTCTCTCCCTCTCTCTCTCTCTCCTCCTCTCTCTCTCCTCTCCTCTCATCTCCGCTCACCTCCTCGTCCTCTCATCTTCAATCCTCTCTCTTCTCGAATCTCAATCGGTCCTTCCTCTCTCTCCTCTCCCTCTCTCTCTCTAATGTCCCTCTCTCGTTTTCCCTCCTCTCTCTGTCCTCTCGTTCTCTCTCTCTGTCCATTCTCGTTTCTCTCTCTCTCTTCTCTCTCATTCTTCCTCTCCTCGTCATCACCTCCCCTCTCAATCTCCAGTTCCTCTCCTCTCTCTCTTCTGCTTTCTCTCTCTCCTCTCCCCTCTCTCCTCCCATCATCTCTCCTCCTACTCTCTCTCTCCTTCTTCCACTCCTCCTCGTCATCTCTCTCTCATCTCTCGACCAGATCTCTCTCGCTCTCTCTCTCGTCTCCGCCCCTTTCTCTTCTCCTTCTTCTCTCTATCTCTTTCTCTCCTCTCCCCCTCTCTCTCTCCTCCTCCTCTCCTCTTTTACTTTCTGTGTGTGTTGTGGTGTGTGTGTGTGTGTTTGTGTGTGGTTGTGTGTGTGTGTGTGTGTGTAGGGTGTGGTTGTGTGGTGCATGTGTGCGCGCGCGCGTACTTTGCAATGTTTATTTACCTATCTGTAATAAACTATTTTTAAAGATATGTCAGAGTACATAACTAATATGGACCACCCCCGGCAAAACGAGCGAGAAAGCGACTATCACCTGTTGGTAATTCAGTGTCTTAAGGATATGATTCCTGAAACATTCAGGGTTAGGGATGCACAGTATGCTGAAGTTTGTTGTGATGATGACAAGAAAGCAAGTCAGGACCGAGGTAAGGTGAAAGGTCAGCCGTGGGAAGTGAAGCCTATTGGGCACGAAGGATGGAGGTTGTCTGCCTGTCTCTCTGTCTGTCTGTCTGTCTGTCTCTGTCTCTTCTCGCTCTCTCTCTCTCTCATTCTCTCCTCCTCTCTCTCTTCCTCCTCTCATCCTCTCCCTCCTCGTCGCTTCGACATCCCTCTATCCTCCTCTTGCTCTCCTCTCTCTCTCTCTCTCTCGAGATCTTGACAGAGCAGCCACGTTCCAGGTGAGATGGCCGTGAGCGAATGACGAGACTTAGTGGTTCTGTGTTGTTTCCTATTCTCACTCTCGTCTCATCGCGTCTCCTACCTTCGCTCTCTCCACTCTCTCCTCCCCCTTCGGTCTCCTCTGTCTCTCTCTCGGTCCGTTCCTCTCTCCTCTCATCTTCTCCTCTCTCCTCTCTCTCTCCGCTCCATCTCTCGCTATCTCTCCAATTCGGTCCTCCTCCTCCCCTCTCTCACTCCTCGCTCTCTCTCTCTCGCTCTCCCTCGCCTCCCTCCCTCTCCCAAAAGCGTGAGTCGGGTTGCGGAAAGAGACGAGGCTGTTGCGATGCCAGTGTTCCTTTGAGGGGGGTCAGTAAAGTAAAGGGCTGCTTAGGAAATAAAATCTAACCTGACTTGATCCTTTGGTGCTGAAGAGCCGCGGAAGACGAAACTCCTCTTCTGTGTGAGTTGTACGTTGACTATGTTTGCAGCTGTGTGAGTAGCTTACCCTTGCCATCATGGACGAAAATTACATGTGACTAGAAAGAACCTTTCTGGTTGTGAAATGAGTAAGTGGTTTCTGAATGAGGTATGACAAAGGCAGCAGTGGCAACGCGGCAGTTTGGGGCATAAAGTGTGTCTATGGCTAGATGGCAAGGACAAAATGTTTCAAGACACAATACATTCACTTTTCTTTGTAGGAAGATCGAATGTAGCTAATATATTACAGTAAAATAGTGTGCAAATTTCAGTATACCCAGGCTTGCAATGAGATAGAGTGTGTAAGAGGTCTGGATTGTTATCAGCAGAGCCTCTTATTAGACTAATGGAAGTGATGATAGGTGGCAGGGCTTTGAGTCTTCATTAATGTTATAAGAGTACAACTGAGAACAGCACGAGAGCGTAGGGTGGCCCCAGAGGGGCCCGGTGGAGAGGTCTAGGCGGTGGGTTTTACGGCAAGACTAATGTCCCTTGGCGCTTAGCAGAACGTTTCAAGGGCGCGTGGCTTGGGTCCGAGTCGCCATCGTAAAATATATTGTCAGGGAGGTATAGATGTTTCTATATTAAATGCGATATTGCTTTCTTCCTTCTTACGTATTGAAATGTTAATCCGGCACCTCTTTGTGACTCGCTCTCGAGTCGCCATAGATTCGTCCTCAGAGGTTGACCACCTCTGTCTAGTCCTGTCGGTGATCTTTCGCCCCTTTGCGCCCTCCCGATGCTTCCGGAATTCGTTCTTTCGAGGTCGTCCTCCACCTGGTCCGGGATGTTGTCGTGATCTTCTTCCTCTGCTCCATCCATCCTCCGAGTTGCTCTGCTCCCTCGTCCCCTTCGGTCTGGTACCTGGTTTAATATCATTCTTGACGTCTGCATGTCCTTGTAGTCGTCGCCCACGCCTTCTTCGGCGTCGTAGTCGTCCAGACGTCGTCGTGGGCCTCGCCGTCGATATGAAGATCTCAGAAAGAGAGAGGAGGGGGGGAGGAGAGAGAGAGGAGAGAAGAGAGGAGAGGGGAGAGAAAAAAGAGAGAGGGAGAAGGAGAGAGAGAGGAGAGAGAAGGAAGGGGAGAGAGAGGAGAGAGGGGTAGAGAGAAGGAGGGGAGAGAGAGAGATAGCGAGAGAGAGAGAGAGATAGAGAGCAAGATAGAGATAGAGAGTAGGAGAGAGAGATAGAGAGAGAGAGAAGAGATAGATAGATAGATAGAGCGAGATAGATAGAGATAGATAGATAGATAGAGATAGAGAGAGATGAAAAGGGACGAATTTAAGAGAGAGATAGAGGAGAATAGAGGAGAGATAGAGATAGATAGTATGTAGATATAGAAAAATATAGATAGATAGATGTAGATAGAGATAGAGAAAATAGATAGATAGAAGATAGATAGAAGAAGGAGAGAGGAGAGAGAGGGGAGAGGAGGAGAGATGGGAAAAGGAGAGAGAGAGAGAGGGGGAGGAGAGGATAGCGATAGATAGAGATAGATAGAGATAGAAAAGATAGATAGAGATAGATAGAGATAGATAGAGATAGATAGAGATAGATAGAAAAAGATAGATAGAAATAGATAGATAGAAATAGATAGATAGAAAATATATATTATATATATATAATATATATATATATATATATTATATTAATATATATATTAAAAAAGAGAGAGAGAGAGGGGGAGAGAGAAGGGGAGAGGAGGAGAGGAGGAGAAGGAGTGAGAGAGAGAGAGTAGGGAGAGAAGAGAGAAAGAGGGGAGAGATAGAAAGGAGAGATGAAGAGAGAGAAGAAGATAAAAAGAGAAAAAAGAGAGAGAGAAAAGAGAGAAAAGAAGAGAAAAAGAGAGAATGAGAGGGGAAAAGAGAGAGAGAAAGAGAGAGAATAAGAAGAGAGAAGAGAGGGGGAAAAGAAAAAAAAAAAAAAAAAAAAAAAAAAAAAAAAAAAATAGAGAGGAGAGAGAGAGAGAGAGGGAGAAGAGGAGGAGAGATGAGAGAGAGAAGAAAAAGGGAAGAGAAAAGAAGGGGGAAAGAGAGGGAGAGAGGGGAAAAAGGGAGAGGGGGGAAGAGAGGGGAAAAAGGGAAGGGGAAAGAGAGGGAGAGGGGGGAAAGGGGAAGAGAGAGAGAAAGGGGGGAAGAGAGAAGAGAGAAGGGGGGGAAGGAGAGGGAAAGAGAAGAGGAGGGGAAAAAGAGGAGAGGGGGGAAGAGGGGGAAAAGAGAAGAGAGAGAGGGGGAAGAGAGAGAGAGAGGGGAAGAGAGAGAGAGAGAGAAGAAGAGAGAGGAAGAGAGAGAGAGAGAAGGGGGGGAAGAGAGAAAAAAAAGGAAAAAAGGAGAAAAAGGAGAAAGAGGGGGGAAAGAGAGAGGGGGGGGGAGGAGGAGAGAGAGAAGAGAAAAGGGGAGGAGAGAAGGAAAAGAGAGAGGGGAGAGGAGAGAGAGAGAAGAGAGGAGGGGAGGAGAGAGGAGAGAGCGGGGGAGACGAGAGAAGGAAAAGAGGAAAAAGAGAGAGAGAGAGGGGGCGAGAGAGAGAGAGAGCGAGAGGAGAGAGAGACCCGAGAAGGAGAGAGAGCGGGGGAAAGGAGGAGCGGAGAGAGAGAAGAGAGAGAGAGGAGAGAGAGAAGAGAAGAAAAAAAAAGGACAAAAATAAGCGAAGAAAAAAGAGAAAGAAGGGGGCCCTTAGAGATAAATTGAGAGGGGGGAGAGAGAGGGGGAGAGAGAGGAGAGAGGGGAGAGGGGGGAAGGAGAGGAGGAGAGAGGGAGGGGAGAGGAGAGGAGAGAAGGAGGAGGAGAGCGAAGACGAGAAAGCGGAGGGAGAGAGAACGAGACGAGAGAGAGGGAGGGGAAAAGGAGAGGAGAGGAAGAGGGGAGGGGGAGAGGCCGAGAGGAGAGAGAGAGAGAGAGAGAGAGAGGAGAGAGAGAGAGAGAGGGAGAGAGGAGAGAAGAGGAGAGAGAGAGAGAGGGAGAGAGAGGAGAGAGAGCGGGAGGAAGAGAGAAGCGAGGAGAGGAGAGGGGGGGAGGAGAGAAAAGGGGAGAGGGAGGGAGAGAGGAGAGGGACCCGGAGAGAGGGGAGAGGGGAGAGAGAGAGAAAAAGAGCGGGAGAAAAGAGAAGAGAGAGAGGGAGAGAGAGAGGAGAGAGAGAGAGAGGGAAATAGAGAGAGCGGATAGAGAGAGGAGAGAGAGAAAAAGAGAGAGAGAAGAGAGAGAGAGAGAGAGAAAGGGAGAGAAAAGAGAGAGAGAAGAGGAGAGAAGGGGAGAGAGAGAGAGAGAGAGAAAATAAGATCCAATTTCAAAACACTCGTGTACATTAACGATTCTAGTTCAGCTGTCCTATCTTAAACAAAATACACATAATGGTGAATTATAATAATAACTAAACGAAACAACATTGATAAGTAATGATTATGAAATATTCATAATGCAAAAAGAAAAGAACACCGGATTGAAATAGTGGCTCTATATAAGTATTTCGAGCAGAACAATCATCTCCAGCGCTATTGTGAATATTCTTTCAGTGCACTTTTCGTCGAGATTTGACACAAAGGATTCCCCCCAGAATTGTCATTGGTCCCCCTCCCATAAAGTTCATCACAACGCACGCACGCAACTGTTATAAACACACACGTACACACACTCACACTCACACTCACACTCACACCCAAACCCACTCCGCCACCAACGACACGCACACGCACACGCACATACCACCCCTCACCCCTCATCCTCATCAGATAACGATGATGATGATGACGATGATACCATAAAAAATAATGATTATGATGACACACGCAAACACAAACAAACAAACAGGCATACTTGCTTTCAGAAGGGAAAACAACGACACAGGAGAAGCGCAACAAACAAATGACCATTAACAGTGCCAGGTCAGCGGCCCGCGACCTTCTGGTGGGTGCGGGGCAGTGCCTGGCACTCGGCCTCCCGGTCAAGGTGGCTTTTACTCTGCTGAGTCTCTACATGCCTAAGGTGATGCTCAGAGAAATGGGTGTAAAGGGGGGTAACTGCAGGTTTTAATTTGTTGTGTTGTTAATATTAATTTTTTTTATTGCGTATTATCATTTTTTGCCCCTTTTTGTATCATCGTATCGTCACATTTCATATCATTTTCATATCATCACCCTCTCTACATCTTTTTCATATCATATCAATACATCATCGTGCACTTCAACACCATCAAATCATCACCCCATTTTCCATCATCACCAAACATCACATCATCATCATACATAATCATCCATCATATCATCATCAATTTATCACCAACATCACAATCATAAACATAATAAACATCACATCATCAAATCATCATCATTTCATATCTCACTCTAAACACAATCATCATAACTATCACATCATCATCATCACTTCCTATATCTCATTATATGATTTCCCCCACTTACCACACCACCAACGAGACAGGGCGATTAAAACCAATTTTAAATTAAAATTATGGAAATAAGGGCTTTGCGGAAGCCCGGAGTTAAAGGAAAGACCTAATCAGCTCATTGGGTCTTTTAATTCCTGAATGTTTTCTATTAGTTTCTTAAGGAAAATATTTTAAAGCAGATTTAGGGCCGTTTTTTTTCTTCATATTGTATTAGTTTCTTTTTTACGACATATTTGCAGATTTTTTTTTCCCGTGTTTTTTTAATGATTTCTAGAAATAGCCCCCCCCCCCCCCAAATGATTAAAAAAAAAAAAAAAAAATAAGTTCTGTGTTCAGGATGTAAAGCGGAGTCTAAATATATTTGCATATGGTTTTGCTAGACAAAGACAGATAGGAGACGGCAAACGTAAGTGCTATTTCGTATGCAAACCGAATGAAAATAATCGAGTCTTACGTAAATGATAAAACATATGCAAATTTTTTCCTGTAGGGCACGAAGGTGTTTTTCGGGGGATTTTTTCTTATATACTATGGTGACTCAAGCGTTTGAAAAGTCATGCGCTTAGAGTCCTTTGTGGACGCGCCTTTTCAATTTCAAATCTGCACTGCTTACACTCCAATGTAGGGCTCTTACTCTGCGCGGCCTAGAATATAATAGGTTAGAATATAAAAGATGCTGAAAGATATATATTCAGCATCCTCATGACATGTTCGGAATGTGACAGCTTGCGTAAAAGATTCTAAAAAAAAAAGTACTGTTCGTGTCTTCGTATCAAGGACAATGTCAGACAGAGGGCACTGATTGTAGCGTACCGTGATGCCTACCCTTTGTATCTTTTTTTTTTCAATTCCATTTGTAACTCGTTGTTTACGTTTAG
>NC_051403.1:13743448-13745948 GCF_015228065.2 Penaeus monodon | reverse complement strand
AATTTTTCGGGATTTCGAATATATTTTTTCCTCAAGGCATTTAGTTATCGTCATATATGCGGATTATTTTCTTTTCAATTTAATTGTTTTTGCGTAATGCGTAGTAGTTGTATATACGAGTAAAATAAAGTAATTGAAAAATAGATTTATCTATATCCTCACTTTACTTTTTTTTTTAATTATGTAGAGCAATGGTATATCTAAGTAGAAGAAAATACTTGCAAAATATATCTATCTGTTTGTCTCCTTTGTACATAGGCCTTATATCTGCATTTATACCAGCATCTGATCTGGTCTGAATATTTTGGAGGCATCCAGATTAGCATGCAGTGGTAGAGGGATCACGAGCTGCCGTTACTAGGCAAATATAACGTCAACTGTTAATTGTAAAGTGCGTTAACCGTATCTGGGGAGACTGAGCTCGGATAGAAGAGAGGGTGGAAGGAATGAAATGGTGAAGAGTGAATTGATACATCGGAGAGAAGAAAGAGGCGGAGAATAGAATTATTTATTGACAGGAAAGGAAACAAGGAAGCAAAGGGCCTTGATTTTTCTCCGAATAAGGGACCAATATATAAACAACAGTTCCGAAACTATAATAATTTCAGAATAGCTAAAGAAATAAACAAACGCCCTTACTTCCAGCGACAAAAACTTATTGATACATAAACAATAACCAAAGATGATTGATTGCCAATAAATGCCTTTTATATAAAGCTATCAACATATAATATAAAACTAATAATACTTTTACGTAAAGCTCTCTAATTAGTTTACATAACTTCTTATGTACACCTATCAATGAATTACATAAAACCATTAATTCTTGCAGAAATTTACCTAATTAGTTTACATAACCCTATCTAAACATCGAAACATATCAGCATTGAAAGAAATGGACCAAACATGCGCTAGATTCCAATGTAATACACTCTCAGTCTAATCTCCTGTATAAATCGACGAGAAGGAAGTGATGTATGAGTACCTGAGATTCGCCATATCGCAGCAGCAGCCACGGCACGCGCTGGAGCTCTGACAATATTTGACATAAAACAAGCGAACGTTCCTCGCGCTCCTCAGTTGGTCTGGTGCCGCGGCCCAGGCGAGAGGTGCGTGAGGGCCGCTGTTCTCGAGACGTGTGGATGAGTGGGTGGGCGGGTGGGGAGGGGGGTTAATGTGGTCACTTTATTACGAGTGACATTTATGTTTAATGAAGTGACGGAACGTGAATGTGAGATTTTTTTGTAATGGATAATCTGACGGGTTTTATTTCACGTTATCCGTTTCTGAAGTGTTGTGTTACGTGGTTATTGTGATTGATAAGTTGTTTTGCAGTGACAGTGAGATGGATAGTGGTGGGGAGTGAGCGTGGCACTGCTAATGACTCTCGTGTTGCAAAATGCCACTGCGAATAATGAATAAAGTGAACAGAAACGGATTTGCGTTGCCCTGATTTCGCTAATTAGTGAGAGGTGCAACATTTTTTTTTCCTTTTTTTCGTGGCGATTTGCAAATTTTGTCACGTGAAGAACACTAAGCCGGAGAGGATTTACAAAGGATATCAAACGACCGGCATTTATTGGTTTGTATTCGTAGACACCAAAGAACTTCTTGTATTAGATACGTTTTGAAATATTACGTATGTTATCGGTAGTAATTGTATAGAAATACGTAAAAGGACTGTATAGGGTAAAAAAATTATTACTGGTTTTGGTATTCCCTGTAGTGAATCCATTCATCCATTCTGATCCGCTTTTCATCGAATCAGTGTTTTGTTTGTATTATTATTCGTCCAAAGATCTGACACAGAGCTAAACAGTTTTAACCCAAAGTCAACACACTCATTATCCGTTCATCCCTCTATCTCTCCTCTTTCGCCGTCGGTCTTCCCAAACTGTCTATCCACTTCTCCCCTGCATTTTATCCCTGTCATCCCTCTCTCCCCTTCTCCCATCCAACTATCCATCATCCCTTCAACCCATCAGCCTCTCCCCACCTAACCTATTCATCAATTCAAGATTTCCACGTGCTTTCCTAGAACCTTCTGATTAAGAGTGTAGTCTCGTCTGATAACACGATAATAACTTGATGATGAATTTGTTTACTATAAGGCTTATTCGTCGATCTCATTTTAACATGGTAATTAAATCGATAAACTACTCCCTCCCCCACACTCATTTAATTAATTCCTCGATTCTACAAGGGACTCACGCCCTAAGACAAGGCCCGCCTCCCACAACCATCCATCGGGTCTGGCTTCTTCTCAGTAAACTTTGACGCAGCATCTATCATCCTGTCTATCAGCTCATACGGCCATATGCTCAGGAAATGACTACTGTTTAGTTATGTCTGTGTCTTATCATTATTCAACTCCGTATTATGTAGGCCTATAGATGTGCTTTCATGATTGCGGCTTCAATCACATGTAAACTACGTACTTGCATTAATAATATCTAGTGCGAGTATTCTTCGTAAGATAGTATAGTAACAATTTTTATTT
>NC_051403.1:13730948-13733448 GCF_015228065.2 Penaeus monodon | reverse complement strand
TTGGTGCGGTCAGTGTCGGCCAGGCTGTAGTGGCGGTTTAGGCACAGAGGGCGTGGTCGCTGTGCTGTGGAATGCCTTGGTAGAATGCTGATTGCGTTCTACATCCGGTGCAGTTGTAGGTAAGAAGAATCATGACAGGGAGGAAAAAAAGAAGTATTTGGACTGCATTATTTACTTTGGTTGGACGAGAAGTGGTATTTTAAATGGAGAATATATATTTTTTTGAAACGAGTGAAATTGTCTGATTTGTTCTAAGATTTTTTTAAATTGTTTTTTCTTATCTCTGAAATCTGTTGTTTATAATACCCGATCCCCTCCTCTCTCTCTCTCTTAACTTATTTCATTTATTATACAATCTCTGTTGAGAATATGTTAATATTTAACTTGGGATGCAGATTTCTCGCTTAATAGAACCTAGCCTTATACTAAAGCAACGCATTGAGAGAGAAAAACATACAGTAATTACAATTATACTTGAATAAAATCTCTCTCTCTCTCTCTCTCTCTCTCTCTCTCTCTCTCTCTCTCTCTCTCTCTCTCTCTCTCTCTCTCTCTCTCTCTCTCTCTCTATCTCTCTCTACTCTCCTACTCCCTCCCTCCTTTATTTCTCCTCTCTCTTTCCCTCTCTCTCGCTCCTCCATTTATCTCTCTTTATCTCCTCCCTCCTTCTGTCTTCTCCCTCCCCCCTCTTTCTTCTCCTCCCTCCTTCCCTCCTTCACTCTCTCCCTTCATCTCTCCTCCTCCTTCTCCTTCGCTTTCTCTCTTTCTTTCTCTCACCCCTGTTACACTCACTATTGATATCGGATGTGAGATGATGCAAATTGTTTTATTTGCATTTTGTTCTCCGAATGGAAAATGTAAATTACAAGTGAATGGGGACAAGGCATTAGCAAAACAGACAATAAAAAAAGAAAGAGAGAAAGAAAAATTGAAAAGTAAAAACACAGGAGGCGCTACCGTAGCCTTTGCGTTCCCATGCCTCTCTCAATTCGGGCTCTAACGAAACTGATTTTCTTTGTTCACTTTCACATCCGAGCATTTAAAAGAACGATATATATAAATGTGTGTGAGTGTGTTTGCGTGTGTGTCGGTTAATTCAAAGACACACGGCCGTCATTTGCATCGCTGGCGAGTCTTTGGGGGGAAGGTAGACGAGTTCACAAACCCAAGACACGATCGCTATGTCGACAGTGGCGTGTTTCCCGGGCCGAGCGATGGGATTACCGACCGTACCGCGTGCCTCCAGCGTGTAAAGACGTTCGCTCATTTTCATTTTGCAAGATGGCGGCCTTGTCACACAGCTGGCCGTTTGGCGAAGGGATCTCCCGGCGAGAAAGGGGGAAATCTGTCGGCGTTTCATCGGTTTCCGATCGTGTTCGAGGGAGGTCGGAATTTCTGGGGCGAACGGCGACGGCGAAGGAAGAGAAACAGGAGGAAACGGGAGCTTGAGGTCCGACCGGGGTTGGCGCCGAGTCGTCCTTTGAAGGTCTCGCCCGCTCCTCGGGATGAAAGTTGTAGGCTTAGGTCAAGGTTGGGAACTCACGCGCTCTTGCATACACACACGCTTACACACGCGGACATGCATGCACGGATTCTCACACGCAGACCCACGCACGCACACACACGCACACACAAACACACACACACACACACACACACACACACACACACACACACACACACACACACACACACACACACACACACACACACACACACACACACACACACACACACACATTTTTCATCATCTTTTCCTCCCTTCTTCTTACCCTTTCTCTCTCCCTCCCCACCCCTACCCCCCTCTCTCTCTCTCCTTTCTCTTTCTCTCTCTCTCTCTCTCTCTCTCTCTCTCTCTCTCTCTCTCTCTCTCTCTCTTTCTCTGTCTCCCTCCCTCCCTCCCTCTCTCCCACCCCCCTTTCTCCCTCCCTCTCCCTCCCACCCCCTTTTCTCCCTCCCTCCCTCCCCCCTCCCTCCCTCCCTCCCTCCCTCCCTCCCTCCCCCCTTCCCTCCCTCTCTCTTTTTTTAACCTTTCCCTCTCCATCCCTTTTCTACTCACTCACACTTATCAAGTACTGATTCTTTGTTTGGTGATTTACGACATCCCCCCCCCCTCCAAAGATGATAACTCATTAGAAAGTAGATAGAACGCATCATCAAAATCTCCGCTCCGTAGGCTTACTGTTTTTTCCCCGTTTGTGTTCATTTGGTAAATTCCGTTGTTTATGTGTTTGTGTTGTTTGTTTATTTGTTTTTTTTTTTTATTGAATATTTGTTTGTTTATATGGTATGTGCGTGAGGAGGGCAGGGGAGGGGGAGAGGGGGAGGGAGGGAGGGGGAGAAGGAGAGAGGGAGAGGGAAAGGGAGACGGAGAGGGAGACAGACAGACAGACAGACACATATACAGACAGACACAGACAAACAAACAAACAAACAATACAGGTGTGCGATCTTGCAGAATCGCAAAGCAAGAGAAGACAGAAATTCTTCCTCCCGATAT
>NC_051403.1:13710948-13718448 GCF_015228065.2 Penaeus monodon | reverse complement strand
CAAGGACCCCTTTTTATTCAAATTGCTTTTCCCACGACCCCAAGATGTTGAAATGTTGAAAGGTCTGTTTGCTCGTTAAGTTTTTTTTTTTTTTTTTTGCTTTTAATTTTTATGTATATTTTTTGAGGTGACAATACACTCGTTTTCCTTTGCTTTATTTGTCAGTTTGAAGGCCTGTGTAAGTGAGTGTTATGAATTAAAATGTTTTGAAGTACAAGTTATGAGGTTTTGAATATATGTTTAATAAGTATAATAGCCTTATCGTGATTAATCATACATTTTACCTTTTTTCATACATGTTAACTCTCCTATTCACCTTTCATATCCACTCTTTTCCACGTACCTTAATTTTCACTGGCATTTCTATTCATATCCCCTTTTATACTCATGCATATTCCCCCATTTATTTAACTCTGCCTGTATTACCTAGTTCTCCCTCTTCTTATCAGCCTGGTTCATTACCCCCTAGGCCTGGAGAGAATCCGAATAGCGTCGAATCACTTACCAATCCGCTCGGTCGCCCGACTCGTCTCTCTAATCACTCGTGCTCTGACTTGATCCTAGAATTAGACGAATTAGACGGTCCGTAATCACTCGCTCCGTTCTTGAGGTTAATTGGTTCGGCCTCCAAGCACACACATACACACGCACACATACGCACACGCACACGCACATACAGACGCACACATACGCAGACGCACACTCACACACACACACACACACACACACACACACACACACACACACACACACACACACACACACACACACACACACACACGCACACACACACACATATTTTTTGATGGGGTGGGGTTATATAGGTCTTAGTCTTAATGATGCGAGGGTTGTTATGCGGGTTATCTTGTATTTGAAAAGCCGACGGAATGGATTTTAAAAATATTCCATGAATGCGAATTTTGCCTTGGGATGTATGATTTATCGATGGTATGAGATTTATGTAAGACTGGATAACTTTTTTTATTAAAATTTTTGGCCTGTTTTTTTTTATTTATTATTATTCTTTTTTTAAGGAATAGGTAGATGTTATTCTATGCAGTAAAGGACGAGATAGTCGTCCATGAATTACGGTTCGCTGGAAAAAAAATATTGTATGAACTTCAATTTGATTAAAATTATTAGTAGGAGGGAATATGATTATATGTTAGTTTGTTTATCTGATAAACTGGTTGGGCCTCCAAGCAAAATTTGGGCCGCCTACGTATTTTTTAAAGACATAATTGGGTGTTAATCTGTTGCCAGTACTAAGTGCCATTCAAGAAGACGGGGGAATTTGATTTCGAAATTTGAAGTCCATTTTGACTAAGATTATAGGCCTACACGAATCCACGGAATGAGGAAATACAACCCCATAGTCGAAAACGTTAATAAAGACGAATATAATCCCAGGGAATTTATTTATTTTTCAAAATTTATGAACGAGACCAACATCGTTAGCAGTCACAGCCAGGTGCATTCTAAGCCTGATTTACAAATAGTATCAGGAGCTCCCTCCCCACCCCCCCTCCTCCCTCCCTCCCTCCCTCCCCTCCACACACACTCATTAAGGCAGGCAAGTATGAGGGGGGGGAGGAGGAGGGGAGGGGAGTGATTGAGGGAGGGGGGGAGGAGGGAGAGGGAAAGAGGTAACCAGTGAGGCAACGTGAAGGTAAACATTTGGAAGTGGGTGAGTGTGATGATGGAGGGAAAGGGGAGAAGGGGGGGGGGGGGGTAAAGGGGGTTACAGAAAAGGGAGGGATAGAAGGTATCGGTAAAGGAGAGATAAGGAGAGACGATAAGGGAGAGTGAGATAGGAGGGAGAGGAAGGAAGAGAGGAGAGGAGGAGAGATGAGAGGAGGAGGAGGAGAGGAGAGGAGGAGGAGAGGAGAGGAGGAGGAGAGGGGTGGAGGAGAGGAGAGGAGGAGAGGGGTGGAGGAGAAGAGAGGAGGAGAGGAGGAGAGGAGAGGAGGACGAGAGAAGAGGAGAGAAGAGAAGAGAGAAGAGAAGAGAAGAGAGTAGAGAGATTACCATAACTACTGTTGACACAGCGCACACATACAGAGTTGGAAGTAGATGAATTAACTTCGAGAAATAATAAGAAAAAGAGAATAAAAGAACATCTAAAGAGAGAGAGAGAGAGAAACAAGTAGGAAGAAAGCAGAAGAAAGGAGGAGCAAGGTGTGGGAGGGAGGGGGTGGATGGGGGTGGGGGATCGGGCAGGAGGAGTCGACGGTAATTCGGCATTTCCGCGTCGATTTCTCAACGCTTACGGAGAATTACCCATAGGAGCTGAGCACTGGCTACCTGCGGGGACGGGAGACGTGAGGTAAAATGGGCGTCGGAGAAGCATTATAGTGAATGGAAATCTTGATGTGTTTTCCGGGATCTCGAGTGAGTCAAGGTCAGTGTTTCCGGGACTTTGGCGAGGGCGAGGAAGGGGGGGGGGAGGGAGCATAAGGCACCTGTGGGGTAGCTGGTGTGTGGTGTGGGCAGTCTTGGGCACGGGTGGACGAAGGGTGTCAGGTGGTATGCTATGGTGGGTGAAAGAGGCACGGGTAGCTTTGGGGAATGGAGATAGAGGAAGGGTGGGGAAGGGGGACATTCAGGCGGGGTGAGGGGATGGGAAACATGCAGGCAGGGAGAGGGGAAGGGAGACATACAGGCAGGGTGAGGGGAAGGGGGGCGTACAGGCAGGGTGAGGGAAAGGAAGACATACAGGCAGGGTGAGGGAGGGGGAAATACCGGCAGGGTGAAGAGAAGGGGTGGGGCGTACGCGCAGGGTGAGGGAGGGGAAGGGTGACACACTTCTGGTAGGGGGAAGGAGAGCCTATAGTCAGGATCGGGGAAATGCAGAAAAACTTTTTCAGAAAATATTTATAGTCGAATTGATGTTGAAATGTGTAACAGTTATCGGAAACTAAGTTAAGAAGTGTAATATAGTATGGTCGTGATGGTGATAATGTTAATGATTATAGTATTATGGTAGATATGGCATGATAATAGTGATGATAATGATAATGTTGGTGAATCCTTTAAATGGCAATGATGTTGATATGATGATGGCAATGAAAACAGTTGTGATAATATATAGGCCTAGTAACCAAAGTAGTTATGATAACAACAATAATAGTACCAATATCGATAACATATTGATACTCATTAAGGTGCAATGTTAGTAATATTATAATAGAAGCAGTACTAGCAATCACTATGAAATTTCTATAAAAAATATAATCTAGAAATACAAATAATCTATAAATCTATCATTTGTAAATCACCATAAAAATCTCGACCGAACATAGATCACTTTCCTGCCCTCCGACGCCGGGAATCGAAGTATACTCGCGAAGACCATCACCATTAGCGTGACAGTCGAAATACGCCTCCTCTCACCCCCCTTCTCCCCCTTTCTCCCTCCCCCTGTTCTGATGACCTACCGCCTTCACCTGTCACTCAAGGGAGGTCGCTGACGTAACAACCCCCCCACCCCCCTTCTGGGCTCCTTATTCTCCTCGTAGGTTTAGGGGTGGGGGTGTATGAATCACCCATATATACTGTACGCATTCACCCACATCGACGCTCACGCACACGCGCACGCACGCACACACGCACACACGCACACACGCACACACGCACACACGCACACACACACACACACACACACACACACACAACACACACCACCACACACCACACACACACACACACACACACACACACACACACACACACACACACACACACACACACACACACACACTCATTCGCCCATACACACTCACACCAGATTATTTAGATTTAGAACAGATAATAGGGAATCTTGCATACCCTACTCTATAACATCCCAATAAAGCGTGTATCATTTAATCACTTGCAAGCACGCAACATGCAGTATCACTTTAATTTACAAAGTAGTACACAGCATACAGGATTTACAAGGTTGTAAATCTAGGCCGAGCAAGAAGCAGTTTATTTAATTCACATTATAGACTAGGTTAGAATAGAGAAGCCAGAATGGATAGGATAGGATAGGTTAGACTAGGATAGGATAGGAAGGAAACGATAGGTAGATTAGGATGTGATAGGATAGGTTAGGATGGATAGGATAGTTGAGATTAGGATAGGATGTGATAGATTAGACCTAAATAGGATAGAAAAGCTTGGCTTAGTGAAGAAAAGCGAACCAAACGAAGCCGACAAAGCGCCCCGACCCCGTTGCTGCGAAGCACCACGCATTAGCATCGTTCCGCCATCTTGAACCTAACCCAACTGTGTCTCAAACTCTTAATGCAAATTCTAATCCAAACCCTAATCCAATCTAAGATAAAGATTACCCGACGACCCGCAGAATATCATCCCGCGGGCCGGCCAGGGGTCAGTGCGTCCTGCTCTGCCACTTTGCAATGTTAAGCAGGAAGGTTAATGAAGATCTCGGGCGACTTGCGTGTTGCTTTTAACATGATTCGCACGGCGGCGTTTTCATGATGTCATTATTGTTAGCTTTGTTCTTTGGTCGTTTTGTTATTGTTGTTATTCTTAGTGTTGATACTGTTATTATTGTTGTTGTTATTGTTGTTTGCTATGATGAGATTACGAGATTGTTACTAGTTATTATTATTGTTGTTATTGTTATTATTGGTAATATTAAAATGACTAATGAGTTTATTCATTTAAAGATAGCAGATATAAGAATAATTATTAAGATAATAATATTAATGAGTGGTATTGTGCAACCACTACTGCCCCACCATCCTTGATATCATTATTATCCATGTTTATCGCACCTCTTTCTCCTCTCCCCTCTTACATTTTTTCTTTCTTTTCTCTTTTCTTCTCTCCTCTCTTTTCTTTCTTTTTTCTTCTCTATTCTCTCTTCTCTCTTCACTCTCCCTCCTTCGGCCACTTGCTCTTACTGAGCCTACGTAAACAAAATTAAAACTTGGGTTTTATTTGCAGCTGTGGGCTTGTTTACCTGCTGATTGCCTTGTTTGCCTGGTTATTTTGATTCCACTTTTTTGCTGTTGATTTACATTAGTTGCTCGGTTGCTTGTTGATTACCTTGTTTGTCTCTTAAGTACGTGTTTGTTTGTTTCAATTTTCTGCTGATCATCTTATTTGCTTGCTGATTACCTTGTCTGCTTGGTTCCCTGGTCGATTACCAAGTTTGTTTTCTTGTTTGGTTATTAGCTGTTTGTTTTATTACATTGCTTGTTTGATAAATGCCTTTTGGGTTGTTTCCCCTTCTTTGTTAATTACCTTGTTGCGTTCGCTTACTTAGTTTGCCTTGTATACTTCCTCATTACTGTACTTGATTATTTTGCTTTTATACTTCCTTGTTTGCAACATATAAATTCCTGTATGAATGCGCGTTCAGGTACAAATGCGTTGAAGATGTTTATCGCACCGACGTCATCGAAAACATTAATAAATACGAATGTAAGAAATGAAACAAAGAGATGGTAGGAGGAAACAACTAAACCTTTGCTCCCGATGTGGTATGTCTGCACTACTTCTACTGCCACTATTGCTGCTACCAACTATGTAATTACAACCGCTACTATAACTAATGGCAGTGATGTTAACCAACGTTCGTTATTATATGTGAGCACGCTTCTTGTTATCGCTGATATATGAACACTTTTTATGCAAACAGAACGCAAATAATTCGACACAACCCTTACTCAGTACAAATATTTTAATACACACAATCGCACAGTTTTTCATTTCCTTAAAAGACCGCGTAGGGCCATCATCGTCATCGCCGACTCCCCCCCCCCCCGTCTTCGCTTCGCACACGCCCACATTCAGACAAACAACCAAATAAGGCGTAATTTTCCTCGAAAGTTGCGATGTCAAGAAGTGAGGACTCGGGGCGCCCATCGTGTGTGTGTTTATCATTGCCAAAGCCTGGCGATGGTTTATGATTACGGCCGTCGACGTCAACCCCCGTCCTTTCACATCGGCGGGAACACTGGAACGATGAGATAATTGGTCTCCGGATACACAGGTAGTTTTAGACCGCTTCGGCTTCCTATTTACTGTGGACTGCTAATGGCACGTCGGGTGTGAACCCACTTTTTGGGTTTTGGAGGTGTGTCACTTGGTGATGGATGTGGAGAGAGAGAGAAAGGTATGGGGGAGAGGGAAGGAGAGAGAGAAGAAAGGGAGAGGGAAGAAGAGGAAAGGGAAGGGGAAGAGGAAGATAAATATGAAGGGGGAGGAGAGGGAGAAAGATAGGAAGGGAGAAAAAATAGAAAAAAAATAAAGAAAGCAAACAAGAAAGAAGGAAAAGAAGAAAGAGAGAGAGAGAGAGAAAAGAAAAGATAGTAACTTCGAGACAGAGATAGATATAGAGGTGAAGCCCTCAGCTAGGCGTCAGATCACAGTACACATTATTTGTTTATACGACGCAGGACGAAAATAAAATATAAAAAAGAAGGTAGCACTTCTATGGCCTTTTGCTTTGCCGAACGAGCGCCCCCCCCCCCCTTCTATTACCCCCCCCCCCTTTCCCATGTAACTCCCCGCATACCCAAATGAAATTATACTCCATCAAAAACGGGGGAGAAGGGGGGGGAGGGGAGAGGGGGGGGGAGAAATATCATATTAGGTTCATATTAACCTTTGAGTCAACGTTATGAGTAAGTGGATTGCGTTCTTGGGGTTTCTTTAATAAGGTTCAGGGGTTTGTGGCAGAGAGGGGGAGGGGGGGTGTCGTGACGGGGACTTTAATGCAAGGGATACGCTCGCTAAGAGAGATGGAAATGAGGGGTGGGGGGGGGGGTGGCGGTGAGGGGAAAACAAGAAGATAGGGGAAGGGAGAAATTCGGGATTAAGACGAAAGGAAGAAGGGTTGGGGTGGAATATGGGTAGGTGGTATCTTCTTGGGGCTATGCAGTGAGTGGTGTGAGGGAAGAGGGAAGAGGTGAGAGTGAGAGGGTTTATGGTAAGGTGTAAGGGAGTGAAGGGAAGGGGAAAGGGGCAAGAGAGGACAGGAGAGTGTGGGTAAAGGGGCGGGGGGGGATCCCTGTTGAGTCGGGAGGCGGCACTGCCCTTTGATCTTGCTTGGCACCGGGCCAGGCACCCTCACTACCCGCCCAGACATCACACATAGACACACGCTCGCACTCACACACACGCGTGCACGCACGCACGCACACACGCACACACGCACACACGCACACACGCACACACACACACACACACACACACACACACACACACACACACTCAAACACACTCACATACACACACACGCATGTAATCACGTACGCACGCACGCGCACACACACGCACGCGCACGCACACGCGCACGCACACACGCACGCACACGCACGCGCACGCACACACGCACACACACACGCACACACACAACACACACACACACACACACACACACACACACACACACACACACACACAGCACTCAGGCACATGTACACGCACGCATTCACCCCCTTCCAACATCTCACACACACACACACACACACGACGCAAAAA
>NC_051403.1:13695948-13705948 GCF_015228065.2 Penaeus monodon | reverse complement strand
AAACGTATCACTCCCATTTAAATCGTGCATAAAATAGGCGTCAGTAAGTGAGGCGTGTTATGTAAGTAAACGATGATGTTCAGACCGTAACACGCACCACCCGGGTGTGCTATTTTTCGCCGTCAGTAGTCAGGCGTTCTATGTGCTCGGTTTCCAAGCGTAATACGACAGGGATGATTTATCGCTATCGGCTCGTGTCTCGACCGTGTCTTCCTTGGCGTTGCTCCATGTTTGCAGTAATAATAGACGGGGAGATAATTTATCTTGCTGATGGCAGATGTTGGGTGTCATGCCACGGTGTCCTTCCATGTTGCTTGCTTGCTTGTTTTGCATGTATTTACATAAGCGGGCGAAGACTAGCGCCTGGATTTAAGCACGTGCATGTATAAACACTAACATCATTATTTATCTTGTATCCATGGTTTTCAGTCTAATGGATGGGGTGCAAGGATAATCTATCCGAGCGCCGGGCACGCACACATATGCACGCAAGCACGCACGCACACACGCTCTCTCTCTCTCTCTCTCTCTCCCCACACCCACCACCACATCCCACCACACTCCACCCACCACACGCACACACACACACACCACACACACACACACACACCACACCACACACACACAACACACACCACACACACACACGACACACACACACACGCACACCACACACACACATCACACACAAACCACACACACACACCACACACACACACACACACACACACACACACACACGCACACACACACACACACACACACACACACACACACACACACTTCCGAATGAATGCAGACTGAAAGTAACACAGATTGAAAGGGTTCAGTGCATTATAATGGAGCCTCCTTACTAAAAAATCACAAAGGTCATAAACCACGCAATCGATTTACAAGTAAGTGAACAGCATTTAGCGGAACTAATTCATTACGTTATAAATGGGATTCGCATAACAGAAAAAAAATCATGTGACGTAAAACCGACCGACTCATTTATAAGAATTTATTCAAAATTTAGTTTTGGCACCACGATACGAAATATAGAGCACTGAATTCAGAAATATTTTAGCAATTCTGTAGAACAGAATAGTTCCGATTTTATGTACTTGGTCGTGAAGTTGTAATTTTATTTGGCATGTTTGACCACTTAATCGGTTGATTGGATTCAGGTGGATTCAGGTGAGTGTGTGTTTGTGGTGGTGGTTACGATTACTGTGGTTGGTGGCAGTGTTGGTGGATGTGTGGATTAGGGTTACTGTGGGCAGTGGTGGAGAGGTGTGTGGATGAGGGCAGGTTGTGGTTACTGTGGTTGGCGGATGTGAAAAAGGGCAAATTTTGGTTATTGTGGGCAGTGGCAGTGATGTTAGGGGGATGAGGGAAGGTTGACGATGACCTCCAATGGTGTTTGTAGTGTTGGTGGTGACGCGTTCAGGCGCGAGAGGAATGATAATGAACCCGGAGGCGCCCGAAGGCCGTCCGTGGGCGTGCGTGGCCAAAGCAGGAGCGGTGGTGACAAATGCGAATAAATTACGCCCGCGAAGGTGTAGGTGATGTGACGACGGGCGAAGGCAACCTCTCAGGGGCGACCCGCCATGTGGAATACAGTTAATCACGTGGGTGTGGTATGTGGCACGGGCGTGGAAGACTCAAGAGGGATGGCGGTGGCGTGGATATGCTGCAGGAAGAGGGACGCTGAGAAACTGCGAAGGAAACTCTTGGGAAATGGCTTCACGTGAGGGATATTGGTGGTGGTGGTGGTGATGGGGGGGGGGGGGGTATGAGGTATTGGTAGCGGGGGATGGGGGCAGTATGAGGTTTTGTAGGAGGGGAGTATAAGATATTGGCAGGGGGAGCAGTTTAAGGAACTGGTAGCGGGGGGCAGTATGAGGTATTGGTGGGGGGGAGGGGGGAGTATGAGGACCTGCGCTCGGTGCTGAGTGGCAGTGGGCCTGATGGGCGTATGAGGTGGAGTGTGGCAGTGGGCTGGATGGGCGTATGGGGTGTAGTAGTGGGCGTATGAGAGGCGATGATGGGCGTGGGTAGGATAAAGGTCTAAATATACACACACGGGAAGTTTCTGGCCAGACTCCAGCCCACGAGAACATAGACTTCCTCCTCAGCCTTTGTTTATTTCCTGCTGCTGCGTTGGCAACACCTCCTTCAGGTTGTGAATGACATCTGTATCGAATGCGATCCACGCGTATCGTTGTTTCCGATATTATTTCCTCGAGCAGATGATTATGGTTTTCGTCTCCTTAAAAAAAAAGAAAAAAAGATCAAATAAAAGCGCACAGGTAGAGAGTGTGTCGCTTGCGGGCACTGACGTAACATGTGACGGAGGTCTCGGCATGTCTCTTTCTCACCTGTGTCTGCTGCCGCGTTGGAATGCAAAGAAAACGAACGCACGCGCGAAAAAAAGAGAGAAAGAGAGAAGACAGAGAGAGAAAAAAAAAACGAGAAAAGAAAACAGGAATATTTTTAAAAATCAACAAGTGAACAATCAGTAATCTGGCTTCGGCTTCCGGAGAAGGAGAAACGGGAGCAGTTTTCTCTGCGAATGACCTTTTGTTCTCGCATTTTCTGTGACTTGATAGGTATGTATTGTGTGGTGCGATTTTTTTTTTTTTTTTTGCGCCGTCGAATGTGACATTTATATGCATGTATAAGAGTGTGTAAGAATAGAACTGGTGTATTATTGTACAATTCGGCCGGATCTGCTACGGAGGTATGTTTGTCAATGAGTGTAAGTATTTTTTTAAGCGCGCGCGCACGCGGGTGTGTATGTGCGTGGGTGCGTGCGCGCGCGTGCGTGCCTGTGTCTGTGCGTGTGCGTGTGTTTTAGTGTGTGATTTTGTATGTATGACTGCGCATATGTAGCGTTTTTGACTTCCTGCATCACATTCTACCTGGACAAAAAAGAAAGAAAAAGAAAACACTCTTCAACTTTAACGTAAAGAGAGAGGGAACTGCACATAGGCATTTGGTGTGCGTCAAAGCTGTCAGATCCTACTTGTCTCGTCTCCGAAGGTCTATAACCCGCTATCAGATCCTCAGGCTTTCGACCATAACAGACCAAGGACGATAGTTCATTAGTGTCCTAATTAGCCTATATTCCGTCCGGGGCGAAAGCGCAGTCGTTTTCTTCGCGAGGGGAAACTGTTCCATACACCGTATCCCTTTCGTTTTCTCAGTTTCTCCCATCGAACGCGAGATTTGGACCCACCACACCCCCATTTTCGCGAGGAGTTGACTCGCCGTAGGAGCCGCGTCGTCACTATACCGGGGCCGGATGAGGAGGATTTATGAGTTAGCGTGAGAGAAATTCCCAAGACGCTCCTTCGTCATTACCGGCCCTTCCGTCCCTGCCGCCTCACCTGACGCAGGACCACCGGCGAGACTGCCAAGGAAGATGACTCAATGCGGCGCCTTTTTTTAGGGGTTATGTTTGATGTTGGTCAACCTTGTTTACATCAGGAGGACGTGGAGGTGATGGCTGTCGGGGGGGGAGAGCGGAGGGGGGGGGGTTGTGAGGAGAGGTTGTTTGATCATGGGGGTTATTATTACCCCGCTTGGAATTTAAAGTGACGACAGACAAACAAACAAACAAATAATAAAAAAAGGACGTGGAATATCCTTTTAAGTTGGTAAAAAAAAATTGGGTTACACTCTTGAAGTTGTTCTGTGCGGAATATCCTGTCAGCGAGAGAGAAAGAAAAAAACAAAAGATAAAAGGAAAAATAAAAGACAGAAGGAAGCAAAAGACGAAGAAAAGCAAAAGCTTGAGGGAAACCAGAAGCTGCGCGTTGAGATGAGATGCGCCCCTTGATTCCCATATAGATGACGTCATCGGATATTACCACGGGAAGTTTCATTCTCCGTCGATTTCCTTTTAATCAACAGGGAGTCGAACAGAACCCACTTTGACGGGTAATATATCTTCATCTAGGACCAATTTTCCTGTCTATGTACCCCGTCTAATCAAAAGCTGCGGTGGTTTATGGTGCGGTCATAGCATCCGGTAGGGAAGAAAAGTTTTTTTTCAGGATGTTGGAACCCCCCTCGTGACGTCATAGTTTAGGCTGTGGACACCTTTGGTCTGGACTGAGAATCTTGTTCAGGAAGTAAGGGAGGAATGGGAATGCACTCGGAAGTCAGTATCGGCTAATAGGCGATTCCCAAAGTTGAGTTAATGAGCGGATTGGTTGTTGGGCAGTTTGTTTCAATGTCCGGAAAGCCAGAAAGGCAACGTCACGGAGTCTCCTGTAACTAAGTTAGACGACGCTGCCGTTTCCATGGGAGTGCGGCAGTCAACTGTGTTTAATTGCAGAATAGCTGAACGCGGTGTCGCCCGTGGCATGATCGGCCGAAACTGCTGAATAAAATGCAGTGTTACCACGGGAATGTCTTGCTCTGAAACACCCAAATGTTGAAAAAAGAAAGGATTTCACTGTCTCTGGAAGCACTCGGCTGCCTGTAACTGTAGTCACTTGTGATGATGATGACACTGTCGTGGTGTCACGCGTAGAACCTCCGGTAATCCGGCGTTGAGCCTCCGTGAGCGCAGGTTTTAACGTATTTTCCCACGGAGGAATTATACATTAATGTCGTGGGTTCTTCGCTTGGACATCGCCTGACCTCGACTCGCCGATTGTCAACTGGAATCAGCTGTTCCGGTGTCACGTAGGCGGAGTGCCGGCGACTGCTGCGAAGTCTCCCACTCGCTTTTTTTTCTGTATGATTTTTTTACATTAATTTTCTTGATGATTTTCTATTAATAATTTTCTTGATGATATTCTATTAATATGTTTTTCTTCTTTTTTTCAGGTGAGTTTTTATTCGAAGACGTGCATTTGAAGACGAACGAAGCGAAGCGTGAGTTGTCTTACGTTATATAATATATATATATATATATATATATATATATATATATATATATATATTTTTTTTTTTTTTTTTTTTTTTTTTTTTTTTTTTTTTTTTTCCGGAGTGTGTGACCAATTCCCCTCTAAGATATACTACACATTTTTGATGAGCTTAGACTTTTATCTGATGGTAAGTGTGAGAGTCAGAGTGAATGGAGTGAACGGTGACCAGTTAAATGACGCTAAATTCTCGATTATTCAGATGGAAAAGTATGACAGTCTTTTTTTAAACTATTAAAATTTCATGCCTGAAAAAGCAATATGGATTGATTATGTAATTAACTTCTGCATTCCAAATTGGTTTTGCTAATTTTTATCTTGCTGTC
Organism: Penaeus monodon; assembly: GCF_015228065.2. Classification (NCBI taxonomy): domain Eukaryota; kingdom Metazoa; phylum Arthropoda; class Malacostraca; order Decapoda; family Penaeidae; genus Penaeus; species Penaeus monodon. Next base: position 13,700,700 of record NC_051403.1, on the reverse strand, counting down.
GATAGATCTGCGTCTGCTGTGAGAAGAGGTCGCTGGCGTGCAGGCGGAGGACAGGCACCCGGGTCGCTTGCCTCTCTGGGTTTTTTCCTTCTGGTCTCGGTCTTTTCGTTTTTGCTCTCTCCAGCAGTTTGGCTCTCTCAGTCTCTCTTTTACTCCTCTCTCTCTCTCTTTTACTCCTCTCTCTCTCTCTCTCTTACTCCTCTCTCTCTCTCTTACTCCTCTCTCTCTCTCTCTCTCTCTCTCTCTCTCTCTCTCTCTCTCTCTCTCTCTCTCTCTCTCCTCTCTCTCTCTCTCTCTCTCTCTTTCCTCTCCGTCTCTCCTTTCTCCCTTCCCCTCCTCTCTGTCTGTGTCTCCCTTCCTCCCTCCTCTCCCCCTCCCTCCCTCATCCCCCCCTCCTTCCCTTTCCCTCTCCTCCTCTGGCAGTCAAGAAACTGCTTACATACTTCAGGTAAGATGTTCCTCTATATGCCTTGTTTGATGTACTGTTTGGCCTCATGGCGTTCTACGCTTACTTGTAACTTGGCAGGAACGACCTTAGATATGGGATCCCCAAGCATGTACCCTCGCCTTGGCACTAAAGAGGGCTGTACTCCATGCCTGCAACAGCTCTCGAAATGTTACGAACCTCTTGCGTAGGTCAGATTTTCTTAACACGGATGTATCTCAGTGTCATCCTCGGGAGTGAGCTTGACCCCGATTTCTGTATCTGAGATGTAATGTAATGCTGTGTGCGGTTGACGTGCATTAGTTGAGTCTTGTCAGGTACAAGAGCGACGACCCCAGATCAGTATTGTGTCACGGGTGTGACTGATGTCTCAGATTACTGTTCTTTCTCACAACTACACATAAAAAGTCCATTCGCCGAACGCGTGCTTAGGCGTGTGGCACGATTTGTAGGATGGCACTGAAGTAAACATTCTTCAATAGCAGCCCTAAGACACTTCGTTGTAATATGATAATATTTATTGGATGTTATCCCGAGGAAGGTCCATTTAACACTACGTGAAGGATCCTTCCTTAGGGGGTAATCCTAGAGAGGGATGAGTAATACCCTGTTGATTCCATAGCTCTCCAATTTGGAAGCAATTTGTTGTTGGCGTTCGAAGACACCTACAATGTCGAGGACTGTGATATCAGTGCGACTGCCCTTGTCTTGTCACATTTCGTAGATATTTTTAGAAGTAGATCTGAAATTGGCCAGTTTGAGCTGAAGCCGAACTGTCGCGCACTTAACAGAGTCTGCTATTTGAGAAAAAATGCTACGTCACCTACGATTATTTTAGCAATTTTTTTGCAGCTACAGAGAGCAACGAAACAGGTCTGTAGTTTTCTGGTAGTGTCCACTTTTTCTTGTGAATAGCCACAAGTCTAACGTTTTTCCAGATTTTGGGTCATTTCTCGGGATGAGACGCAGTTCTAGAAGAGTCTCTTAAGAGGGCTTCCAGCAGGTCTGTGCGGTGTTTGAGTGTGTGGGAGGATAATGTTATCTGGACTTGGCTTGGTAACATCTACTTTCGATAACAATAACCGAACTCTGGACAGTATCATTTGAAAGTTTGGTTCGTTGCCATGTCGTTGCGGTCTATGATAAATGACAAGGCGTAATATGTCGTTTTTGGGCTGTTCATATCTTGAAAACAAACTATTTGCGAGTGTTCACGAAAAAAAAACTTGAAGGAGCGGTACACGATTCCTTCGAAAGTATTCGCTTCCCGGTCACTATATATTTCTCCCCCCCCCCCCTCTCTCTCTCTCTCTCTCTCTCTCTTCTCTTATATATATATATATATATATATATATATATATATATAATATATATATATATACATATATATTATATAATACTGCTGTAATTCCTGTTTTAAGAACTTTTTTTATTATGATCATATATAAAATAATGTTTTAATTATAACCATTGCCAATGTTGTGATACTACTGTTATTGCTAGTCCTGCTATAGTCTTTGTCATCTCCCAACTGCCATTACCATCACTTTGTTCTGAACTATCACCGTTTTGTGCGCCAGAATTCGTGGAAGCGCAATAAAGCACTACTAGAGCTACCGTCTACTCGTGCTGCTACTACTGCTACTTTTAATAATAGTAGTAGTACTACTCCTATTTAGAACTCTTGATACATAATATGTGTATTCTTCGGTTGATACTTTCATCATTGTTTTTATATTGCTTTCATTACCAGTATTATTACTATTACTACTATTTTCTATCAGAACTGTGCTTGTGTTTCGTCCGTTCGTTCGCAGGTTATGCGTGAACTCGCACTCCAGAAGATATATTACCAGATAAATCCCGTGACTGCGGACTTGAACCAGTGACTGCGGACTTGAAGAAGATGACGAAAAAGTTGGAAAAAAAATACATGTGACTGCGGACTTGAAATGCGTTATTCCTGAAATCACATTCCAAAACTTTTTCCATGTCACTGCACAGTTCAAGTTGCATCGTTTTGGTGTAAAATGGGGTGATAATTGACTATATACATCAAAGAATCACACACACACACACACACACACACACACACACACACACACACACACACACACACACACACACACACACACACACACACACACACACACACACACGCACACATCGTCATACTAAGAATCAAGCAGACTCGTATTCTAACTTTATGATCATCGTTGTTCTTGTAAGTATTATGGAGATTATGGAGGAAGGCATGGTGGGGGGGGAGGAAAGGAAGGGAAGGGAAGAAAAGGGTAGTGGGAGCGAGAAAATGAAAGGAAAGGGGAAACGGAGAAATTTAGAGAGGAAAGAGGGATGGGTAAAGAGACAAGAGAGGGGGCTCAGGGAGAAATGGGAGAAGGGAGGGAAGGGGATTAAGGTAGCAAAGAAGGTGGGGAGATTAAAGAAGAAGAGGAGGGAGATGGGAGGGGGTAGATGTATGGCTTACAAGGAGGGGGAAGATTGAATATAAAGAGGATTTGGGAGTGAGTGTGAGACAGATTGGGAAAGGGAACGGGAACGGGAGAGAGGAGCATAGAGGTAGAAGGAGGAGGGTGAAAAATGAGAGAGGAGAGGGGGGGGGGAAGGTGAAGGAAGGGGGAAGGGAGAGGGGAAGAGAAGGAGGAGAAGTGAGCCCCAGTGATCTCAAGATCCCTTACTTTGGAAATAACTCCAGTAAGACTGTCGTAAACTATGGCAAACTGATGAGAAAGGGAGGTAATAAAACTGATAATGAACATCATCTATATCTTCTTATTGTATATTTTGCATAACTTATTGCACAGACAGCAATGGCATTCATAAGCCATGATATTGTCACCCTGGCTAACTGCACAGGCGTGGTATATTTGATGCATGGTTATAACATTATATAATGGTATTACATTTGAATTTTAAGCTATAACATTACTATGATAAGTACTGTGTCAGTTGAAGAAAAAATTACACAGTCCTTTATCTACTCGTCTGCCACGCCGGCGTACAGCTTGGGCGTGGAAAGGCATTGCTACATTTGATGTGCAGTCATGTGATACTATATTCCAAATTAGGATACAACATAAGTATATCTTCTAAGACATCAGATGATACGAAATGGTTGCATAGTTCTCCGTACCTCATGCTAGGTGGTCTGAAAGGCTGTAGCACATAGCACTCTGAGATATAATGTACAAGTGTTCACTTATGTTCTTCATTACACAGTTGACACTTAGTTTCTTCGACATTACAGATTATACTGACTTGCCAATACAATCTATATCCAAACCTGATTCTTGCGGTCACAATATCACTGTCTTGTTCTTGTTTTATATAAATCATGGATGAATGAATCTTGCGTAAATAAACTAATTTTTTTCTCCATGGGTCCCGCTAGTTATTGTTGACACTGTTGCTGTTACTACCGTTATTATCGCTACTGTTGTGTTGTTATTGCTATTTGTTCCATAAAGTAGCCTCTTATCATTCCACGACGCCATTAATGACACGACATAGAACGTGCAAATACCATTATATTTTGTGCTGCATTCCCACTCGGCCGCCAGTTCGAAATCCAAGCTGCAAGTAGGGGTAGCGTTGATGACTGAATTGCAGTAGCGTATTTCATGGACAAGCGACTCCTTGTGTTATCAATTATATAGCTTGTACATTACCTCCTGCCCCCGAAGGGCCTTATCAAGATGTGTTATATCACTATCCTGATATGTAAACCATTGTGTGCCTGTATATAATACCTTAATTATTATACATAGTCTATATATGTATGTGATGTGTGAGCCCACGCAGGGTAATATTAAGATGGGGGTGAGGATAAGATCAATTATCTCATCCTTTTCAGAGTAAACGTTTATCTGACTGAATTAGCTGCTTAAGAAGTCAGTGTTTCAGCATTCCAGTGATTATAGGGCTAACTCTATTCTAAAACAGATGTCATGCAACATTTGGCCATTACATCTGGTCTTTCGTGAAGAAAATGAAGAGAGCCTCTCTTCTTTTACGCCACAGCTTGATCGTTATCGGAAGAAGTGCCACTATCTTGGTATACTTTCCACCAACCAATGTGTAAGGTTATAGCAGCAGTGAATTCTTGTTTGTTAATTCACGACATAGATGAGGTATAATTGCCTTTAATTGTTCCTTGCATCTCTGGCGTTCTTTCGATAGCGTCGTTTGATTGACTGACATTTACTTGAGTCAAATTTCATATCATGCATGAGCTGTCAGAGCTGATATTAGTTCAAAATATCCCTGCTGTTATTGGGACTATGTTG
>NC_051403.1:13683448-13688448 GCF_015228065.2 Penaeus monodon | reverse complement strand
TAAATTAATTCTTGTTTATTTCTGACAGAAAACCTTTCTAGTGGGCTGGAGTTATTATTAGCGATAACGGTAACAGCTGTGGAAGGATCGCGATACACTAAAAAAAAATGTATACAGCGAATGATGTTATCTTCTGGTCTTGTTGATTTAATTGGTTAAACATATGAAACGTTATGCTAACTTTCATGACTACGAGTCAGTATATTCTCACAAACAGCAATAGTGTTGAGGAAACAAACTTTGGCAAATTTAGACAGCTTATCACCGCGCGCACGATAAGAGATATGAAATTTAAGTTTCATTAACCTCTAAGTTATCTTTGTATATATATTTGAAAACGAAACCACTTAAGGGCCTTTATTTAGACACTAAACCACAACCAGCTTTGTTTTTTAATGTGAAAATAAATTTATCATGAAGCCGATTATAGAGCAGTACCTTATCATGCGTTTGTTCCATTGTGCTTTTATCACTGATGTTCCTAGCTCAAATCTCTCTCTCTCTCTCTCTCTCTCTCTCTCTCTCTCTCTCTCTCTCTCTCTCTCTCTCTCTCTCTCTCTCTCTCTCTCTCGCTCGTCTCCTCTCGCTCTCTCTCTCTCTTCTCTCTCTCTCTCTCTCTCTCTCTCTCTCTCTCCCTCTGTCCCTCTCTCTGTCCCTCCCTCCCTCCCTCTCTCCACCCACCCACCCTCCTACCCACTACCTCTCCACCCACCCACCCAAACACTCTCAGTCACATAGCACTCTCAGTCACATAGCACTCTCAGTCACATAGCACTCTCAGTCACATAGCACTCTCAGTTACATAGCACTCTCAGTCACATAGCACTCTCAGTCACATAGCACTCTGAGTCACATAGCACTCTGAGTCACTCACAGTCGCACGCTGCATACCCCGTCGTCTCAAGATCCCCACGAGGAAAGGCATCCCTCCCTCCCCGGACTCCCTTCGCAGCATCTTTTCCCAAGTCCCTCAATGGGGCCTGATGTCTCGGGATTACGTCGGGATTACGTTCGAGCCCCGGCGGCCTTACGAGGAGTTTTGAAAGATTTTGCTATTTATCCGCTATGCCGTGCGCCATTGTGTGTGCGTGTGAGTTTTACGGGTCTGTCTGTCGGAATGTGTATATATCTGTCTGTGTTTCTCTATCTATTTGTCTATCTATCTGTCTGTGTGCATGTCTCCATCTATCTCTATATATATATCTCTAACTGTCGATCTATCTATTTATCTATCTCTATGTCTGTCTATCTCTATCTATCTATGTGAACCTGTCCATATATCATTTGCATCCGCCCGTCCAACTATCTGCATATCAATCCATTTTTTGTTTATCAGTCAATCAGATTATCGTTTTTATATATCACACACACAGACACACACTCACGCACGCACACGCACACACGCGCACACACACACACTCACACAAACATATACATATACATATACATATACATATACATATACATATACATATAATATACTATAATATAAATATATAATTATGTATTATGATATATTATATATATGTATATATATAAGTATATTATATAGTATATAAATGTATGTATTATATGATATGTTTATGTTATTATAGGTAGGGTATATATACATTTTTCTTTGTATGTATGTATATATGAATATGTGTGTATGTGTGTGTGTGCGTGCGTGCGTGCATGCGCGCGTCTCTCTTTCTCTCTCCCTTCCCCCTCCCTCCTTCCATCCTTTGCACTTTCTAAGTCAAGCGATATTTCATCCATGCACTTTCTTCCAGATTCCCTTATTTCATCTTCCTCTACGTTGCTCCCAACCCCCCTTTCCCTTTCCCCGTTGGTTTATCTATCCTCGTTACCCTAAGCCTATTCATCTTTACTTGCCTCCCCTATCAACTATCTTTCTCGTTTACCCTCCCTCCCTCTTTCCCTCCCTCCCTCCCTCCCTCCTTCCCTCTCCCTTTACCTCCATCCCCTCCCTCTCTCTCTCTTCCTCTCCCCCTCTCTCCCTTCTACAACCAGTGAACTTTATCACAGTGTTGCAACACATTCCAAAGGCATAATATTCCCGGGTGATAAAAGCGTTTTGGAATGACTAAACATCCAAACACCAGTCTTCGGTAGTCGGCCAAGGAGAGAGCGCATTATGGCAAATACAAAACACTTTTACTTTCTGGGAAATAGTTGATGCTATAACACTCGCGAGCAGCATATTGCAAAGCTCGAGGCGACCGGCTGACGGACTTTCTCTGGAGTTAAAGTGTGGTCGACCGGCTGGCAGGGTGTGTGTGTGTGTGTGTGTGTGTGTGTGTGTGTGTGTGTGTGTGTGTGTGTGTGTGTGTGTGTGTGTGTGTGTGTGTGTGTGTGTGTGTGTGTCTGTCTGTGTGTTTAGCAGCTGAATAACAGGCACCACTAGTATCAAATGGTACGCGATTTTAGAACCTTTAAAGTAGCTATATAAATACTTAACTGTACGAAAACATAAGAATTGTTTCATTCATGCATCCCAAGCAGAGGTTTTAATTTTATACACATGCACTGTTTTTTTTCGTTTATTTGTAAAGATGTTGATCCCAAAATAACAATTTCCTTTTACTGCAGGTACGTTGTCTGGTCTCTTTGGGAACAAAAGGTATTGTGCTCTTTGGGTTTCAGTTTCAATTCAGTCGATATACCTTATCAATACATCGGCTTGTTTCTATGTTTTACTGCGTGATTGTGTGTGGATGTGTGTGTTCTTCCTTATTTGTTTTTACCTAGTTGTTTGTATGCTGGAGAGAGAGAGAGAGAGAGAGAGAGAGAGAGAGAGAGAGAGAGAGAGAGAGAGAGAGAGAGAGAGAGAGAGAGAGAGTTGAGTTCAAGGGGGGCGTGTCTGCTATATTTAGGTTTCCGTATGACTTTTTAAACTGATGTACGTTTCTTGTACATGTAACAATGTCGGGAAGGATGTTCAATTTATTAATAGTCCTACTTCGATAAAATGAATTACTGCCTTGTTATCACGTTTTATCCTTCTCTATCTTAAAAAAAAAAAATCTTCAGTCTCTCCTCGTAGTTCAACCCCCTTAAAGTGGCCGCTCGTTAAATTCGTTCCGGTTTCTGTATGCCCTTCCTTAAATGGGGACTCCCTACCACTACAGGGCACTCTGGAACTGGTGCTAATGGTACTCCTAATGATTTTCTGTGCCATATCTTCGCCTCCTCCGTGAACGCCCTCTACGAGTTTACGATCAGTGAGAGCATTTTCTGAAACTTGACATGTATGTTAACTATTATTTCGAGGTCTTTCCTTTTCCTGATGCTTAAGTACTGCGTTTCCTGGTTCTTTTGATATAGAAGTCGATTTTTTACCTGTTACCTGCTTGCATGGTATTTATTGTTATTAATATCAATTTCCCGATATAATTTTTTCCTAGACTTTAGCTCAAATCCTCACTCATCGTGTTTTTGAATATTCATATAACTGTATGCGTCCGTACCCGACCTCAGATCATTGATTAAAGTGATGAACATAATTGATGCCAAAATTGTTCCATGTGGTACTTACTACATTAGCTACTTGGCTTCATGCAAAATGCTCACCTGTAATTACCATGTTCACCTGTCTCTCGTGTAGATAGTCTTCCATGCATTCGAGGAATTTTCCTCTAGTTCCCGAGTCTGGTGTCACGTTTGGACGGGCATAGCAGACGAGAGTTGGTATCGCAGAGTAGGATGCATGGACGCCACGTGAATGAACACTGGCGTACTGCGAATCCTACTTGTAATAGGGGAAAAGAAAGAAAGAAAGAGAGAAAAAAGAAGACTGGAGTAGAGTTAGAAAGAGAGAGCCAGAGAGAACTTTCGTCGTTGTCAGATCGCTCCCGGACATACTGTAGGGGAAGGGAAAGGGCCAAAGAAGATCGCTCGTACTTATAGCTTCACCGCCTCGTCCGCCCTTCGCCTCGTCCTCTTCGGCAGCAGTGTGGTTGGAACTGCGCATAACGCTGCTGCCAACACCTTCATCTTTGTTATTGTAAGCATATCCATCATGTTGATCAAATGGCCAATGACCGACTGCACACAAAATAGGCTTGTCTCAAGTTTCCGTAAACCAATTTTGTGTATATATTTTTTTCCTTTTTATGATTTGCTTTGCTGCCAACACATTCATCTATAACATTGTGAATATGTCCTTCGTTGTCTGCTCTTCACTCCTTCACTGCCAATCGTATCTATGCGTGTGTCACTCCACTTACAAACAACGATATATATTGATTACAGTTCAGAACAGCGTCCGACCATCCTTCCATCGCAAATTTGACGAGACATGTCATATTCAGACATCGGGAATTCAACTAAACGAATAAAAACTGTCAATGTTAATCCCCGTTGATGCAACCCCGATTACGAACCACTCGACTTCATAGATCACATCCATCGGAAAAGTGTTTAGTCTTAAGATTCTGATTAAATTAACGACTGTTTTTTTTCCGATGTTTTGTAGTACACGAGCTAAAATAAATGCATAAGCAGAAAGTCCCCGTTATACTGTTATTGCACGCAGGTTATAAAAAGAACGTGAATGTTTATGAATGAGTTTGTGACGGAGTTTTGTCTTTTTGTGATTCTGTCAAATGAAGTTAGTTGTGTTGTGAAAATATTGATATTTGTTTAGAGTGCACAATCACGTCGGCACTTGCGTTCTCGAAAAAGTTAAAGTCTTGAAATTTTAAGCAGTTATTTTCATGATATTACGAAACAAGACAAAACAAAACAAACATTGCTCTAAAGAGGCTTTTAAGTTCGATTGGCATTAATATGTCCCATTTCATATCTAGACTACGACTCATAAAACTATCAAGACAAGAAAGAAAGTCAAGGGGCAGGAAGCAACAGGTGAATTTGTCGGGGAAGTCCGCAAATGTTGCAAATGCAGGAGGTTACACACTGCAGCGAACCAAATGACATGCACAAGACTTCGTTCCTGCAATTTGTTCGGATCCCCTTGCAACCGTCCCGTATTGCGC
>NC_051403.1:13670774-13683348 GCF_015228065.2 Penaeus monodon | reverse complement strand
GGGGAAAATAAGACATCAGAAACTAAACAAACTATGATAGACATGAGCGTTAAGCAGGGGGGGGGGGACGGGGGAGGAGGGGGGAAGGGGGGATGCTTAACGTGCGTGTGGGCGTGGGCGTCAGATATCGTCGAGGATTGCTGAGTCACGGGGTCAGTCGTTTCCAGGAGACGGGGTTGGGTGGGTGGAGGGGGAGGGGGTGGGGGCTCGATGTGGGCGGGGCTATGCTGTGCAGATTTTCGGAAGGGAGATGGGGATGGGTGATGGTGGAGGTAATGGTGGTGGTGGTGATGATGTTGGAGGAATGGTGGTAATGGTGGTGGTGGTGGTGGTGATTGGTGGAGGAAAAGGTATTAATGGTGGTAATTTTGGTGGTGGTGGTGATGATGATGTTTCTGGTGGTGGTAATAATGACTATATTGATGATGCTGATAATGATGGTGATAACGACGCTGATAGATGATATGTATAAAAAAAAAAAGGAATAAGTAAAGATAGAAAAAAAAATCTTGCTTTAAAGTTAACAAATATTGTACGAAATTTTCAGGAAACGTTCGAAGAAAAAATAACGTTCCAAAAATAACACATCAAAAACGGAACACCTAACTGGTAGGCCCAATGGATTTTTTTTTTAAAGAGAGAAAATATCTGCCGTGTGTTATCTGAAGGAAGGGAAATTGGAAGTACTTTCAGCCTAACGTTAAAATGTGTGGCTTTGATTCCGTGAGTGAAAATTGCAGAGTTAACTTGTTCCCATGAGTTTTCGTGACGGATAATTTGCCCTCTGGCTTTCGAACGCTACCTCACGCGCATAACTAGACACGTCCGCACACGCACCGGACACTCCCACGCACGCACACTCAAATTTGCATGCACACACGCACAGTCAGTCAGTCATTCACTCACTCATACACATGCTCACTTATAAACATGCTCACTCACTCACTCACTCACACTCACTCACTCACTCACTCACTCACTCACTCACTCACTCACTCACTCACTCACTCACACACACACACACACACACACACACACACACACACACACACACACACACACACACACACACACACACACACACACACACACACACACACACACACACACACACCCCTGTCCGCATGCATGTGCGTACGTCCCAGCAGTGGCGAGAGCGAGGCCTGAGCGCCGAGCAGACCCGCCGGCGCAGACCCTTTTGCCAAACGCTTGATAATGAGTTCATTTACGCCCGGGGTGCAGATCCGTCACAAAATAAATTAACTTGTCTCCAACGAAGGAAAAGATGGCCGACTGGTTCCCGTTACATCGGCCGGATTGATAATTAACTGGAGAAAGAGGGAGTGGAGGTGGGGGTGGGGGGGGGGGGAGTGAGAGAGGGTGTGAGAGAGTTAAATAGTGTCGGAGTGGGAGAGGGTGTTGGGAATGGGGGAGTCGAAAGACGTGGGAGTGGAAGTGGGAGCGTAGGTTTAGAGGAAGAGGAAGAGGGAATAGGGATGGGAGTGAGAAGTATGATTGGATTGGAAAGAGCGGAAGAGGGAGAGCGAGAGGGAGAAGGAGAGGGAGAGGGAGAGGGAGAGGGAGAGGGAGAGGGAGAGCGAGAGGGAGAACGAGAGGGAGAGCGAGAGGGAGAGCGAAGAGAGAGAGAGAGAGAGGGAGAGGGAGAGAGAGGGAGAGCGAGAGGAAGAGGGAGATCGAGAGGGAGAGGGAGAGCGAGAGGGAGAGCGAGAGGGAGAGCGAGAGAGATAGGGAGAGGGAGAGGGAGAGGGAGAGGGAAAGGGAGGGGGAGGGGGAAGGGAGAGAGGGAGAGAGGAAAATGACAAAAAAAAAAAAATTCGTTTATAAGTGTGAGATTATTGGTATCATTAGTGTCAGTGCGATCACTATTGTCTGTAATATTGATATTGCTCTCATTGTTATTATTATTGATGATGTTATTGCTATCATTATCATCAATACAATCATCTTTGTTAATAACATTGTTATTGCTGTTATTATTATTTTAATTGTATCATCATTACTGTCATCGTTATTGTTATGGTTGTTATTATAGTTATTTTAGTTATTCTCTCCGCCCTTAATCCGTTTGTAATTGTAAGTTATTGCCACTGCACTTATAATGAACATGTCGATGGAGAAAACTTATGACTTAATGAACATTGACTGTATTAGTGTTCGTCAGTGCATACGTGGATATATGTGTGCGTGTAAATTATATGTGTAAATTATATATGTATATATATATGTATGTGTGTGTGTGTGTGTGTGTGTGTGTGTGTAAGTGTGTGTGTGTGTGAGTGCGCGTGCGAGCGTGCGTGCGTGCGGGCGGGCATGTGTGTGTGTTAGCCTACATGTATATACATATGGCTATACCTGCACAAGCACGCCTGTAGGATCGGGCCACGTGCCTCATCCGGTGGCGTCACACTCCAGTAGTCCAAATAATGAGTGAAAACGCCAAGACGTGAAAATGTGGCCCCGAGGCCTAAGTGTCGGCTCCTCGCCTTCTGCTTTCGTTGTCTCTTTGTCGGGTAAAGCTTAGTAGAAATGCGCATTTTTATGGCCGGTGAAATGCATTGCTAAAAGTGTGTATATTAACCTCATTGAAAATACTTCCGTGTTAACCTTGGCTGATACGTGAGGTCAACGTACATGACTGCTTAAGGAGAAAGGCAAGAAAAGAAAGTTCTACTACTAATGAAAAATATTTATATATGAGACAAGAAAGGGAAAGGGATTGGGAGTGGAAATGGGAGTGAGGGAGAGGAACGAGAAGGAAATGAGCAGAGCAGAGCAGAGCAGAGCAGAGCAGAGCAGAGCAGAGCAGAGTAGAGCAGAGCAGAGCAGAACAGAACAGAACAGAACAGAGCAGAGCAGAGCAGAGCAGAGCAGAGACGAAGAGATAGAATCCGAGACCGAGAGAGAACAGAAAACAGACACCGAAGCAAACAGACATCAAAATTATCAATTGCTCGCTGCCGTCCTGAATTCTTTCTAAGGGAGGAGCGAAGATAAAGCGGATAGAGCAGCTTGCACCTTCCCTCACGTTGCATCAGACGGAACATGAAAGATTGCCCGTCCGATCGTTAGTACTTCGGAAATAATGCCTTTATAATAACCACTCGGAAACCGCGATGGGAAACCTCTTTCGAACCCTAGAACTTCGGAGTGTTCGACTTAAAAGCATCGACGTTTGGGCCATCCGAGAGCCGACGCTGTTTCCATGTGACAACACAGCAGAAATAGGAGGAAAAAGAAAGAGAAAAAGGAAAATAGTGAAAAAGAAAACATAAAACGCCTGTCTTTTTTATATAAATTTCTTTATTATTTATTTCTTCTTCTTCTTATTATTTTATTATTATCATGGAGGTGTACATGTCGCGTCCATGTGCGTATTTGTTTGTAGACACGAGTCCAGTGTTGCGTCCTCCTCGTTGGGCACAAAAGAGGAGACGGAGAGCAGCCCCGGCGACCCAGGAGTCAGTAAAGCGCCGTGTTTGTCTATCATTAGTGGAGCAAGAAAGCGTGGATAGGCGGCGACGTGTGTGTATGTGTGGGTGTGGACGGGGGGGGGTCCCTGGGGTTGGTCCCTCTCTTGTCCGATTCCTGTAAGTCAGTGGGATGAAGGAGAGTGGAGAGATATGAGAAGAGGAGAGACAGGGGGAGAATGTGAAGAGTGGAGAGGAAGGAGATAGGGAATATTGAGAGAAGAGGGAGAATGTAGGATGTGGAGAGGGGGATGGGGGAAAGGAGAGAGGTAGAGATTAGAGAGGATACAGAGGGAAGAGTACAATGGAAAGGGAAAATGAAAGAGGAAGAAAATGAAGAGACAAGAAAGAGGTAAATGACAGAGTAAAACCGAACCAAACGTATAAAGCCAGAGCATGAGTACATAAGCAATTAAAAAAAAAATGTATATCATATAGAAAAGGAAAGAGAAAATTCAGAACAAAGACGAACCCCCAAGTGAACTTTTTTTTTTTCTTTTTTTATATGATGGCGTTCCAAACCGGACGTCCACACTCGGCAGACACAGGAACAGTCCGTCGCCAGAGTCACTCTTACAGCCACAATCAGACCATGAACAGCCACAGCCGACGACCGCGGAGCAAAAAGGACCATTTACGGTTATTACCAATCGCGAGTTAATCAGGCCATTAAAGCTTCTAATCCTGTTCGATAATCAAAACCGGGTAACCTTTACGGCGATTGTCAACAGATCCGAAGGGTGGAGGGGAGGGGGGGGAGGAGATTGCTAATGCCTGGGGGAGGGGAGGGGACTTGAATTACTCCCTCGTGTTTCTTTGGATCGTTGTTATGTTCTCAAAGCTTTCTTCATCATTGTTATTGTTATCATTATCGTGCCTGTCGTTTTTATTTCTTATTTACGCTGATAACTGTTATTTTGAGGCCGCCGCCATGGATATTCAGACTGCCACTAGATTTATATAACATTTATTATTCAGCGCATTTTGTTATCGCGAAAATGGGAAGAGGAGGGATGTGGGTGAGAAATTTCGCAATCATAAAAGTCTCCTTGTCAGCTGGTCACGTTCCAGCACTTACGCCTAACAAGCATAGGTAGTTACTTCCGGTGATAATTGTTTTCTTCATCAGCGAGTAACTGAAGGTAAATGTGCACACGCAAACGTTCAACAAACACCTTCACCTACACCTTTACCCACACTCACACCCCCACTTTTACCCACATCCCCAACGCCACCTCCATTAAATGGAGAGAATCGCTTATTTCCAGCTTATGTCTTCATCAAATGATTAATATCTTATCTTTAATAGAAAAGCTATTGGCGACATCGGCATCTTAACGACCGATACTCATATTACTCATATAGAGGGGTTAGTTCACTCATAGCAGGCCTCCCTCCCTCCCTCCGAAAATGCTGTGAGAAACGGGTCCATCGGTGAGGCTCGGTGAAGGGGCGGGAGTGCACAGCATGCCTGAGCCCCCAGTTCAAAACAGTGACAAATGGATCGAGCTGCCAGCGGTGACCAGTGCAGACGTGTGGGAAGAAAACAAGGGTCAAACAAACATCAGCGTGGTAGATCGGCCAAAAGAAAACGGATCAGCCGCCAAAACGTTTCTTCTCTGCGACGCCCTTTCTGCACGAATATAAGATGGAAATGAAGATAGGACGGACTAGGAGGAGCAAATGTCTTTGAATGTGATTAAGAAATAGACATTTAGGTGAGAGGCAACAAGAGATCAACCATAACAGAGGCAGTGAGATTAAGAGGGGGGGAGGGGTGACCCCGAGCCCGTGTTTATAGGACTGACCGAAGCGGCAAAAAGTGGTCTCTTAAACTGCTCTTTTTGGGGGTCGTTTCATGCCACGAGTTTTCGTCGTCGCTCCTGGTTGTGGATTTAAAAGAACAGGGATGTCGGATGCTTCTCTTTTGTTCGCAATTGAAGAGTATAGCACTGCGGTTTCCATCGTCTGCGGTCTGAATCTTGAGCTAGAAAGAGTTTCACGTACAGAATATTCGGTGTTGATTCATCACGTGCAGCCCCCCCCCCCTTCCCCCCTTCTCTCTCTCAACCCCGGTGTCCTTCAACCCTGCCTGGCACGCTACCCTCATCGTAGTCATATAAGCTGGAATGTTTCATGGGGCAGCTCAAGGTTAAGAGGCCGGGGACTCGATCGCGGGGCCTTGAGAGCGGAAGAAAAGGGAGCAATCAATTGCCATTCGGATTCCTCTTTTCCAAGGGGCGAGGAGAGCCTTATCACTCCCTCCTCGACGCATGCGCTGCCTCTCGCAAGCCTCTTGACTCATTCACTTCCTCTGCTACTCTCACTCCGGCTTCTGCCATCTTGCGCTTTGGGACTGACTTCGGTTATATTTTTCTGTCTCTGTCTCTCTGTCTCTCTTTGTCACTCTCTCTCTCTCTCTCATCTCTCTCTCCTTCTCTTCTCATCTCTCTTTCTCTTCTCATCTCTCTCTTCTCTTCTCTCTCTCTCTCTCTTCTCTCCTCTCTCTCTCCTCTCTCTCTCTCTCTCTCTCTCTCTCTCTCTCTCTCTCTCTCTCTCTCTCTCTCTCTCTCTCTCTCTCTCTCTCTCTCTCTCCTCTCTCTCTCTCTCTCCTCTCTCTCTCTCTCTCCTCTCCTCCCTCTCTCTCTCTTCTCCTCCCTCTCTCTCTCCTCTCATATTTCTCGCTTGCCGTTTATTTCTAACTTCCCTCAGTCCGTTACTAATCATTTCATTTTATACAAAATCGCGAATGGAGCAAAAGGATGAGGGAACACAGACGTGAGATCGTGAGGAAAACGAAGACGAATATCTTTATATAGACGTCACAGCCCCCAACCCCCCTTCTCTCGACACAAATCCCTCTCCCCCGCAAATCCTCCTCCCATCCCCCCACATATCCTTCTCCCCCACTAATCCCTCTCTCTAAAAAATCCCCCTCTCCCCCACAAATTCCTCTCTCTCCCTCATATCTCTGTATCCCCACAAATCCCTCTTTCTCCCAGAACTCCCCCTCTCCACCAGAAACCCCTCTCTCCCCACAAATCCCTGTCTCCCACAAATTCTCTCATTCCCCACAAATCCCCTCTCCCCCACAAATCCCTCTCTTCCCCCACAAATCCCTCTCTTCCCCCACAAATCCCTCTCTTCCCCCACAAATCCCTCCCATCTCTCACAGACCCCCTCCCACCTCCTGAAATCCCCCTCCCATCCCCCACAGCCCCCTCTCTCTCCCACAAATCCCCCTCCCATCCCCCACAGACCCCCTCTCTCTCCCACAAATCCCTCTCCCCCACAAACCCCCCCCTCCCCATCCCCCCCTCCACGCGTTGACAGCACCTGGCGACGTCCGAACAAGCCACAAATCGGAGGCAGAATGTAGGGCAGGCGGAGGCGAAGCAAACGGCCTCGTCAGTAAAGCTCAAAGTTATGTTTATTTGTAGTGATATATAGGCTCTTACGTGATGACAAGGCGGGGAAGGGCTCGTTGCTCGTTGTTGATGTCCGGTTGTGTGAACCAGATCTTTATTTATTGCCGTGTTTGTTTTCCGTACGGTTGATTGTACCGGGTTTCCTGATATACGGATTGAGGTACGGTTATGAGGATGAACAACGGTGGATAAAAAAAAAGGTGTTTATATAGATTGTCTATTTTTCGTGCTTACTGATGGATAAAAAAAATAGATAATTATTTTGGTAGATTGTCTATTTAATAAGTAGCATTTTTAGTATTCTTGCTTGCCTTTCATTAAATATGTATTGTTCATTGGAAAATAATTCATAGCGCCTGTGGCGAATTGCGACTTTGATTAGAATAATTGCAACAGCGGATCGGGAAAGGGAGCTGCTGTTGCAAGGTTGTAGAAAGGTTAGGCTTTTCGCGAGAGGTTGGGGGAGGGGGAGGGCACTCTGTACGGATGTTTCGCGCGCTAAGGGAGATGACAGTGGTTATTCTTTCAGGAATTTATTATGTATACACACACGCACACGCACACGCACACGCATATCCACGCACATATCCACGCACGCACACAGGCACAGGCACAGGTTCAGGTACAGGCACACGCACACGCACACGCACACGCACACGCACACACACACACACACACACACACACACACACACACACACACACACACACACACACACACACACACACACACACACACACACACACACACACACACCTGTTACATCTGTTTGTACCCTAACTGAGGGCGGAATGTAACAGCTATTCTGCGGGCGTGCATTCAAGTGGGCGGTCGGAGCGCCGTATGCGAGACGTCTTAATTGGTGATAAAGTTTTTTAAAACGCCCATTTATTATACTTCTTCTCATTTATCACATATTTTCTTATTTATTACACCTTTTCCTATCTTCCTTTCATCGTGTAAGGATGGAGCAATGCGACTGAGAGACGAAATTTTACGCTTTAATTGTTTCATTTTCTTTCGAGTTTTCGCGCGTTTTTTTATGAATGGTCGGCCATCCGTGTCTTTTTCCGTTCACTGACTTTTCTCCATTCATTCATTCATTCATTGAAGCTCATTTGTTCGCGAATGTTTGAAAATCAATATTTTATAAAGACACTGCAACATTGTTTTAGATGTTACCATTGGTTAATAATGTACGTCACATTGTTTTATGTGCTTGTATTCACGTTTGTGTGTGTTTATGTGTGCGCGTGCGGGCGCGCATGCGTGCGTGCGTGTCAGAGTACGCGATGCTGGTGCACAGCCGCCATTAGGAACAGGTTAGTTGGGCAGCCATCACTAATAAGGTCACTAGATCGCTGAGCTTCTCCGCCCTTCCCCAGTGAGACCTTGCTGCCCCCTCCCTCTTCTCCCTCCTCCCTCTCCCTTCCCCCCTCCCGGACGCCCGTGGGCACAAACACCGTAATCATCTCCCTCCCCCTCCTCCCTGCCTGCGGAGGAGGCGGAGGAGGAAGGAAGGAGCAGCGAGGAATGAAGCTGAAACGACACAGTGGAGCTGCAGAGATAGGGGAGGAATGCGAGCCGGGGAAGAATGCTGCGCTCGGCGAATGGGAAGCTGGTCAGGGAAAAGGAGCGAGGAATCGGGGCAAGAAACGACCTTCATTTAGATGAAGAAACGAATGGGGTAAAAAAAAAAACAGACTCTTTAAGGGAAAGGAACAAGCAATTGGAGTAAATAAGAGGACTTTCATCGAGGGAAAGATGCTAGTGGGGTGGTAAAATAAAGAGACTTTCAGGTCATTGGGATAAGAGCGTATTTTGAACGACACATTCAGTCTCAACGTAGCATAAATTCCAGCATGCCCAGCTGGATCTATCAGAATCACTCTCAGTAGACGTATGATAAACGTATGCACCTCTCTCTCTCTCTCTCTCTCTCTTCTCTCTCTCTCTCTCTCTCTCTCTCTCTCTCTCTCTCTCTCTCTCTCTCTCTCTCTCTCTCTCTCTCTCTCTCTCTCTGTCTCTCTCTCTCTCTCTCTCACACACACACACACACACACACACACACACACACACACACACACACACACACACACACACACACACACACACACAAAAGAAAATTATATATATATTTATACTTATATTTGTATTTATATTTATATTTATATTTACATATATCAGGGCCTATTTTCACATCCATCGCTGACGATATAACATAAAGCATAACAATCATAACAGAACTACATCCAGTGTCAGCCTAGAGTTGCATGATTCGCACTCTCTGTCGTGTTGCTGTCTAAGTTAAGCTGGAAAAAAAAACATTAAAAAAATCATAATAGCGGGAATTCCTGGCGTGAGTACTTGCATCAGAAGCTCTATCGGATCACCGTCACTGTGAGTTGCATTAGTGAATCTCACGTGTAAGGATTCCAGTCGGTCAAAGACAGTGCATACGCCCTCGGCAACAATGGCATGACGAGGGAAAAAAATGTTGAGCTGCTCGAACAATCTCGTTACTCGTGGATGAGAGGGGGAAGGAGGATAGGGGGACGGGAGAAGGAGGGAGGAAGGGAAGAGGGAGAAGGAATGGGGTGCAGAAAGAGAGAGGGGAAAAAGGAAGAGGGAAAGGGAAAGGAAGGGAGGGAAAGGGAGGAAAGGAGGGAGAGGAGGAAGGGGAGAGAGAGAGGAGGGAGGGGAGGAAGGGGAAAGGGAGGGAAACAGAGACGGAGGGGGGAAATGAAAAGAGGAAATGAAATTGATGAAGAGGAAGAGGGAAAAGGAAAAATATAAGGGAATGGAGAAGGGAGAGGATAGGGAGGAAGATGAAGAGATAGATCGAGAGGGAGGGAGGGAAGGAGGGGAAGAGTGAGAGAGAAATAGAGAGGGAGTGAAAAGGATATATATATATATATATATATATATATATATATATATATATATATATATATATATAGAGAGAGAGAGAGAGAGAGAGAGAGAGAGAGAGAAAGATATACAGAAAAGGAAGAACGAAAGAAAGAAAAAAAAAAAAAAAGAGAAAGATAATCGGAGATAAAATGCATGATGATTACGGCACACTGGCCACACAGTTATATCAAATTAGTTTGCTAAATGTCAGACGGAGCTGATATCGAAATGATATGTGTCAAGCATAATTGAGATAGCCCGCGGCCGCTAAGAGGCACCCTGTCACCGTCTGCCCCCCCTCCCCCAACACCACTCCCCCCTCCCTACCCCCCCCCTCCCCAGACATCACTCCGGGTGGGTATGGCCTCACGGTGCCACGCCCCCCCAGAGGGAAGGGCCTCGAAGCAGGAGGTCTGTCCCGGTCGTTTCTCTTTATGGGGACAAGAGGAAGGACAGAGCGCCGCCGAGGACAGCCCCGCGGGTCACGGAAGACGGGAATAGCGAGGGAAGAGAGGAGGAAGGGAAGGGCGATTGATGGAATTGGCGAGATAAGGAATGAGCGAAAGACAGGGAAAAACGGAAGGAAGGAAGAGCGAAAGGATAGAAGAACGAAGAAAGAATGAGTAGAAGGAAAGAGCGAATTAAAGAATTAGTAGAAGAAATGAAAGGCGTAAGAAAAGAAGAGTGAAAAGAGGGGAGAGCGGAAGAAAGACTTATTAGTAAGGAAAAAAAAAAAACGAAACAAAAAATATCGAGAGGAGTGAACGAAAGAAGAGAAAAACGAAAGGAAATATGCTCAAAAGAGGGAATAAGCGCAAGAAGAGAAGGGCAAAAGAGAAAACGAAGGGAGGAATGAGCGAAAGAAAGAAAAGAAAGAAACAAAGAACAAAAAGAACGAGAGAGAGAGAGAAAGAAAAGAAAAGAAAAGAAAAAGAGCGGAAGAAAGTAAGAGCGGGGAAAACCGGCGGACGCGAAGCGGCGGACAGCACACTTAATTACACTCGCGTAACGGGACGGAGCTATTTGCATCTGCCTCTTTTACTGTTCGTGATCACGAACGCTGCCTCCCCTCTGTTGCGAGACGCCGCCTCCCGCTCCCTGCCTCGTGCCCCCAGGAGGCAGCTCTGAAGGCGCTGACATCCCCAGGAAGCTGCTCTGAAGGCGCTGACACCCCCGGGAAGCTGCTCTGAAGGCGCTGACACCCCGGGAAGCTGCTCTGGAGGCGCTGACACCCCCGGGAAGCTGCTCTGAAGGCGCTGACACCCCCGGGCCTTTTTGCTTGGCGGCCGTCAAGGGAAATGGGAGATTTTGTTCCGGACGCATCAAGGAGGTAGTTGTTTACTTCCTTTTGGGTCAATGTTGTGTTGTGTTGGTTGCTCTGACTGGTTGCTGGTTGGCATTCAGGTGGTTAATTGGGGGTGAGTGATGTCGCCGCAGTTATCTTTTTTTATTATTGTTCGTGTATTTTTTTTTGTTGTTGTCTTGATTGCGTTATGTGTTTTTGTATCGAATATAACAGTGGTTATAACGGCAGCAACGTATCGGCACGATCATGATCAGAATAATAAGATGTCATTGTTTGTGGTGACGATGGTGATGGTGCTAAAGTGGTGGTGAAGAAATGGTGATTATGATGATGGTGATGGTAGAAATAGTGATAATAGTGATGAGTTAATGATGAAGTAAATAATGACGATATAAGGCACGGTTGACATCGGCAGTCATATATATGATAATGAGATATCAGATGTAATGTTAGTGGTAACGAAGATAACAACGATAATGATGAGTAATTATAATGACAGTAGCTGTGATAACATCTGTAACGGTAGTGTTGCTATGAATGGTAGTAATGCTGATTAACATGATATATTTGATAGAAGTAATATCAGTAACGCATTATTAGTAATGGCACTTATAATGATAATGATAATACTGGTGGTCATAATAAGAATGAAAGTGATGCTGGTCATAAATATAACAGTACTTGATAATATTGACAGTAAAACACAAGAACATCAGTGTTAACAGTAATAATATTGGTCGTATTAATAGTACCAATCGAGTCAGCTCTGATAATGGTCACAACAATGCTAATACTGATAGTGATAACGATAATGATAGCCTTATGAGTGTTATTACATCAGATGAGAAGAGCGATAATCCAACAGCGCCCCGGAGTGCCAATGAGGTCGCGCTATCTCCGCCTTACTTAATCGAGGCTGTATTGGCCCCGCAGGCACCCGGGTCCTTGTGGAATGTGTCTGTAGGTCGCCTTCCATTTGAGCTGTGTCTGGCTTTGTTTCTTTCTGTTTATCTATTCATGAAAAAGCGTGGGTGTTTTTTTTTTTATAATTGGGGTTGGGGAGAGATGATTAGATTGACTGAATAATTTTGTACGTTGCTGTCATTAAGGTTAGGAAGGTGGAGTCAAGCGACAGATAAGAATATTGGGATTCCAGTAGACTTTATATGCATATATAGGGTAGGGAAGTCTGATTATATATCTATATTTATGTACTTATAGTTCTGTAATTTCATTTTCTCGCTTTTCAAATGCCAGTCGACACTGAGCACTTATGTTTCATGGGATTTGAATTAAATCAACCAGACTTCATAATTTTCAAGCGTCTTTTGAATTTGGATCGAACGGGATACAAAAATCTCATTTTTAACCCATGGCTAATAAAAAACAAATACGTCATGGCCAAGTGAAGTCCCCTGATCCTTCAAAAATACCCCGTG
>NC_051403.1:13648274-13658274 GCF_015228065.2 Penaeus monodon | reverse complement strand
TGTGTGTGTGTGTGTGTGTGTTCCTTTGTTTTTTATTTTTGAGTACGTCTGTTTTGATGCGATGCGATGCGATGCGATGCGATGCGATGCGATGCGATGCGATGCGATGCGGTGTGCTGTGTTGTGCTGTTCTGAAATGTGATTTGATGTGATATGATATTCGATGCCATGTGATATGGTGAGGCGCAGTGTGGCGTGGCGTGGCGTTTATCGTGTATGTATATATGTATGTGCTAGCACGAGCGCATATTTAGTGTGAGTGCGAGTTTCTTTAGGATACCCTCTAAAAGGATTCATTTTCTTTTCTGATTTCGCCGCAGCCATTTTCTATGACGATATGTTCTTGTAGGTATAACTCAAAGAATTATGATTTATGAATCGCAAGAAATATTAATTGCGTAAACAAAGATTTCATATTTATAGATAGGAAGCATTTTGAGTATTGGAACCTTAGAATAGATATCTCCGACACTTCTAGCCAGATATATTCAACAAAACGTAATTCAATGCGCATGGCACGGCGCAGACTCACTGCGGCGTGTGTCTGAATTTAATTAAACAGCCAATTTCTGAAAAGCTAGTCTAATCCTGAAGTCGGTGTGATAAACATGTGAATAGCTTAGGTTTAGGTTTGCATTTTCATTACGGAAAAAATCCCCCAAAACCGAAATGCCAGGATTTTACAAGGCTACTGGTAGTGACTTCAATCTTTATCTTTTACTTTCCGGTGAGAAATAGAGTGACAGTTTTAGGCCTATTTCGGAGCCCTGGATTTACCCTCTTGGCTTCCATAAAGAAACAAGTGATGAAAAAAAGCCTTTTTTGGAATTCTGGATTTACCGTATTTTACGTTACATGCAGAAACACAGTGGTGAATGTCAGCATATTTTGGAATCCTGGATTTACCCTCTTTTTGATTCCACAGAGGAACGCAGTGATGAATATTGGCCTCTCTTTGAAATCCTTCCTTTAAGTCTGATACAAAAACAGTGACGAATCACAGGCTTTTTTTTTTTATTACGGGATTTATCCTCCTTTGACTTCCATAGAATATAGGCCTATTTTGAATCCTGGATTTGTCCTCTTTAAGTTCGGTAGAAAGCAAAGAAACATCCATCATGGAAGCAAATGATTCAGCAGTGCAGTCCACGGGACCCCAAGACTCTCCCCAGCAGAAGACGAGGTCCATGTCGGTGGTGGTCGCCCAGCGGAAAACCCGGCGCCCCTTGCAAGGCGCCGTGCCAGACATGCCGGTCATCAGTCCTGGAGCTCCGGTGGAGGAAAAGATCGAGAAGCTGCAGGCGCACACGGACAAACTCTTCAAGGTTTTGATTCAGAATCAAGGACGGGCTCGCTCTTCGTCTCGCACCGACTCCCGTCAGCGCTCTAAGATCGACGCCCTCCAGTCTGACACGAAGAAACTGACGGAACTTCTGCTGCAAGTGAGCGAAAACAGCTCTCGTGCCTCGCACGGCCTCGGCAGCCGCCCCCGCACCTACCAGAGAAGTTTACCTCCGCCTCTCGGGCACACGATTCTGCCCCCGTCCGACGACGATGACTCGGTCTCGCTGTCGTTGCGGTCCTCCTCGTCGACCCTGGACGCCAGCACCGCGTCCCCTCCACCGAGAACCTCGGCGTCCGTGCTCCTTGCGAGGAACAAGGCCTCTTCGCAGGCGGGGCCTTCGCTCGAAGCGACGAACCGGGGCTCGGCGAGCGCCCTTCGTGCTGTGGCCGCCTCCCATCGCAGACCGCATCGAGTTTCGGCTGCTCGTCCTCTGCACGAGTCCCGATACAGGTCGACCCAGTTCACCGGATTCTTCAAGGCCTATGAGTCGCAGTACAAGCCCCAAAGCAGGCCCGGCCGCCACCACCTCAGCCAGAGGTCTGACCGGCCGGTTGTCGCGGCTGCCTCGCAGCGAAACCGCTTCCCCCCGAGAGGTGTGTGCGGGCGAGTTGAAATGCACACTCACATTCACTCACGCACTCAGCCATTCATTCACTCTCCCCCCCCCCCTCTCTCTCTCTCTCTCTCTCTCTCTCTCTCTCTCTCTCTCTCTCTCTCTCTCTCTCTCTCTCTCTCTCTCTCTCTCTCTCTCTCTCTCTCCTCTCTCCTCTCTCCCTCTCTCCTCTCTCTCCCTCTCCCTCTCCCTCTCCCTCTCCCTCTCCCTCTCCTCTCCCTCTCCCTCTCCCTCTCCCCCCCCCACACTTAATTACTCTGTAAATTGCATTGCTGCACACATATACACTCGCACACAATCGCGCCGCGATTCGCGTGTTTCGTTACCCTCGGCCCTATTACCGACGTGATTTTACATACGCTAACCCCGGAAGCCCGAGAAACCCGTGTGAACTGTAAAGTAAAGGAAAAAATGAGAAGAGGTGTTAAAAACTACTTAATAAAATCATATTTGGCCGTAGCTGTAACAAAACACTCACCGGTATGACCCCCCCCCCCCCGAATACCTAATTGGCGCACCATGGCATATATACACATGCCACCCGGAATTGAGTTCAGTCATGCCATGGCATGTACATATATGCCATCCGGCAATTAGGGGTTAATCATAAAACGGATGCAAAATTATTGGAATGTTATTCTTATTTCACTATTGTCGAGCAACGTACAATTTTAACATATGTACCAGTCCCAAGCAAAATCAGTAGCTTTATCTTGCTCTGACAACATATTTTACCCTATATTTTTTGTGAAGGAAGCATAGATATTATAACACAAGAAGTACAATGACAGACATATTCAGATTTGACAATTTTATTCAACCTCTGATATTGCTTACCGCTGTGTGCTATTATAGATAGAATGTTATTAGCCCTGTGAAAAAATACATATGATAACAATAACAATGTGGACATGTTTATAACTGATTTCCTACTTTATATAGAATTGTATGATGTCAGTGTCATGCAAATATATTTTGTGTATTGTGTGTTACGTTCGACTGTGCAGGATACTATCATTATTGACTGTTATTAGAAAACCAAGTCCACTATACATAAAATAGGTTAATTGAATTGAGATCCTCCCGAATGCCGTCTTCAGGGGGAACTCAGAACTGTTATCTCCTCTTTCATGAAACTATATAGTGTGTATTTTCTGTCATTATATCGCGTACTAGTCGTTTTACAAGGTATAAGATATACTGATGTGGATCATGAATCCTCTATTATTGTGGTAAATAAGGGCTTGTATTTACGAGTCATAGTCGCCACTGATGGGGTAATTCTAAGACGCAACAAACTCCCAGACACAATTGTAACTCCTCTAAATCGAACGTCATCTAAATTCATAACTAGAATTTGCATCGACATCTTCGTTTTTGCAATATGATGTGAGGAAGATATTATCCCATTATATAGTAACACGTTTTGTTTTACACTATTGTATACAGATGCATGACACTGTATTTTATGACCATAATCGTAACACGCAAATGCATTTTTTTTCGAGGTAAAAGGTATCAGTTACAACGGTGCATGCAAACGAAAGAAAAGTTGAAACTGAAACGTTACATTGTTTGATTCGAGTGTCTTCACGGTACCAAATGAGGTGCACATGGTGATAACAAAGCATTATGCTATTTTTTATGGTAATTATGCAGGAGAGTATGCACAATAGGTTTGTTTATATTTGTATTATTATTTGTTACCAGTAGTACTTAAAGATTTTAGATCCTGATATTAAATATGCTAAATATGTCAGCGTTTTATTTTTAATCATACAAATGAAAATTTTTTGTTTCCTTTTCTGTAAAATGTTAATTGATGAATTAATTGGGTCTATGAAAGTCATAGGGAAATGATGTATGGACATATATGTGTATACACATATATATATATATATGTGTGTGTGTGTGTGTGTGTGTGTGTGTGTGTGTGTGTGTGTGTGTGTGTGTGTGTGTGTATGTGTGTGTATGTGTGTGTATGTGTGTGTGTGTGTGTGTGTGTGTGTGTGTGTGTGTGTGTGTGTGTGTGTGTGTGTGTGTGTGTGTGTGTGTGTGTGTGTGTGTGTGTGTGTGTGTGTACATGTGTGTGTGAGGGGGGGGACGCATTCACACGTGTCCGTATGCATACTTATATGTATGCTAATATAATAGGTACGCATTCATACATGTATATATACATTAATATATGTAATTCCTATATATAAGTATGCATTTTTTTTATATTATTAAGTTTCATCTTATAGTATGTCATACGAGTACATTATACTATTCTCCCGCGACAGATAAGAACGAGACCCTGCGCGTGGCTGCACACGAGCGCCTCGGAGAAGTCCTGAGGATCCTGAGGTCGATCCTCGAGAAGTACAGCCCCATCCAGCACAATGAGCTCCTGGCTGCTGCCTCCCACCTCATCACTCACGTCAACGGTAAGTGCACGGTTCAGATCGCCTTTTGGTTAGATTCACTGTTGTGGGGAAAGGAGAAAGTTGGGGGAAGTTATGGATGATTATTTATTGTTTTTCGAGTGTTTTGGTTGAAGTATGAACTGCGAGGGGAGAGTGTTGCGTTCGGTTATTGTTTTAGAGGGAAGTAATTGATTTATCTACGTTTGGCCTTTCAAGATTATCGTTTTCTTTGGTGGAGACATCCTCAAAGAAAATGGGAACTTTCATCATAGACTTCTTAAAAAAAGATTTAAGCCTTCTGTAATATAGCGGAAATACATGTATATAAACACACGCACGCACGCAGACACACGGTCGCTCACGCACACGCACGCACACACACACGCACACGTACGCACACACGCACGCACGCACATACACTCATCCACGTGTATATGTTTGTACATGTGTGAGTGTATATGCATATATATGTATATATGTATGCATGTATAAATATTTATGTATCCATATATTGAGGTGTATACAATTATGCACACATATTCTCGAATTCACTCATTTAACTATGTAGTTTTCCCACCTATATGTCTATATCTTAACATAGCGGCCTACGTGCAGGGTGGCCGGCATAAGGGAGAAGGGGAGGATGTGGGAAGCGAGGAGACTATAGACAAGAGAAAAGCTGCTGTTCATTGGACAGCAGCTTTATTAAGGAGGATTCCACTAGTATGCGGGGGTGGACATCAGCGGAAGGAAAGACAATTTGCGCCGCAAACCCGTCCACCTGATGACCTGTGTCTCACTGATGGCAAAAGAAGGCGTTGTTGCTGTGTCCCCTTAGCGTACTTATGTTGAAACAAAGTATTGCTTATCGCAGGAAACACAAGGAACAGCCTAGGTAACCACCTCGAAGTAGAGGGAAAACAGGTGTGGACCAGGTTGCGACGGAGTGTGTTCACCTGGCGAAAGATCAGCTTGCAGTTGAGAGGGAGAAGTGGGCAGGCTGAGGATGGGCACGGTAGGAGTTTGTTTAGGAGAGGAATCGAGGTAGAAGGTACGCCGTGCCCTGGATAACGCGACATCGAGAGCATGAGGGTAGCCCAGTTTCGAGAAACGAACGACGGGTTACCGCGATGCCTCTCCTCTCTCTCTTTTATACCCCCTCCTCTCCCTTTCCTCTTCAGACCTGAAGATGGAATCCAGGTGGATTTCGAAACTATAGTCTCATTTTTCAACAAATCTAGTTTTTACATTGTGTTTTTTTCTACCATATGTATGTATGTATGTATGCATGTATGTATGTATGTATGTACAGACAAATATAGGTATGGATGTAGATATAGATATATAGTCACATATATACCTACGTACTTGGAGTGCATATATGGGTGGGCAAAACTTGAACAGAGATTTTAGTACTGTTGCATAACAAGGCGAATCGCCCCTATTTGGAATTTATCGGCATCGTGTATTCAGTGGTACAATAGTCTTACATCCTAATAAGAAATTCAGTGCACAAAAGGCGGGTAACCACAATTGCCCCGTCGTCCTCCACCCTTGATTCTCAGGGACTGGATTGGTCACGTCGTCCTTTGAGTTTTAAAGGGATAGGCATTTGGTTACCCTTGCACTGTTTCATTTTCTTTAGACGGAAACGGTAAGAAAACGTGAGGACAGAATCAATACACTGTTTTCGTTGTTTTTGAGTGTTTTCTTATTTGCGAGGAAACATAAATAACTAAGGGATATTTATTATGTAATAAATAGTCAGAGCATTTCTCTCTCTCTCTCTCTCTCTGTCTCTATCTGTGTCTGTCTCTGTCTCTGTCTCTCTCTCTCTCTCTCTCTCTCTCTCTCTCTCTCTCCTCTCTCTCTCTCTCTCTCTCTCTCTCTCTCTCTCTCTCTCTCTCTCTCACACACACACACACACACACACACACACACACACACACACACACACTCACTCACTCACTCACTCACTCACTCACTCACTTTCTCTCTCTCTGCGTCTCTCTCTTTCTGTCTATCTGTCTCACGCTGTCTCTCTCTCTCTCTCTCTCTCTCTCTCTCTCTCTCTCTCTCTCTCTCTCTCTCTCTCTCTCTCTCTCTCTCCTCTCTCTCTCCCTCTCTCTCCCTCCCTTCCTCCCTCCCTCCCTCCCTCCCTCTCCCTCTCCTCCCTCCTCCTTTCCCTCTCCATCTTGGAAAGAATGCCAGGACTCATATCCACGATCTTAATATCAGGTATTAGAGCTCATTATTTGAAATTTATGAATCAGATTCTTCGCCTCCCGCATCGTGACCCTCTGCTTGCAGTCTGTTGTGATAAATTCAGTGATTATGATGGCATCCCGAGTCATGTAGTTATATATAAAACATTAGAGAAAAGTTAGTGAACAACAAGGCCATTTTGCCTGTATTCAGTGACAGGCGAGGAGCGTTATAGAAATCCTGCCGATAGCTAAAAATATGTAATGAAAAGTATATTTCGTACAGGTTATTGCACTTTATAGCTGTCCCGGAATTTCTTCCTTTGACAGGATCGATCACACTGCCCTTTTTATTACAGGAAAAAAACGCGTTATTACGTATCCTAGAGACTGTATATATATGGTATGAGTTCCATAAAATATGAGGAAAAATGGACATGGTAACTCGGTCGTCCTGCACCTACGAAGGATTGCCGTAGAAGAAGAGAGAATAGATAAAACGTATGAGGCTGTAAGGATCCGTGTCCGAGGTAGATGGTTATAAACAACACAAAGGATACATCACAGGGAATTGTATAACGCGTGTAAGATATAGTCACAATATCTGGTCTCTGTGTTTATCAACCTAATGAAATGAATCTGACTGTCTCTAACGCCATTCGTATTTATTACGATCCGTAATAGGTGAATCAAACCCACGATTTCTCATTAATATAAATTGCTGAAAGGTTAATCAATGTAAACAGCAGGGACGGGCGCGGGGTTGAGGATGTTTACACGTGGCGTCCTGATGGGAGATTTCCTATGGCATTTGTTATAGCGGCGTCTCAGGCACCCTTGCTCCCGGGTGGCGCCCCTGCCGGAGACTGCGATTCGTTGGGGTTGTTTGTTGTTGTTTGTTTACATTTAGACTTTTGATGGCGTTGGTTGTTGGGTTTAGATTTTTTGGTATCCGTGTTTTGGGTCGTATTAAACTTATTTTCTTGTATTTGTTTTTTTCTGATTATTTTTCGTTATTTGTTTGACCGAGAGTTGTTGACTTAACCCATTTTAAGACATCTTTCAATCTCTTCACTCTTGTTCTTCATCATCCTTAACTTCTTCGCTCAGTTATGTTTATTCATTTATTTATTCAGTTATTTCTATCTCCGTTTTCTGTCTTTTGATTTTCGCTCTCCCCCTTCTTCGTTTTCCCTCGAACCTTGTGCCGTTTCTACTTTTTATTTTCTTCGTCTTTCCTCGTTCGGCTTCCCCTTCCTCTCCATCTGTTATCTTTGTTTATTTCCATATTTCTTGACCTTTTCCCTCTCGTCCCCTTCATCCAGTCTCTCTTTGTTCCGTGTTCGTTGCGACCGGACCCTCAATTTTCATTTCCCTTCTTGTATTTTTGCCTTTTCTTCCTGTGTTTTGTATTTAGTTTCCGTGTTATTTTTCCATGTTGTGTTTCGTGTTTTTTAAAGTTTGTTTTTTCCCTTTACATTTTCTCTTTTTTTATTACATTTTTCTCATCATTTTTTCCCCCCCTTTCCTTTTTCCTTCGTTTCTTCTCTTATTCCACGCCTTCTCTCTTTTATTTATCTTTCTTTTCTGTCTTTTATTCCCAGTCGAACCAAACATTAGTAATCTTTACTCCCTCTGCTTCTGTCAGTCATCATTTTTCACCTCTACTTTTTTTTTGTTCAGTTTTCATTATTTCGTTCACTTTCGTTTTCGCTCTTTGATTTATTTTAGATTTCCTTGCTTCATTGATTTATTTATATATGTTTATTTATTTATTTATTTATTCATTAATTCTTTCATTCATGGCATTCATTCCCGTTATTTCAGTCGTTTTAATTTTCGTCCTCGTCCATTTCAGTTTTCATTATATTTTTTCTTTATTCTGTCATTCATTTTTTTCTTTTTTTCATTATGTCATTCAATAAGCTCTCGTTTTTTTCCCCATTCACTTCGACTTTCATTCATCGTTTCCTTCACCTACACGCTCTTTCGCTCACCCTCTCACCTCCCCACCCTCTCTCTCACACACCTCCGTCACTGTAATTAAGCCGTGTAGCATTAAATCACCCTTTTTAAATTACTGGAAGAATGTTAGGCGCCTGATATGAAAACGTAAATCATCTTTTTGAAACTGCTTTTTAATGGCCCAAAGTTTACGCGGCAAGAACTCGCATGTATTTCAGGGAATTTAATGCTGGGTGGGTTTGACTCCAGCTTAATCCGGAAAGGCGGTAGTTTTCGCTCTGTAAGCTGGCGTTGGGTTTGATCGTGGCATTTTAATATTTTTTATTTATTTATTGTTTTTTTTTTATTTGTGTGTGTGTGTGTGTGTGTGTTGTGTGTGTGTGTGTGTGTGTGTGTGTGTGTGTGTGTGTGTGTGTGTGTGTGTGTGTGTGTGTACGCGCGTATGTATGTGTGTGAATGTTTCTGTGTTTGTGTGTGCACTGGATATGTGAAATTAATTTTCTATGCTAATTAAATTAGGTCCGCCAATTCACTCCTTGCTTCAAGTTTCTCTCTGTATTATTATCCTCATTTCTCCGCTTTCCAAATCAGAACCATGTTTATATTTTCCTTTAGCTTTATTCCACATGTTAGTACTATTTCCAACTTTTGTTAATTTTTATCTTTTATCCTGTCCTTTTCCTTGTTTTCATTTGTGCTCTCAGGGGACTCTTGTTCTGCTTGTATGTCTAATCGTCTTTGTATTTCTGCTGCCCTTTCGTGGATTCTATAATAATATGATAATAATATATAATTATGATAATTAATAATTATAATAAAAATATAATATGTATAGTAATAATAAACAATATAATAATACTATATAATAATAATAATAATAAAACTCATTTATTCCAGCATGTTAATAACTATCCCCCAACTCCTTTATTCCAACATGTTAGTAATTAATCAGATTTTTTTCATTCAGTGAGACTCCCCCTCCCTCCCGTCGCCTCACAGACACTGACGCAACATGGAAACCCCTCCGCCACGTGCTTTGGCCCGTCTCCGGGTGCAAGCAGGTGCCCCCGGGTTGCCTGCTGAGCGTGGGTGTCGCGCCCGTGTGAGCTGTGCCTGCTTGTCCACACTCCATTAGTGACGCCGTCGGACAGAGGGGAAGCAGGGAGACGGGCGGGAGTTATAGGGGAAAGGCTTATAAACAGAGGGCGTGAAGAGAGGAGGTTATAGGATTGGCGTGATCGTGCCTGGTGGTTTATGTGCGACCGATGGACTTTATTTGATGGGTATGGCGGCGGTAGAGATTATGTATGGGTGGGAGGCGTTTCTGGTGCTTTGACAAGCGTGAGAAGAGGGAGGAGATATACAGGTGCTGGAGGTTTTCGTGGAAAGGGGTGTGTATGTGGAGTTTGTGGGTATACGAGGTTGCAACGGCAGATGCCTCGAGGACCCCGTGAATAATCACTAC
>NC_051403.1:13643274-13645774 GCF_015228065.2 Penaeus monodon | reverse complement strand
CCGTTGACGTTCACAGGCGTCCATTGACATGCACAGGTATCCGTTGACGTACACGACCGTTGCCGTGCACAGGCGTCCTCGTCAGTTCTGCCTCAATCCTTGTTTCTTGGAAAGCCACCCTGGCCGACCTAATATGTCGGGGATAATAAATTTTGTGCAGATGTGCCAGTGCCCCTTCTGAGACGTTGCGGTGTGACGGGTATGGTGGGAGGGGGGGTATGGTGATGGGTGAGGGATATGGTGGTGGGTGAGGGATATGATGGTGAAGATTGGGTTGGGTATGGTGTTGGGATACGAGAAACACGTTGGAAGTTGGGGCGTGGGGGTATGATTGGGGGGATGAGGTTACGGTGGAAAATGAGTATGTGGGTATAGTGTTGTAAGAAGGTATGGTGGGGAATGAGGAGTATGGTGGGAGGTGAGGGGTATGGTGGAAGCTGAAGGGTATGGTGAGGGATGTGGAGTACGGTTGTGAGGGAAGAGGGTTAAAGTCAATAAGGTGGAGCGAGGCCTCACCTTGCGACCACCTCGAGACCTCATCGCTACCCTGTTTTCTCTGGCTTCTTACGCACGTCAACGTGGCGTTAATATGTTTGTCTTGGCTGAATAAACAAACACATTCACGTTGGCCATTTTGGGCCGCCGCTCCCTTCATCAGTCATGTTATTTCCGAGTTTGACTGCGGGGATCTCTTCTGACGTATCCTGCCGCCGCCGCCAGGGAGCGCGCGAGGGTCCTTGGTACAGGTGTGCGGTGGCGTAGGGAGGGAGTTAACGGGGGAAGTTCAGTACGTAGTTGACACTTGCTGGGCCTTCGCGCGATACGTTGCGATGTATAGATTTTAGGAAAAGTTTTTAAGGTGTCTGGATTTTATAAGATGTTTAGGAATTGTCTAGTCTTTGCAAAGGGCCTTGGGATATCAGGGTAAGATTTCGGGACAGTTGCGTTACAGATTTTCGGAAAAGCAGGAGTTTAGATGGAAAAATGGCTGACCGGGAATAGAGGGGTGCATCCATTCCCTGATTTTTATTTAGAGTTCGTTTTCTCTCCTTGATACGAACTAAACCGAAGAAGAAAAAAGGCGGGGACTGGGCCCAAACAACCCCTCCCTTCCCTTGAGTCAGTCCCTGATCTGGGATCTCTTTATTTTCCATTTTGCTCTTGTGTATTTCCCTTTCTAGCAACCACGCGCACATTGCCAGCACTTTGTTTGGACGATCACAGGCCATTCCTTTAACTAAAACGTGCACGCTTTCTTTAACTGTATTAATTGCATTGCTCTAACAATGACGATACGTGTCAGATGCAACCCTCGTAGAATCTGAAGCATCCGTGCATTTAGACATTAAATACTTGGAAACGTTGGCAGACAGGTCAGTGTTGTGCCGGGCAAAACATTCATTTATTTTCGCTCCGGGGGAGAAATCGCTGGCAGGAGAACACGTACAAAAGACATAACAAGGGCGGCGTAAAGCATGCGGTCAAGAATCTGCCTATGGCTCTGAGTGGCCGAAGAGGAATGTTACGAGGCGACCGAGAATCTGAATGATGGCTGTTGCTCCGCCTCGTGACTGGGTTGGAGGAGAGGGGGAGGCGGTGGGGTTGATGGGGATGGGGATGGAAGGTGGAGGAGGGTGAAGTTGGGAACCGGGGGGGTGTGAGGGTGAGGGGGGGGGGCGAGGATGGAATGGTGAGGATCCGGATGAGGATGAGGTCAGGGATAGGGATAGGGAAAGGGATGAGGATCAGGATGGGATGGGGGTATGGATAGGGATCGGGAAGTGGATGAAGATAGGGATGAGCTTGATAATGAAGGTGAGGACGGCATTGGGAGTGGAATAGGAAAAGAAGAACAAGAAACATATAGAGATAGAGACTGAACAGAAGAAAAAATAAAGGGGAATGAAAAGACTGAAAAGAAAGGGTAAAAAGAGATGAAAAGGAAGCGAAGCCCCCCCCCCAAAAAAAAAAAAAAAAAAAAAAAAATTAAAGAAGGCACAAGAGAAAACGTGATTAAAAAGCCAACAACCCGAACAGCATCCTCGGCCCGAGCATCCCACGCCCGCGAGTCCACAAGACGACCAAATGGAACCGTCAATAATAAATGAAGGATCAACACTGGAGACCCTACGCGCCGGGGAAGAGAGGATGGGCCTACGTAAGGTTTCGTCGCCCGCGTCTGTGGTTGCGAGCGAAAATGGGCGTCCGGGAACACGCACGCCCGTCGACGGAGGTGGTGGGGTGGGCGCGCGGGCTGTTCTCGTGTCTTTATAAGTTCACGAAGCAATGCTAGTCGGAGGGAATTTGCAGATGGGGCGTTGGGTCGCGTCTCGGCTGTTGGGATTTGCCAGGTGTATTCTTACATAGTTATGTGATTACCATCCTTTTAGTGTTATTACTTCTCCTGATGTTGCAGCCACCGCCGGATACCGCCACTAGTACCATTACCATTCCATTACAGTCACTGCTTCTTTGTATCTCATTTTTCTTTTCCGTCTTC
>NC_051403.1:13623274-13640774 GCF_015228065.2 Penaeus monodon | reverse complement strand
CTTCTCCAACAAATAGATTCCTTCGTCACGCCGCCAAGTACACCGCCGAGCCTATCTCCGTCCATGATGGATGACCCTGTCCGTTCTGCGTGCCGAGGCTGCGGAGGCGTGGCTAGCGGACGATAGGGGGCGTGGCTAAGATGAATGTGTTTGTCGAGGCTTCAATCCGCGTTTAGACTGACAGGTCTTATCGTTCAAAAAAAAAAATATTCTCTTATCTAGACTCGGTCAGCATCCCCATTTGTCCACGTCGCTATAAGAGGCCTTTTTTACCCCGCAGCTTTGTCTCCGTTGCTGATAAGACCTACGTGCGTATTTCCCTTCGGCCCGTTCCCTTAGGCGTCCAGGCGGAGGCGTGGAGGGGGGAGGGGAGGCGTTGAGGCGTGGGCTGTTGCTCTCTCGCATTTAGATGGTAATCATACGCGGCTCGTGGTGTTTGCTGAACTCGTCTTTTTCCATGAATGCATTTCTGTTGCGAAACGAGGCTCCGTTCGGGGAATTGTGCGTGAAGGCTGTTGAAATGGGTGCGTGAGAGGTGCGGACGCCATGCAGGGCTGATGGAGGAGGGTGACTCCTAATGGGGAGTAGTAAGGGCGGTGCGTGCGGGAAACGCGAAGTCAATTACGAGGTGCGAGCTCGCTTTAATGGTGGCCATGGGACGAGGTGAATGAACAAATACCTCAGGGGTTGTCATCCTCTCCAGCGGTCTTAATGGAGGGGGGGGGGGGGGCTTTGAACCCGTCCCTCTCTCGTCTCGGGATCCAGTGTCCAGTCCTCCCACGCCATGCAGGAGGGAAGGAGAGGCGAAGCATAATGACGCGACGAATAGGTAAGAAAAACAAAGGCGGATACAGAAATGCGGAGAGGGTTAAGAACAAGTTGGAAAAAAAAATGTTAGTTGACAGAGATATTTCCCCTTGTCTTTTTGCCCTTGTCGTTTTCACCTTCTAACTCAACTCAATTTTTTAACAGCATGACACGAACGTAAATAAGTTTTAAAAGTAATTTCGCGAGCTGATTCACGCAAACAATTCTCCCAGCTAGAGCCAGGGAGCGCACTGACAACAGCAACCAAAAGACCGTAAGTGACTCACCTCTATTCTAGGTGTTAAATGCTCTTTGTTTTGGACTGAACGCAGGACTCAGGCCTTCCTCGCCCTCTGACTCGGCTCCTATTTATAGTCTCATTAACTACAATAAACATTTTTTTTCGCGTGTGTTACATGAGTGTCGAACTTCCCCGAGATGTTTTTTTTTTTTTTTTGAAATCCCGGATGTTCGGGTTACCTAACTGGCATCATCCTCGGGAAATATTCGCAGCGCCCTTTGAGAGACGTTTCCGTGTTCGAAGGCGGAGTCCTGCTTCGATTTTCATCTGCGGTAATTAGTTTAACGAGGAGTCTTTCGGGCGCCGGGAAGGTGAGACTCCAAGGGTGGCTAGAAGGAAGGGTATCCCGTGTACGTCTGAAGGTGTGCACACGAATGTACTCATGTGGAGTTGAAAGAGGGAGAAGAGGGAGGGAAGATGGAAACAGGGGGAGAGGGGTGGGAGGGAGGAGGGAGAGGGAGAGGGAGAGGGAGAGGGAGAGGGAGAGGGAGAGGGAAAGGGAGAGGGAAAGGGAGGAGGAAGAGGGAGGAGGGAGAGGGACGAAGGAGCTGGAACCAGGGGGATAGCGGTGGGAGGGAGAGGGAGGTAAGGTCGAAGAGGGAGGGGGAAAAGGGGGAGGGAGATGGAGATGGGGAGTGGAAGGAGGTAAGGAGGAGTAGGGAGAGGGAGAAAGGGGAGAGGACGACGGGGAGAAATTAGGAGGAAGAGAGAGGAAGTGGCAGAGGGAGAAAGGAGGGAGGGAGAGGGAGATAGGCGAGGGAGAGGGATGAGAAAAGGAAGGGAGGGGAAGAGGGGGAAAAAGTGAAGGATA
This sequence comes from Penaeus monodon, assembly GCF_015228065.2. Lineage (NCBI taxonomy): Eukaryota > Metazoa > Arthropoda > Malacostraca > Decapoda > Penaeidae > Penaeus > Penaeus monodon. Next base: position 13,638,855 of record NC_051403.1, on the reverse strand, counting down.
GGGATAGGGAGAAAAAGACCGAAGAGGAGAGTGGGTAGGGTAGAAGCAAAAAAAAGAAGAGAATGAGGGAGAGAGAAAAAAAAATGACAGACAGACAAACAGGCAAGCAGGCAGACAGACAGACAGACAGGCAGACAGACAGACAGACAGACAGACAGACAGGCAGACAGACAGACAGACAGACAGACAGACAGACAGACAGACAGACAGACAGACAGACAGACAGACAGACAGACAGACAGACAGACAGACAGCTAGAGAGAGAGCGAGTCGAGTAAGGAAGGGAAAGAGGTAACTACGTATCAAGAAAACTAGGCAGGGAGCCATCCTGATAATTAGCAAGCATGCAAGCCCACAGATGGAAAGGAGGCAAGTGTGAAAACGTACAGGCAGAAAGGCCAACTTGTTAGCAGCTGAGAGAAGAAGGAAGAAAAAAATAGAGATAAAAAATGAAGATAAATGCAAATCAGAAAATAAAATACAGGAAGAGAGAAATATGAGACTATGCCGCGCGAGCAAGAATACAAGTAGTTGCATGTCATGTCTGAATGGTTTTATGTCTCCAGATTCGCATATGTGAGTTCTAACCACGTCATATGTGCGTATCCCGTGTACGTCTGAAGGCGTGCACACGAACATACACATGTGGAGTTGAAAGAGGCCCCGGAAGAGTGCCAAGAGTGAGTGTGCCTCGCAGGGTTGCTGGGTCTCAGTGCCCGATAGATACAGAACAGTGCCAGAGTGTCGCTTCCAGTGGTGATACAGTACATGTGTAACGAGGAAGTGAGACCTGTGGTAAATAAACGTCGGTGCTGTGCCAGTATTCAGTTACGTGTTATATGTATTCACGCGAGGAGTACAGGAAAGCGCTGTGGTTATGCATCTGTTTTGCTTTGAAGATATTGTGTAGAATTGGACATGCAAGTGTGGAAAAGGGATTGGTTTTATCTAGTCGTGAGGCGGAGTGAGCTTGATCTGGTCGTTTGCATTATATGACGGGAAAGATAAAGCAAAAGTAATCTCAGTTCATAAAGCAGAATGCGTGTGGTGTATCGCAAGCAGTTAATGTTTTGATAGATGTATAGTGAAACGACTGAAAAAGATCATGATAACAACTACAACCAGAACGACGATGACAAAACAAGAAAAAGTATGATAATAATAACCATGAAAAAAATGATAATAATAACAACGAAAAAATAAGGATAATGACAGTAACAACAATAAAAAACAGTAGAAAAATAGACAATGCACAAACAGATATGATAAAAAATAATGATAATAATAATGATACCAATGATAAACAAATAACAATAATAACAGCAATGGCAATCAGAACACCTCCATTATGTCAGTCATTACTAAGCGTTATTGGTTTCCGGATTTCCGTATTGGTTTGCCAGACGCACGCTTTCGGACAAGGCCTCATAATCCGCAGGTGGAGACGCTTCAGTTCTTCGCGTTATTTGGAATCCCGTAATTGCGAATATGAGGTTCGGGAAGTAAAGTCTTCTTCAACTTAAGCAGAGGTTTCGTGTTGCGAAATATTGCAATTCTTCTTTCTCTCTCTCTCTCTTTTCCTCTCTTTCTCTCTCTCTTTTTTCTCTATCTAGGATGGTAATGTGTTTTGGAGAAAGATGAATTTGATCGTTGATGATTATGAAAATTGGGTGATGATGAGGGTGGTGATGGTAACGGTCATTATGATGAAGAATGGTGATAAGAATGATGCTAATATTAGTTCTTTGCAAGAAAATAAAGAGGTACATCAGTAAGGATAAGGATGGTGATAACAGTACTGGTAGTAATGACGATGATAATAACAATAATGGGATAGTGGCACCATTGATGATAATGACAACTGTAATGTTAATAATGATGATAACGGTGACATCAGTAATGGTATTAATGGCATTCATGATGATAACAATATCAACAATAATGATAAACGTGAGAATACTGGTGTTAATATTATTGATAACGGAAAACAACACGAAAAATGATGAAAATGATTCACGCTGGCAATCGAGATGACGACGAATATAATACGATATGAGTAGTAGTAGTAGTAGTAGTAATAGTGGTAGTAGTAGTAGCAGTAATGGTAATAATAGTAGTAGTAATAGTAATGGTAGCAGTAGTAATAATAGTAATGTAGTAGTATAGTAAAAACGTAGTGAATGAATAGGAATAAAATGAAATAAAACTAGCAGTAATAATGAAATATTTAAACACTTGCTATTCCCTTTACAAGGAGTAATATTTTCTTTAGTCGGATATAATAAAACATTGGCAGTAACAGGATAACATCAATATAAATAAACATAAAACTAGTACACATGTTCATATGTGTTAAAGGGTAAATGATAATGTAAACAACAATAATGTAAATTTGACATTTCATACTGAGACTAAATTGTCATAATTGTGCCATAAATAATATAATTTCATTGCATTGGTTATGAAATGGCGCTCATAATAACACCAATGAAATAGATTATATTGTTTTAATGGTAATAACAGTAACAAGAGTAATAAAACATGACTTGAGATCAGAGAAAAGAACGGTTTCATCGGTAGTAGCGGGGAAATAAGGAAGATTTTACATATCATTGTCGTTACTGTACTCCGATTTCTCTTCTCATTTATTCACACACATTCTGCATCTCCTTTTTTACTCTCGTCCTTTGCCTCCCTCCTTTCTCCCATATTTCTTTCTCCCTCTCCCTTTTCTTTTCCTCACTCCCCCTTTCGTCCACCCTTTCCCTCTCTCCTTTCCTCAATCCCCCTCTCGCCCTCCCTCTCCCTCCCTTGAATCATCCTTCTCCTCCCTCATACCCTCCCTCCCTCCCTTTCTTTGATAGCTGATCCTCCGTTCGGTCGCGTTACCCAAGTGCTCCTGAAGCCTTTCGCGACACCTGCTTTGATCGACCCACCTGTAACGATAAACCAAGTGCTATTTTACTGATTAACAGGAAAACAGGCTTCCGCTGATGCCCAGGTGTTAACATGAGAATTGTGTTGAATAAATCGCTGAGAGTGGCAGTTGTGATGTTATGTTTACAGAGCAAGGGATGGCGGTGTGTGTTTAGAGGGAAAACGGTGTGAATTGCGTGTATTTGTATGTAAGAGAGATAAAGATTTTTTTTTTTTTTCTATTGACACTAATATTGCCTTTAAAATCACCATCGGTAATATCACTTATTATTCTATAACGAGTTTTTTTCTTTTTAATTTCCGTTTTATATTCGTTAACTATCAGATATAGATATTACGTAGTAAGATTACACATATGCATAAGAAAAAAATGATAAACATTCCGCAACCAGATTTCCCTTGCATAACACACCTGCAGACACCGGGGACCCGACAGCAGGAAGGGAGGAAGGATTCCGAAACGAAGTCGCATAAACACGCATAAATAGTTTCTCACCGGATTGGAGCTGAAGATGCGCATATTTGGATAAAGGGAGATATATTCCGTACTCGGAAACGTAGAGCTGTGTTTCATTTCTCGGCACAAAGACTTTTTTTTTTTTAGAACGATCGGTTACATTTGGATATAAAGAAAGGCGAGTAAGTGTAATGTCACGTGTATTCGGATACATCTAGACGTATCTAACTAGTTGGCGCAAATAAGTCACAGAGACCTGTCAGCAGAGTGAAGCAGGCCTTGCTGGGTCTTGTCCCAAATGAAAATACTTTAAGGATTTTCACCCCGCGTCTTTCGTGCCACGGACACTAACATTTCTTTTGTATTTTTTTTCCACGCCTTAGAATAATACTGAATCACTCTGTAAACTTATTCAAGTGCGATCTTACACTGTGGATTCTCCCCTGGTGATATATTAAGCGACCGTCGTAGTTCGGGCTTATGTCAAGCCTTCAGATCCTCGGCACCTCTGGCATCCCGGAAAAAAGTTTCCACCGGACGTAACTCCATCAGCCGAAGGTGCCATGAGTGCGGGAATCCCCCCAAACGCCAAAATAAATCGCCATCAAACACGGAGCAACCTAAGGGGCTGCCACCGAGAATCACCACCGAACAACAACATTACTTATGGATGTCTTCGCTAATTAACAGTCCCGTTGCCAGGTCATTAATTTGGCGAAATGAGCCGCGAACTTTATCTCTGTTTCTCGACCTTTTTAAGCTGCGAATGTAGACAAAAGATAAGACGGTTCGCTCAGAAGTCGGAGTGAGAAGACAGAAAGGATTAAAAATTCTTAATTTGCGAGAACTATCTTCGGGAAGGAGTTAACATCAAAAGTACGATTGTAGAAAAATGGGAGAAAGACAAAAATAGGTGTGGAGGTACAGGGAAAGAAAATTGATAAGAAGCAAAAGAGGGAGAAATAGGACTAGCATAGAAGTAATAGTAATGGAAGAAAAAGAGAAAGAGAGGGGAAAAGTAGGTTTACGAGACAGACGTAGGAGAACGACAGAGAACAGAAATATGAGGAAGAAGATAAAGAAATGTGAAAGCAAAAAGGCGGTAGAGAGAGAGGGAGAGGGGGAGAGAGATAGTGAGAGAAGGAGGGGGAGAGGAAGAGTAAGAGGAAGAGGAAGAGGGAGAGTGAGAGTGAGAGAGAGGGGGAGAGAGAGGAAGAGAGAGAGAGGGAGAGAGAGGAAAGGGAGAGGGAGACGAGAGAGAGGAGAGAGGATTAGGAGAGAGAGAGAAAGGAGAGGAGAGGATAGAGGAGAGGGAGGAGAGAGGAGGAGTAGAGAGAGAGAGTAGGAGTAGAGTTAGAAGAGATAAATAGATAGATATAGAAATGAGAGAGAGAGAGAGAGGAGAGAAGAGGAGAGAGAGGGCGAGAGACGAATGAGAAGGAGAAATGAGAAGGGAGAGAATATGAGAAGGTGGAGGAGGGGGAGAAAATGCGAAGAGAGAAACCCTGTATATGATATTTCCTTCATCCCAGCTGCTTAAAAATTCGTTCGCGTTTCTCCTTCGCGGCAAGCATTCCCAAATTTAAACATTTGCAGAGTTTTAGCATCATATATTTCCCCGACTGTCACTGGGCGGACTTTGATGGATTTTCATTTCATTTGTCGTGGATCAAGGTTCCTTTTTTGAGGACTTGTTTAGAGGATTATTACATGTTATTTTTTTTATGAAAATGCGCTTACTGCTCAATGTGTGTTTGTGTGTTTATGTGTGCGTGCGTTTATACGTATACCGTATATATATATATATATATATGATATTATATATATATACTTATTATTATATCATTTATATATGTACATCATATACAATAGTACATATAATACTATATATATATATATATATATAGATATATATATATATGTAGGCATGCGTATAGTGAGTGCAGTTTGATCTTTAGATCAAGCACAGTACACATCGTGAGGAGAGGGAGAATGAGAAAGGGAGAGACAGAGAGGAGGAGTTTAGAGAGAGAGAGAGAGAGAGAGAGAGAGAGAGAGAGAGAGAGAGAGAGAGAGAGAGAGAGAGAGAGAGAGAGAGAGAGAGAGAATGTAAAGTCTCAACCAGCGCTTTCGCCGCACATAAGTTGGATTAAGTCTAAACTGGCGACAACATAGGATGAAGTTTTGTTGACATTCCGTGTCACTCGTAAAGATGTGATGCAGGATCATTAATTAAAGCTGAACAGGTGAACCGTAAGGAGTTGAAGACCTTGTAAGATGGAAATGAGCTACGGCTGATAAAATTTACTAAATAAAGAGTATACGATTTATATACATGTATACGAATATGAGTTATGTATAAACACTGCATAAGTTTCATACATTCACTACGACGTGCTTGTGTGATGAATATAAACATGTATGCATATGTATAAAGATGTATCTATTTGTATGACTGTGTATGTGTGTATGTGTGCGTGTGAGAATGAATGTAATCCCTGCACAGGACTAAAGTTTCTTAGAAAGATCTCTACAGAACGTTCACTTACTGTCTTGCAACCAGTGCCCCATAACGTTTCTACCCACACCTATTTCACAGTCGACCAGAAACATGTATTCATGCTGGAATTGGTAATCATTGTGCACGGTATAATTCCGGGAATGTTGCGTTTTTGTAAATCCTTGTTTCTTAGAATACTTAAAAACGGACCGGAGTACCCGCAGTGAGTTTCCTGAAGCATTGGAAGAACTAGCGTGGGTAGAGTTTGTAGGAGAGAAGAAAGAAGGAAAAAAAAAAATAAAGTGGAATGTAGTATCGAAGTATATATATATTTTTACAAGTCTTCGTCGCTGGTGTAGAGGCTGTTTTTGACAACCGCGTGGAAATGAGCGGAAGATAAAGAGAAGGGAAAAGGAAAAGAAAATGCTCGTCCGACCGGTACAGTATCTTGATATTAATAAACAGATTGAGAATATATATATGTGTGTGTGTGTGTGTGTGTGTGTGTGTGTGTGTGTGTGTGTGTGTGTGTGTGTGTGTGTGTGTGTCTAACGGGGCGTAGTTTTGTTTCTGAGAAGGAAACTTTTCATTGAAGCGAGTAATCACTTGTTAGTGACTGATAGGTCTTCTTCACGATGAGCTTATAAAGGTAATACAGGACCATGTAGACAGCTAATTGTTACTTGGTGACAGCTTGTAAAGAAAACATTGGGAAAATGGAGATGAAAAGTGGAAGTTAAACACCGATTATAGAATAGTGATCAATGAGCAATGAACCATGGTCATCCAGGTGAACGCTAGCGGCCACATCAGTCGAGATAGAGTGAACAATGCAGCCATGATCAAGAGGATTAACCCCAACTTCTCCTACCACGTCGTCCCTATTGTGTTCACTGCAAAAGGTATGTTTACAGGTAGATGCGCTGAATAATTTCTCCTCTGGGTCATCATCGCTTCTGTTATAATGTTCTGTTATTTGTTGTGACTTTCATGATTATTATTAATGTTATTTTCATTATTATTATTTTTTTTTAAAATATTATTATTATTGTTGCTACTGCTACTATTATTATTATATTTATTAGTAGCAGTAGTATCACCGTTATCCTTGTTTTTGACGTTGAGGGGAAATCATCTTCATATATTTGATAACGATATTGCTGAAGGTGATTTAGGTCACCCAATGGTTCCGAGAAGCGGTGTTTTGTGAAAGAGCTTCAAGATTCTCTTGCATTATGGAGTTGTAGCGTTGATTTGAGATGTCTTAACACAGTATATGCGTAGCGTTAACATAGATCTGGCATTTCCGGAGAAGCGAACGCACTTATGGGAGTTAACAGGCACTGGAAAAATGGTTCTGAATGGAGGTGCTCAATGACCCTGAATGTGTACGAAGTAAAGTGTAGTTAACTTTTGAGAGTTGTGAAGAATAAAATATATGAGAGGATGTGTGCGTCGCGAACCACGAACTCACCTAATACTTCAATGAAGTCCTGAATTGATACACACCCTGGTATGTTTGTTTTTGTTTACCTCCTTATACTCTAGCGAGGAAGTAAATGCAAGACTTGTCCTCCACTCTTATTCGCTCACTCGCCCATTCACTTGCTCTCTTCCTCTTTCCAGTATTCTCAGAGAGAGAGAGAGCGAGAGCGAGAGAGAGAGAGAGAGAGAGAGAGAGAGAGAGAGAGAGAGAGAGAGAGAGAGAGAGAGAGAGAGAGAGAGAGAGGAAATGAGAACCCCAATTTCAAAATGTGACACTGATGAACGAGGAACCAGCAAATATGAACCAAAGAATACGGGAAATAAAGCATCACAAGTATGACGTCATCGCACACCATTTCGGGCCCGCAATCAACAAAGGTGTCGACTCCCACTAGTGAGAAGGGAACGAACAGAAGGACGTGATCAGCAGCCAACAAAGCCCTATGGATCAAAGCGTTCAGCTCCTTTTATTTCCCTGGGAGCCTGTCGTATGGCGGCTACTGGCGGCGTCTAATAAATCCAGTGAAATATGGGGATCGTAATAGCATGTGCAGCCAGTATGGGATTATTGTACGTGGGCAGTCTGGCTTGTAATAGAGTTTGGTGTAGTGTGTAATCTCATCCTGGGATAGACTGTCGAATGAGGAAATTCTCCAGTGACGAGTATATGAAGCCATTGATAAATATATTAATAAAGTTGTTAGGTGAATGTTGATGAGGAAACCCCAAAATAATAATGTGTAAATGTCTTCCGTGTGGTAAAACAGGTGATCCTGCGAATCTTGCCTGTCAGGAGGCACTGTCGGAAACAATTATCATAGGAACTATGGATACAGTCTGTTACTTTTTGCGCGTTGCCCGTAGCAAGTAGACGATTCTCTTAATGCGTGATAGAGTTTCAGCGTGTGAATTGCAACCCATAAACCTTAAATCAAGAAAACACGCCTCACCAGAGCAGTGCGATCACCCGAAAGACAAATATAACTCTCGGACTAAAATCTCTCCTTGAACTACCAAACTAAACTCTCTTGTCTACACAAGACATCGAAAACCTCTTAGGGTTAGAGAGGTTGTTAGAGAAGAGAGGTGAAAATTGTAGTAAATAGATGGCTCCTGGTCAGCTGAGAGCTAGCTGGCAATTTTCAACCGTTTTACAAATGCAGGCGCAGGAAGGCTTTGGCAGGCTTCCACATACTGAAATGCGGCTGTGTTGATCCGTAGACTACGGGCGACTGACATTTTCTGTTGAATGATGATGTTTGGGAAGGGCTGGGAAAGATGTTAGCAGCGACGCAGGATAAAGAGGAATTAGAGAAAAGCAATTCAGAGATTAATGTGCGGCTGAACAACAAAGGAGATTAAATACAGGGTTTCCCGGGGTCACGTGGATACAATCGGAAATCATATTTTGAAGCGCACTTAATAATTTAATCACATAATTATGGAAACCGGGAAATGGTAAAGTGGAGGATAGAAAACCAGTACCATAGGAGGGACTTGTGTGTGTGTGTGTGTGTGTGTGTGTGATGAGAGAGAGAGAGAGAGAGAGAGAGAGAGAGAGAGAGAGAGAGAGAGAGAGAGAGAGAGAGAGAGAGTCTGTATCACTACAAATCAGCATCAACAAGAACGGGAAAAAATCATGCCACCTAACACTCATTTCAGACAAACAAGCCTTAGAGATAATTTAAAGACAAGCTTTAGAATAAATCTTCATGATCCTCCTTCCTCGACGTCAATAAAAGGATCAGATTTCCAAGTCATTCATTTTAGCTTTGTTAACTTGGCACCGTATATCTTGCGATCCTTACAGCTGCGAGTTTCGTTATATCACGTGACCCTTAACAGCATCGTTTGTCAACCTAATGGTCTGGCTTATTACATACATATATTCATAAAACACCTTTACGGACACTTTTGAAACGAAAGGGAAGCATAGTGGGAAGACATGGCGTTTGCAATACTGCTTGCTCATTAGTTTGGTGGACTTTTCCTCTCTCATATTTCTGCTTTCCTGATGTATATATATATATGTATATTTTTTCTGTGGATTTATATGAGTCACAAAGGAAGAACGTCTATGGTAACACAGTGTCGTTCATATTAGTGGATATCAGGATTTACAAACTGTGTGTGACTACGTCTCAGTTTTAGGGCGCCGTATTTGGTCATCTATAATTCAGAAGGACAAATATTTATCCCAGAGGCTGACGCAAGAGCGATGCTTAAGTGCCAGGGCGGATGAGCGACCGGCTTACAGTCTTCCAGCCAAGCAGAACTTCGAATATCACTGGCGTTGTTTTATGAAACTCAGATATGAAGAGGCAAAGCTTCTGCGAGATGAATTAACCACGACGGACTTTTTGATTAAATGTGTATATACGTGTGTGTATGCAATTACATAAATGTATAAATGCATAAGTGTGTGTGTGTGAGAGAGAGAATATTTTTTTTTCATATCTATCTTACTATCCGCTTCTCTGTGTTGAAACAGAACACTCCATTGCCGGTTTACTGTTCCATGCTTAGAGGCATTCCCGATATTGCGCTTCGTGATTTTTATATTCACTTGACCAGTTGCTGAGGGACGACCAGAAGACAGCGCTCCAGGTCAATATTTATCAATATATTTTTATTACTGTTGTTTTTGTAGGTATAAGTAATAAATGGTTATTATCATAATAATGATAATATTGATAACGATTTATATCAATGATGCTGATAATTATTTTAATCATTATGATAGTAATTACTATATTATTGTTATTATCATTATTATTGCTGTAATTATTATTGTTATTATTGTCATTATTATTATTATAATTATTATTATAATTATAATTATTATTATTACTATTACTATTACTATTATTATGAAAATCATTATAACATCGGATAAGAAATACCATAAAAATGTACCTTAACAGTAAAAGTTACAATAATAATTGCAATGATAGTTGTAATATGAGCATTAACGTTAGCACAGTAGTAATGTTAGCATTAACAGAATGTTGGCATTGATAGTAGTAATATTGGAATTAATAGCAATAATGTTGGCATTAACAGTAGTAATGTAGGAATTAACAGTGATCGTGTTAGCACCATTAGGCGGTCCCAATCCAGAGGCATTAACCCAAGCGAGGCCAGCTCCTTCCGCCTCCAGCTCCTTCCGCCTCCAGCTCCTTCCTCCTCCAGCTCCTTCGGTGTCCCTTGGCGCAGTCCTTCGTCTTCAAGGTCCCTCCAGGCTAAGATTTGTCTTTTCGCGTGATCCCTGAGGAGATCGTATGTCTCCGTAATGGCGTGGTTTATTACATACATATATTCATACAACGCCTTGGTTTCTGAAATAGGGCGGGAAAGGTTGTTACTGAGATGCCTGTGTGTGGGTTTCCTCTCGGTTAATGGCGTGGAAATTCTGTGTGTGCGTGTGTGTGTGTGTGTGTGTGTGTGTGTGTGTGTGTGTGTGTGTGTGTGTGTGTGTGTGTGTGTGTGTGTGTGTGTGTGTGTGTGTGTGCACGCACGTGTAGCCGATTTGCGTAAGCGTATGATTAGAGAAGAAAATCGTATTTAAGACGCGCTTCCGCCTCGCGTTCCTGAAAAAGGCCCAGATTGGTGTTGTGCATTAGAATCAATATTCAGGAGATTTGAGTTAATTCGCCATTCAGGTCTGGGATTCCGCCTCGCTATTAGTCGTCACGAAATTGGATTAGTGAGCCGCTCCAAGGCGTGTGAGATCTCGTCTTTGTTTTTCCTGATTTGTGGTCCGACATATTCCCATGCACGGCGCTCTCCCCTCGCGCCGCGATTTTCTCTCTTGTTCTATTTCCTTTTTTGTTGTTGTTTTGCGACTTTCAACCCGGTCGTTTTATTTGGTTTGGATAGTGTTAGTTTAATTATTATATTAAGTATAAATTTCGTTTCTTTCTCTCTCACGATATAACTTCTTTCATTCACAAAGCGTTTCCTAAAAAAAAAAAAAAAAAAAAAATCCACAATGATAACGATGATTCCCACAGGGAACTTTTCCGCGCGGTCGAACCGTGTGGACGTTTCGTGGGCGATGAAGCTAGAGAGGCTATTGGGTATTTGGTATTATGTCCAACCCAATTTCCAGCGTACTCAGGGCATTCGGTATTACATCTAGCCCAACCTTCAGGGTATTTGGTATCGCTTATAGCCCAAGGCAATTTGTATCACGTTCAAGCTAACTTCGAAGGTATTTGCTATCGTTCCGAACCAGGGCATTTGGCACTAAGTCAAACTCAATTGCTCTAACCCTATCTCCAGGGTACTTGGTATCGCTCCTAACCCAATCTCTAGGGCACTTGGTATCGCGCTTAACTCAGTCTCCAGGGTACTTGGTATCGCGAATAACTCAATCTTCATATCAAATGTTCGCCGGTTCGTCTCCAGCGGCCACATTTAATTGAAGCTCCCGAGAGGCGGGCATACAGAAACAGATTAGCGAAGTCTGAAAGCGAGGAGATTGAAGTATATTTGAGCTTGCGGGGCCTTGAGGTTGGGGGGGAGGGGTAGAGGAGAGGGGCTGAGGGGTAGGAGTGTAGGAGGAGGGGCAGAGGAGTAGAAGGGTAGAAGGCGGGGGTGAGGGGGGGGGCAGAGGGTGAGAAGTATAGGAGGAGGGGTAGAGGGGGAAGCGACTAAGGGGAAGGGACAGAGGAGGATTAGTGTTGCGTCGAGATGGTGGAGGTTTAGTGAACGAGGAAGAGGGTAAGAAGGGGACTTGATTAAGAGGAAGAGGGACATCGGGAAGTGGGTGAAGAGGAGCGCGCGGGCGTGTAAGGGGAGGATCAGGATGGAAGGAACATCAGGCCTGTGAAAGAGTGTGAAGAAATAAAAAAAGAAAAGAAAAGAGAGAAAATAAGCTCATGGGATAAAGGAGAAAGACAATGATGAAGAACGGAGAGCATTAAGGGAAGGAGGTAGGAAGGCAAGAAGAGAAATGGAGGCGGGCGAAAAAGAAGCAAGATTTATAGCGTGATTCTGGACAGAGAAAGAAAGGCGGATTGCCTCTTCTTGCGTACTCCTGGAGGATAGAATGGCGCCGATTTTAATTTATTTATTTTTAGCCAAGAAGTTAGATTAACAGTGATTTTATTTTTCGTAGACATGTATTGTTAAAGGCAAGGATTATTATAGCTAGTATAAAATCTTATGATAAATGTGTCGAAAACAAACACCTAGAGCCCAAACACAACGTTGCTTTCACAGAAAGTGACTAGAAAGCACGGAGGGGATATTCGTTTCTCGGCGCAATGGAAACTCCTGTTTAATTTCAGGCACAATTTCCTGCCTTCCCAACGCGGCGCAGAGAGCAGCTTCCTTGCCTCCGTGTGACAGAGGCCTACCCCGGCTGACCTGCAATCCCGTGGCTAGAACAACACCAAAAGCTCGACCTTTTCCTTGATTTATTGTTTTTTTTCTCTCTCTCTCGAACTGATGTGTGGATGCTGAATATTCGAATACCCACGAGTCGGACCTTTTTTTTTTTTTTTGATTGGTTTAAAAAAAAGACTGAACAATATATGGCAACAGACTTTGTAGCGGCTAAATGATTAAAACTAAAGGTGCTGCAATTGCTTTCGGAAACCAATTTTCACTTTTGAATTTGAACGGTTTCCTATGTGGAAGTCATTCTTGGGTGTGATATAGCTGGGCGGAGTGTGGGAACCCTGTCATTGTGTTGCAAGGGTCCTGGTTTGGTTTGCTAGTTATTTTTTGAAATTGAATAGTTCTCAAAAATTGACAATATGGCCGTTTGCTTAATAAGGCTGTTGAAAGGATGGATATTTTACACTTTTTTTTGACGACTACTTTTTTCCTTTTACTTTTACTTTTTTTATAAGTGTGGATACGCAAATTTCAAGCTGAATTGTACGTGTAATCCGGTACTATGGTAGAAGGCAATCCTTAAAGCTTCCCCTGACCTATTCGGGGGAATTTCTGCCCAATTCTTTATGCAAACGAGCAAAGAAATATGCAGAAAGTTTTCTCGTTATTCCCACCTATTGTGTCGTTGGGTATTGAAGCGGGAAGTGTGGCCGTCTCCTCGAAAGAAATTTACTGTCCATGTGTTCGGATGTGCCTGCATAACTACATGCGTGGGTGTGCCTCTCCGGATTTGGCTGTGTGGATGGGCTTCTGAAGATATGGTTGTGCCTTTGTGGATATGCCTGCCCGGATAAACCCGTGCGGATGTGTTTGTTCGTGTTTCGCCCAGGCAGCCTCGACTCAGAGCCAGGGATTAGAGCGGCTGGCCTTGCCCAGCAGAGAGCGGTCGCTTGATCTTCCCTCTACGAGCAAACGGCCACGACCGAAGCCTAGTGGACCAGGCCTCGCAGGGGACACGACCGCGGATTCATTGGGTCTATCGTGTGAGGCTCACGTCGCGTCCGAATGCCTGACTGTCCCCATTTGCATTCGATGCCGAGCAGTTTCTGTCAGCGGAGGAAGGGAGGGAGAGTTGGTAAAAATATAGGTTTAGGATGAGAGAGAGAGAGAGGGAGAGAGAGAGAGAGGAGAGAGAGAGAGAGAGAGAGAGAGAGAGAGAGAGAGAGAGAGAGAGAGAGAGAGAGAGAGAGAGAGAGAATGTGTGTGTAATTGTGTGTAAGAGGGAGAGAGGCAGAGACAGAAAGAGAGTGGATAAGGGGAGTTTAAAGGAGGATTGAAAGAGAGGAAAGACTAAAAGTGTAGACAGAGAAGGGAGTGAATAAAAAAAAGGAGTGAAGAGAGATAGACGCACATATATAGATAAGCTACAAACGCATAAACAGACGAGGCTATCTACACAAGAACTCAAACCTGACGCTAATAAGAAAGATGAAGCTCCTTCCTTGGCAAAAGTGCGGCAGCTCGGGCGGGACCCCCCTCCCCCCTCCTCACGTTGTGTCATAAGGCCATGGCAGCGAGACGCGTATGTATTATTACCTGTGGACAGCTGGTGGGGCCAAAGCGGGGTCAGCCTGCGCGAGGGAGATGGACACTTGGCCGCCAAATGATCACGTGGCTCGGCGTCGTCGCGTTCTTGGCCCCAGATGGAGATGCTGTAGAGGCAGATGTGCTGTCCAGCGTCACCGTCAGCGGTCATGTGATATGCGAGAGACTCCTGGGGGAGATCAGGTCACCCGCTCGCCGTGACGTCGAACGAGAAGCTGCTCTGCATTCACGCGGAGAACTGAGCTAGTGCAGGGGGGTTTACCGAGCTTAGTGGCGAAGGGAGGAATTGAATAATAAATCATCCGAATTTCAGGTCACCCAGTGGAAGTGCTGATCACGTCGCAAATGGAAGAGGAAACCCTCGCAGGCGACGTTTTTTTTTTTTATTCAAGGAAACCTTGATTTAGTTTTTCCTCAAGCTGGATTTATATTCATAACGTATGATTTCCATTAACTTCATCCGCTTTTACACCTCCTCTCTGTGGGAGTTACATGACTAGATGAAAGAAATATATTCGTAACTTACATTGCATATGCTTTCACTCTGAATTTTGCTGCTGTAGCTGTTTTGATCAATTTGTGTTTATTTGGTATACGACATTCTTAATGGTAATTGAGGAACTCGGATGGGAAATGGTAATGGACGACGCTTTAATTGGTGCTTAAATCACTGCCCATATTTGAATTTGGGAGAGTTCATACTTCCTCAGATTCTGAAAACAAAAAGACCTATTAAATCAAGCGTAAGACCGGTTGGACTGCAGTTGTAATGTATTTATGCTCAGAATAATGTGCATCAATTTATCGCCTCACCAACCCGTTAGCTATGATTAATGCACAATGATTGCAAAATAAAAGTTGCGAGCCTAACGTAATTACTCAGGACGAGTATAGTGCATGATTACTCGGTTCAGATTAATACCATTTTACCTTGTCATAAATTTTACGTGTTCGTCCCCTCCCCCCCTCCCCCTCCCCTTGATGAGAGTTACCCTAATTCATCCATTTACTGGAAATTATCTCCAGTTTCCCCCCGACGATTATCTCCGGCTATTTCCATCAAGTAAAAATGACGTAATCAAGCAGAGGAGATGCTTTTCATTAGCCGTGCGCAATTTCACGGACTGGGTGTGGGCGTGAGTAATCGGTATTTATGGGCGTACAGATGGATCCGGTTGCCTCGTCTGTTACGTGAGAGAATTGGGTGCCTTTTGGTGATAGGGGATTTAACCGACGGGTTTCGTCGGGGGG
>NC_051403.1:13608274-13615774 GCF_015228065.2 Penaeus monodon | reverse complement strand
TTATCTTTATCTTCATCTTCATCTTCATCTTCATCTTCATCTTCATCATCATCATCATCATCATCATCATCATCATCATCATCATCATCATCATCATCATCATCATCATCAATATCATTAATATTATCATTATTATTATTATTATTATTATTATTATTGTTATTATTATTATTATTATTATTATTATTATTATTATTATTATTATTATATTATCACTAGTACTGCTTTAGTGTTACCAACATCAAAAACAATAATATGATCATTATTATAGAAATGTAGTTATTATTACCATATGACTATTTTTTGATAATGATGAATCTTATTATATTTATTGATGTTTTTATTGTCTATAACAATCACTGCTTGTGTTATCATCACTTATCTTGAATCAAGAATTATCTTATCTTAAACTTATTTACGATGGACACTTCCTCATTTACCTTGTATTATGAGTTTGTTGTTGTTATTATATCATTTATAATAATGCTGTTGTTGCTATTATTATCATTATTATTATTATTGTTATTATTATTATTATTATTATTATTATTATTATTATTATTATTATTATTATTATTATATTATTTTATTATTATTATTATTTATTATTATATTATTATTAAAATTATTATTTTATAATATTGTTGTTGTCGTTGTTGGTGTTGTTTTTGTTTTTGTTAAATTGCAACTAAAACTACAACTATTTCTATCATCATCATTGTAACCATTATCATCACCATCACAATCAGACATCTTTCTCAGCTTCATCATCACTATGATATTACTATTTATATTACTACTGCAATTATAAAGCACAAACCCAGTGCTTCCACTGGTACCCTTCGGTATTTAAGTTATTTAAAGATGCGAACACATTTAATACTTGCCGAGTGTTTCCGTCTGTCCGCTTAAATAGGTGGAGGAATAGAAAATATGATGGAGAGATGGAGGGGGAGAGAGGGAAGAGGGAGAAAGGGATAGAGATAAAGGTAGAGGGGGAGTAAGAGAAGGGGGAGTTGAGAGAAGGGTGAGGGGCAGATAATAGAGCGATAGAGAGCCAGGGAAAGAGAAAGAGAAAGAAAAAGAGAATTCGGTCGGAACTCCCACCCTTCCCTCCCGTATTGAAGCCGTATGCAGCGCCCTGGGTAAACCTTTTAAACTTATCCAAATAACCTTCTGTAGACCTTTGTGCCGAGGAGTCTCCAGCCATGCGTAAAGGCCTCCCCGCGATGGCCTCACAATTGGCCAGATTCCGACCCTAGTATGAAGAGAAGAGACCTCAAACAAAGACAAAAACTCTCGAAGTTTGGTTTCCCGAATAACACTTTCAAAAACCGTAAACAACATCAAAAACGTTTCTGGACGAGCACACGGAAAAATCTCGTTGTCTCGGCTCCCCCGCAGACTTTATGATGCAAAGAGCATGGAGTAAATACAGGACACATTTGCATAAAATAGTACTCCAGTGTATTACACACACGCACTAGTGCATATATATTAATATATATATATATATATATATATATAATGTTATATATAACACAGATATGTATATGTATATGTATACGTATATGTGCACACACGCGCGTGTGCGTATGTCTGTATAAATATCTATTTTTGTGCATATATTTGTGTGTATGTATGCAAGAAAGGGAAAGAAGAACAAAAAAATAACATGAGTTTCCATGGCAACTGCCTAGGATGGAGGTAAGAATAGACGGCGAAATTCCCTATTCTAGAAGCTTTTTCTCGTCTTACACGTCTCGGGGTGACGTTCCCTCCTACATCTCAAGAGGGATCTGCGCCGGGCCGTCCTCAAGAGGCTTAAATGACTTTCCTGTTGGATACGATCAATAAACGCCTCTTGCGAGAATATATAGGCCTACTTAGCGCTATTCCGTTCTAGGGCAAGACAGTGGCTTAAACTCTCATGGAATACTGTAAAGCTCGTATAGCTATATTCTAATCCTGCATAGAAAGAGATGCAAGAATCAATATTATTTGCTAGAGTCGTTGCAAAATATGTTAACGTTGACAACAGGTTGACAAGATGTTGCAATAAGTGAATGCAGCTCAAATGATCAATACACTTGTGGAGAAGATGAGGAGCGTCGGTTCATTAGACACTCGTGTGCGCACATTAACAAAAAAAGAAAGAAAGAAAGAAAAGTTTGTGTCGCGTCAATAGCAGAAAGCAGGATTTTACTTCTTAAGCCGGGATAGTGTGAGATTCCGAGCGATCGGGACGAAATAACCGTTGGTGGAAAAGTCGCCTTTTTTTTTCCTGTATAACCAATTCGGTTCCTTCTTCCCTCTTCCTCCGTCAGCTTCGGCCGTTCGAGCGAAGCCAGTCACTGTATGAAGAACGTACATCCCCGCGCAGACTAAGTCGATAGTCACGTGTATTTCAAGTGTTCCCCTTCGCCCTTATGGACTTCAGGTCGTTGAATCCTAGTGGGTTAAATACACGGGTCAAAACGTGTTTAAAAAGTTAGCGGAAAAGTTAGTCCAATGGGACCTTTTCCCTCTTGCAGCCATCTCATTTCCTCGCGATTTTCTCTCGGTCCTGATTTCCGGCTTATGATTACGCGGATTCGAGGACATTCCGCATGACGTTTCGTATAAGAAGACGAAGAAAATCGCTGTCTTTCCCTCTTACATTCCTGAGCGGCAGTCGGTCATCGCCGCGTCCTCCTACTCGGACATTTTGATTAAAGACTTCACATGAACATCGCACTGGATTCCAACTTTAATCACCATAAGGACAAATATTACGTAAAAAAAAAGAGAGAGAGAGAGAAAAAATGCACAACATCTGGATTTCCTGCCAGTGGAAAGTTTCGACAACAACATTACAAGAAAAGTTTACCCGAAAAGTTGGCCAATGAATATTGCTCTTTATGAACACGTACTGGGACGAGGCTCGGCCAGGCACGTCAGCTGATCCGAAATGGGTGGCTGGGTACTGTTTCCGGGATTTTTGTACCTTATTGCATGGTATTGCATGGCATAGTGTGTGTAGGAATAATTTACATTGCTACATACAAATGGGGAATCTTTCGCTAATGTGTTTTATTCGCTTGCATAATGGACTTGTTTTGTTATGTATGTATAACTGCTGTTTTTGTGTTTCTCTCTCTCTCTCTCTCTCTCTCTCTCTCTCTCTCTCTCTCTCTCCTTCTCTCTCTCTCCCTCTCCTTCTCTCTCTGTCTCTCTCCTTCTCTGTCTCTCTCCCTTCCTTCCTCACTCCCTCTCCCCCCCCCTTCCTCCCGTCCTCCCACTCCCTCTCCCTTTCCATCAGTTCCTCCATTTGTTTCCTCTCGTTTTTTTTTCTCCCGGTACCTCCCCTGGCATCGCCCTCCTCTTCTTTCCCACGAAGAGAACAATAATGCTTTTTTGGGTCGGGACGGGGAAGTTGGACCCGTGTGTGTGGTGTTCAGTACGGTTGGTCTGAGAGGGAGGAGGGAGGGGGAGAGAGGGAGGGAGTGGCAGGGGGAAGGAGAAAGGGGGAGAGAGGGGAGAGGGGAAAGGAGAGAGGGAGAGAGGGAAGGGAAGGAAGAGAGAGGGAGAGAGGGAAGGGAAGGAAGAGAGAGGGAGAAAGGGAAGGGAAGAGAGAGGAGAGAGAGGGAAGAGAAAGGGAAGGGAAGGGAGAGAGAGGGAGAGAGGGAGAGAGGGGAGAGAGAGGGAGGGAGAGAGATGGAGAGAGAGAAAGAGAAAGAGATAGAGAGCAGATGGAAGACCGGAGAGGAGAGGAGAGA
The DNA here is from genome assembly GCF_015228065.2 of Penaeus monodon. Classification (NCBI taxonomy): domain Eukaryota; kingdom Metazoa; phylum Arthropoda; class Malacostraca; order Decapoda; family Penaeidae; genus Penaeus; species Penaeus monodon. The sequence goes on along the minus strand of NC_051403.1, from coordinate 13,612,016 downwards.
CGCGAGAAGAGAAAAGAGAGGAAAAGGGAAAGGAGGAGAGGGAGACGAAGACGGAGATTGGAGAAATGAAGGAATTAAAAGCCCACCTTATTACATGCATTCTTACTCGATTCAGTTGGAGAATTTCCACTAAATAGTCTAATTCCACTGGAAATAAACACCCCAAGACCAGTTACGCAGTCCGACATTGTCCTCCATGACCTCTCATAGGCCTACGTGCAGCGTAAAAAGATCAGCATTACCCTCTGCTAGCCTTGCCTGTAAACACTGTAATGCCCAGCGACTTCCCATTTAAGCCTCGGATCCAGCGCGGAGGTAAAAACTTCCCACGTCAAAACATCGCGAGAAAAAAAAGAAGAGAGCTGGGGAATTTTAGAGAGTTTAGTGTTGTTTTCTTTAAGTGTATTTAACTCTTTCGTGTACAGGTACTGGCGTAACTGTATGTATTTTCGTTTCTTTCATTAGGTGGTTTAAGACTTCAGAGTTTCATTCCATTTCAAAAACGAAGTATATTCTTACATTATTCTCACATTCAGCGCAAAACCTTCTTCCTGCACATCTTTTAACAGGAGTTCCATTCAACAGGCATGTTTTATTAATTTTCACCTATTTTATTTGTTTCGTTAGCTGATCTAGACGTAACACCTTCCATCTCATTTCAGTAGTCCAGTAGTTAAGACTCACTCCCATTAAACAGGCGTAATTTCATTCACAACTGTATATGCTTCTTTCACTCACTAATCTTGTCTCCAGGGCTTCAATACTATTTCAGCAGTTTAGTAGTTAAGACACATACCCATTAAACAGGCATTTCATTTATTTCATTAATTAATCTTGTCTCCAGAGCTCCAGTACCATTTCAGCAGTTCATTAGTTAATACCCACACCCGCTGAATAGGCATAACTAGTAATTCTTTATAGATTTAATTTCTGTCAGTAACTAATCTTGTCTCCAGAGCTTCAGTGTCATTTGAGTAGTTGAGTAGTTAAGATTCACACCCACTAAACAGGCATAATTGGCAATTCTTTAGATATTTCATTGCTTTCTGTAAATAATCATGTCTCCAGCTTCAGTACTTCAGTAGTTCAGCAGTTCACCCTTACATTCACGAAAAGACTCCCTCAGACCTACTCTTCTTCGGGGCCTCTCCTAGCAGGAGCCTTCACCCCCCCCCCCCCCCGCCCAATTGTTATGCAGTGAGAGTCGGCGTCTGCGGGGGGGATGGGGGGGGGGGAGTGTCAGGAGCCTCTTGTTTGGGTTCCTGTTCTGGCGTCGAGGGGGGAGGGGGGAGGGTGGGGGAGGATTTTGAGGGGTAGGCCAGCTCGTGACGATTTACAAGGGTGTGGGAGATTTACACACACACACACACACAAAAGTGGAGGGGGATTTACAAGAAAAATTGAGGTAATGTTGGATTTACAGAAAGAGAGCGGACGATTTACAGGAAAAAAGAGGGAATTTAGTGGGGGATTTACAGAAAGAGAGCGGAAAATTTACAGGAAAAAAAGAGGATGGGGGATTTACGGAAAGAATGTGGAGGATATACCTGAAAGAGGAGGAGGATTTACTCCCAAAAAAATACGGGGATTGGATTATGATTTACATAAAGTCCAGAAGAATTACAGAAAGGGTATGGATGATTTACATTTATTATTAAATTATTATTATTATTATTATTATTATTATTGATATTGCTATTGTTGTTATTGTCATCATTTATCATCATCGTCATCATCGTCATCGTCATCGTCATCGCCATCGCCATCGTCATCGTCATCATCATCATCATCATCATCATCATCATCATCATCATCATCATCATCATCATCATCATCATCATCATCATCATCATCATCTATATCATTGTTGACACGATTGTTTCGAAAATTAACAAGACACAAGTGACCATAAACATGAAGTCACGTGACCCTCGCCCTTTAAAGGCAGAGCTCCCCTGCCTTCTCTCTGGTCCCTCCTTCATTCTCCTCTTGGGCCACTCCTTCCACTCAAACGCTTCCCTCTTTTATTTTTCTCTCTTTCTTCACTTTCGTTTTCTTGTTTTTTTTTTTTTGTCTCTTTCTGTCTCTCGTTCTCCTTTCTTTCGTTTTTTTTATTATTATTATTTATTTTATCCTTCTTTCTCTCACTCTCTTCGACGTTCCCTTTTCCTCTCTTCTCTCTCTCTCTCTCTCTCTCTCTCTCTCTCTCTCTCTCTCTCTCTCTCTCTCTCTCTCTCTCTCTCTCCCCTCCCTCTCTCTTCTCTCTCTCTCTCTCTCTCTCCTTCTCTCTCTCTCTCTCTCTCTCTCTCTCTCTCTCCCTCTCTTCTCCTTCTTCGCCTTGATCTCCCAAGCGCCACGGACACTAAATAAAACGAGTCAGGAAAATGTTCGGCATTCGAGATGTGTTTCTCTCGCAGTGACGGAAAAGCGTGGGGGAAGGGGGGAAGGGGGAAGGAGGGAGGGAGGAAAAGAGGGAGGAAGGAAAAGAGGGAGGGAAGGAGGGAGGGAGGGAATGAGGGAGGAAAAAAGAAGGAAGGAAAAAAAGAGGGAGGGGAGGGAGGGAAGGAAGGAGGAAGGGAGGGAGGAAGGGAGGTAGCGAAAGATTGAAGGAGGGAAGGAGGAAGGGAGGGAGGGAGGGAAGGAAAAGAGGGAGGGAGGAAAAGAGGAGGGAGGAAAAAGGGAGGGAGGAAAAGAGAGAGGAAGGAAAAGAGGGAGGGAGGAAAAGAGGGAGGAGGAAAAGAGGGAGGGAGGAAAAGAGGGAGAGAGGGAAGAAGAGAGGGATGGAAAAGGAGGAGCATGAGGAGGAAGAAAGGTGGGAAGGAGAGGATGATAGAAGGACGAAAGATTTAAAGCACGAAGAAGAAGAAAGGAGGGAAGAGAAGGAGCACAACGAGGAAAGAAATAGTGAAGGAGGGAAGAGGAGGAGCAACGAGGAGGAACGAAGGAGGGAAGAGGAGGAGCACGAGGAGGGACGAAGGAGGGAAGAGTAGGAGAACGAGGAGGGAAGAAGGAGGCTCGTGCAGTAGGAACCTGGCTTCATTTCGCTGAATTCCACTTGTTGAGGATCGGGAATTGTTCTTGGGTTGCGAAACTCTTTACCCCGGGGGACGCGGCTGTGCTTCCTTACGGCTTTTGTCCACTGTGCATTATTTATCGCAAGTTCTCTGTTGTTTGTATCTATTTTGCGTCACTTATGATTGCCGGCGAGTCAGATCAGAAAATAAATCGTAGGGGATATTACCGGGACACATTGTATGTATCGTAGGATTGTAGGATTTTTTGCTATGATTATTCTCTTTGGTTGTGAGGTGTCTTTTTTATATCCCGAATGTGTTGTGATACTTATAATCTATTTAAAATATTATCCTCGTGTGCATGTGTGTGGGGGGTGGGGAGAGGGGGTTCATGTATGTACGTATACCTTTTTTTTTTTGTTTGTGTGCGCAAGCTTGTTTAAACAACTCAGATTCCTGTTACACTTTCGTCCTTTCCTTTACGAGCTGGTCATGGAAATTTGAACCTTATGAACCACCAAACTTGTCCGCCTTGAATCTGCCCGTTCGCACACACCATCTTCTTTAACCTAACAACACAACATAGCTTTTGCAATCACCTATTTCTAGACTCACCATATTTATTTTACAGCAAAGAGAAAAGGGGGAAAAAAAACTTTAAATCCTTCTGTCGAACAAGGTGAGGCGATCCTTGCGATAACGATTGTACTGAATCGTATTGGCTGATC
>NC_051403.1:13595774-13598274 GCF_015228065.2 Penaeus monodon | reverse complement strand
GAGTGAGAGAGAGAAATTTAGAGTGAGAGAAAGAGAGAGAGAGAAATAATTCACTTAAGCTATTTTCCATTTTAGAACAAAGAGAATTGCATATGCAATGGGTAATAATTTCCCCCGTCTTTGAAACTGCAAATTTGCGCCTGAATATATCATCATGCTACTAAAAAGTACAATGATAAGAAAAAGGGCTGTGAGCCTACAGAGCTTATATAACGACACCAAAAAGAATAAGAAAAAAAAAAAAAAATCCACCACGCCTCATTAATTCAGGCAAGAATAATCTGTCGGGAAAGCCTTTCTCGGCCCGTCTTTGAGTCTCCCGCCTCCCCTGAAGGGCAGCATCTTGCGGGCTGGGATGATCGCGCGAACGGGGCCTCGCCTCCCCCGCGGCCCGCACTTTACATGGGAATGAGGCGAGAACTGCGAACGAGCGTTGCATATTCAGATGTGGGTCGAATTCGCCACCTGTGCAACGTTTGCCATTGCGTCTTCTCGCGCGTCGTATATTGCTGCTTCAGAAGGACTCTGCTCTGCGCGGAAAAGAGGAGCGTTGCTTGTCTCGAGTGCTTGCTGTAATGCTTTAAAGGACGCAGGAGTTGCTTGTTGGCCCCTGGCACTCAAATCGGGAAACGAGGGAGGGTAATTGGCACTCGTGGCTCGGAGCTAGGCGAACGGAAGGATTTTTTTTTCTTTTTCTTTTTTTTTTCTTTATTGAGAAACTCGAGAGGAAATTTGGTCGTGATACTTTTCCCCAAACATATTCCCGGCTCGAAAAAGCGCTTTGATCAGCGAGATGGGAAGCACAGTCGGGCGGGCGGCGGCGAACGCTATCTCAGGACGAAGCTAGGAAATGCAACAAGCAATATCTTGGCTTAAATCGAATTCTTAAACGAACTTTGCAGTCTTCCACTTGAGCAATAGCTCGACGAGGCTCCGGATGGACGAATGATAGCGACTTTTTTTTCTTTGCTTGATGAGTTGCTTTGAGGAAGTGATTTAACTTTGGTTTGCTGTTAAATACTTTTATAGTAGCGCTATTTTCATCTTCAATTCATTATAGCTTTTGATGATGAGGATCAGAATGAAAATGAAAAAAAAAAAATGGTAATGATGATAATAATAACGATAGAGATAATTATAATGATAACAATGATCATTACTAGTGTTGTTGTTGTTACCGTTATTGTTATTATTATTGTTCTGTATCGTTCGTATTGCACCGTCATCATTATCGTTACTGTCATTATTTTTGTTCTTAATGACACTTTCCTCAATCTGATATTAATGCCATAATTACGGTTTGTATGCATTTTAGACCATTTACAGCAATAATAATAATAATAAAAAGATAGAAACGCAAAAAAATTAAGCAATTCTCCCCAAACCCTCCACCACAGTACAAACCTCCGGCCAGTCCCAAGCGGCCAGGCACGGAGGCCACACGCAGTCAGCCTCGCCTCCTTTGACACGCCGGACCCCCAGAGGCCACACAGTCTCACGCAAGCACCACTGGCCACAGAACTAGCCCCATTGAGAACGTACCCTGCGTGAGGCTATGTCTCGTCTTCCCGTGGGAGTACTTGAGGCCATTTAAAGGTGCCAAGGGTGTGTGTGTGGGGGGGGGTATGGGCCTCGTACCCTGTGGGATCTCGGGTTCTAAGGGCTTGGGAAACGTGGTAATCTGGGTAGGGCGTTGGGTTTGCTTGGAAGGGAAGAGGGAAGGCGCTCTGGCTTAACAACTGTGGACTTTTCGTGTTTGATCGGTTTTCAGTGAAAGATGAGAGAGAGAGAGAGAGAGAGAGAGAGAGGAGAGAGGAGAGAGAAGAGAGAAGAGAGAAGAAGAAGAAGAGAGAAGAGAGAAAAAGAGAGAAAAAGAGAGAAAAGAGAGAGAGAGAGAAAAGGGAAGAAAGAAAAGAGAAGAGAGAAGAGAGAGAGAGACAGGCAGAGAGAGAGAGAGAGAGACAGGCAGAGAGAGAGAGAGAGAGAGGGAGAGAGAGAGAGAGGAGAGAGAGAGAGAGAGAGAGAGAGAGAGAGAGAGAGAGAGAGAGAGAGAGGAGAGAGAGAGAGAAGAGAGAGAGAGAGAGAGAGAGGGGGAGAAGAGAGAGAGAAAAAGAAGGGAGAAGAAAAGAGAGAAGGGGAAAAGGGAAGAGGGTAGAGAAAGAAAGAGAGAAAGAGACAGGCAGAGAGACGAGAGGACAGGCAGGGGAGAGAGAGAGGAGAGAGAGAAGAGAGAGAGAGAGAGAAGGAAAAGAGAGAGAGGAAGAAGGGAAAAAAAAAAAAAAAAAAAAAAAAAAAAAAAAAAAAAAAAAAAAAAAAAAAAAAAAAAAAAAATGTAGGGGGGGGGGGGGGGGGGGGGGGGGGGGGGGGGGGGGGGGGGGGGGGGGGGGGGGGGGGGGGGGGGAGAGGGAAAAGGAGGGGAGAAGAGAGAGGGAGAGAGGAGAGAGAGAGAGAGAGGGGAGAGAGGAAGGCGAGAGAGAGAGAAAGAGAAGAGAGAGGAGAG
>NC_051403.1:13570891-13583391 GCF_015228065.2 Penaeus monodon | reverse complement strand
CTCTTCCGTCCTTCCTCCCCCACCCCTCTCCCCCACTGACTGTGGACGTCGTATGAGGTGATTGCAGTGCTTGTGAATCACGCACGTGCTTTATGGGACTTTGATGTTGCTGAATAAAGTATAGGGGATAGGAAGACGTTTCTATTTTATGGTGGATATTTTTTTTTTCGGATGGATATGACGAATGTAAGTGGGTTTCTTGTGTACGTATGTTGCTGACGTGCGTGTGTGGTGTTGTGTGTGTGTGTGTGTGTGTGTGTGTGTGTGTGTGTGTGTGTGTGTGTGTGTGTGTGTGTGTGTGTGTGTGTGTGTGTGTGTGACACCGTAATGTTTATACTCGAACGTAAATTCTCTATTGTATTGTCGTTCTCGCATTTGTTTATTCTGTGACGATTGCCTCGTAAGGGTGAAGACACATGAGACGTTTCTCCATATCTTGAAATGTAAGCAAACAGTGACCGCGGAGATTTCCTTTTCACCTCACCCACTGGCTCTCGTGCTTGCCCCCTCCTCTCCTCCTCCCCTCCTCTCCTCCTCTCCTCCTCTCTTGGGCATCTGTCCTCCCCTCTCACTCGCCCCTCCCTCTTCACCCCTCGCTGACAACTCCCTCCGGGATCCATCGTCCCTTGCCCTGTCCCCTCGATGCCCCTTGACTCGTCTGCTTCGTCGAGAGATACCTTCCTGATATACCTTCCGCGCAGATCTCTACTTAGGCTCTGCTTATCGGTTCATTTTGCGTGTTGCCAGTTTCCGTCTGTCATTCTCGGTTGTCTTTCACCATGCTCAGATTTATCATTCTAAATAAATGCATACATTCTTGCATACATACGAACATTCCTACCTACCTACCTACCTACCTACCTACCTACCTACCTACCTACCTACCTACCCACCCACCTACCTACCTACCTACCTACCTACCTACCTACCTACCTGCCTACCTACCTACCTACCTACCTACCTACCTACCTACCTACCTACCTACCTACATACATACCTACCTCCTACCTACCTACCTACATATCTACCTACCTACCTCCTACCTACCTACCTACATATCTACCAACCTACATATCTACCTTCCTACACACACACACCACAGCATCACGCAACACAGCCACGCACGCACACTCATTTATTTCTACCCATATTCTAACCAAGACACATACATGTATATCTTCGAAGTATTACACCAGTCCTCTCAGGTTTCCTGCTATTTCAAATTCGTTTTTCCTCCCATGAGTGTCAGAGTACTTTTTGTGAGGCATCCATCCATCCATCCATCTCTTTATCCATCCATCCATCCATCCATCCATCCATCCATCCATCCATCCATCCATCCATCCATCCATCCATCTCTCTCTCCATCTCTCTCTCTCTCTCTATCTCTCTCTCTCTCTGTCTGTCTCTCTCTTCTCTCATCTCTCTCTCTCTCTTCATCTATCTATCTATCTATCTATCTATCTATCTATCTATCTATCTATCTATCTATCCATCCATCCATCCATCCATCCATCCATCCATCCATCCATCCATCCATCCATCCATCCATCCATCCATCCATCCATCCATCCATCCATCCATCCATACACACACACATACGAACTTACGAACATACAAATATACAAACGTACATACACACACACACACACACACACACACACACACACACACACACACACACACACACACACACAGAGACACACACACACACACACACACACACATACACACACAATGTAATTCTCGAAGTATACAGCCAGCTTACGTGTTTCCTTTTTTAATTTTGTTTTTCCTTTCCAGAGTCACTCTTTGCTTACATAACAAACATACACACACGAACAGACATACACCCATATCCTACTTCTACACACACACACGCAATATAATTCTCGAAGTACACAGCCAGCTTACGTGTTTCCTTGCATTTCAATCTCGTTTTTTCCTTTCCAGAGTGTCGGAGTACCTCATGGGAGACATCGACACCTCCTCCGCTTTCCTCAATTGTTCGACAGCTTCTTCGCGCACCAAGGTCGGTAGTCGTGTCTTGTTTTGTTTGTTTTGTTTGTTTGTTTTGTTTTTGTTTGATTCTTTGTTTGATTGTTTGTTTGATTTTGAGTTTTTTTTGGAAATTTATCAAGAAGGAATGTTTAGATTTTTATAGATTGGATGTTTTTTTTTTCATTTTTATATATTGTTTTTAAATGTATGAATTGTATTATTATAAGTAGTACTTCTTCTCATTATTATTAATATTTTTAATTGAAAAAAAAAACTGATCACGCCATAGCACGATACTCGCATTTTTATATATGAATGTCTGTTCTTGCTAAATTCGAAGAGACGATCCTCATGTCTCGTTTCATGTCACAGAGGCGAAATCCCCGTCTAGGACACCGATGAAAAAGATAATAAATTGGAGGAGAAAGCCAATGGGAGAACAGGTTTAGAAGTAGAGCGGTAGATGCAGCAGATGTTATACATATACTAGATTACTTATTAGATTACTTATATACTAGATTACTTATAATGCTAGATTCCTTATTAAAAATAGAAACAAGAAGAACGAAAGAGAGAAAGAAAAAATATAGAGATGTAGATAGATAGATAGATAGATAGATAGATAGATAGATAGATAGATGAATAGACAGGCAGGTAAGCAGGCAGGAAGGAAGACAGGCAGGTAAACAGGCAGGCAGGTGAGCAGGCAGACAGGCAGGCAGGTAAGCAGACAGGCAGGCAAGCAGACAGGCAAACAAGCAGGCTGGCAGGCAAGCAGACAGTCAGGTAAGCAAACAAGCAGGCAGATATAAAGATAGATAGATATAGAGACAGAGATAGACAGACTAGAATGTTAACGAAGGAAATACTATGAGGAAGACAGCAAGATGGCGGGAAAGGAAAAGGGAAGAGAGGGACGAAAGAGAAAGAGAGAGAGAGAGAGAGAGAGAGAGAGAGAGAGAGAGAGAGAGAGAGAGAGAGAGAGAGAGAGAGAGAGAGAGAGAGAGAGAGAGAGAGAGAGAGAGAGAGAGAGAGGGAAAGAGAGAGAGAGAAAAGGAAAATCCATCCTGCACTTGCTCAATTGAAAAATCCAGCGTCGCATAAATGAAAGCTTAATGAAATCGGGCAGAATTGCAACAGGGATTGCAAAAGAAAGTTGAAATTATGATCACGTAACTTTGTAATATAATACTTCAGATTTTTGCAGCGTGAAATCAAGAACACTGAATAAAAAAAGTGAGATTAGCATTATATAAAGCTTTGTAGATTATTTCTAATACAAATACAAAAGTGAACCTTATGCGATTATCGTACATGGTAAATGCATTTATTTCATTTTGTTTACTTTTTTTTAATATATACAAGATGGATAGATATAGAGTTGCGCCTATACGGATGCCTTTGGTATTTTGCTTTAGATTCTTTTAATGTACAATTGTGTGTCGCTGGTTTTATGTTACAGAAGGATAAAGCGCAGTGTCGGGTATTAACGCTCTCGTGTTTGTGTTAGAGAGTGAGAGTGAGAGATAGAGAGAAAGATAGAGAGAGAGTGAGCGAGAGAGAGAGGAGTGAGAGAGAGAGAGAGAGTGAGCGAGAGAGAGAGAGAGAGAGAGAGATAGAGCGAGAGAGAGAGCGAGAGCGAGAGGTAGATAGAGCGAGAGAGAGAGAGAGAGAGAGAGAGAGAGAGAGAGAGAGAGAGAGAGAGAGAGAGAGAGAGAGAGAGAAAATATGAATGAGCGTGAATGTATGTGTGTGTGTGTGTGTGTGTGTGTGTGTGTGTGTGTGTGTGTGTGTGTTAGGCAAGGACATACAGAATAACATTAGGAGAAATCAGGTGGAAACTAAACTCCATCCTTACATCAATAACTACACAGTTCGTATTTCAGTGATACTGTTGCAAGAACATTTCCATTGATAATACGCATATAAAACGTGTACAATTCATTTCCAGTTTTTATCCGTTCATTCGGATGAAAATATTGTTCGAAATTCCTAGTACAGTAGAGCGTGAATTAGAATTATTTTGTTTTCTAGAATGGAATTATTTTTGCTTATATATTTTAGTTGTCGAATGTTGTATGTTTTGTATTTTGCAGTGATTGTGGATTACTGCGAAATAATAAGTTGCCCTAAATTGGTTCTTCTTTCGAAAACGACCTCTCTCTTATCCCTAGATTAAATAATGAGCTTAATTCATCCCTTATTTTTCAAGATCCCACCATAAACCACAGTTTTCGATATAACGCCATCATACCCTCATCGTTTCTAATACCATACTATATCATGGTATAGTATGGTATGCTCTGCCATAAGACGACCATAGTATAAGACGACTATAGTATGTCCCTTAGTTTCTAAGACCACCTCACCTTCCCCTTAGTTAATAAACAGCTTCCCCGGACCATCTCTCTACTAAGATGACCTCACTTCACACTTTGTCGTTTTCAAGACGACTGTACCTTACCCCTTCGTTCCTAAGACCTCACCTCGCCTCTTAGCAGTGTCAAGACGACTTCCCTTCGCCCCATAATTTCCCTAATTCGACTGCACTCATGTCATTTCCTTCTGGACATGACCTCATTGATTAGAGCCCGCGGATTCAGGTCGTCAGCCAGGTCGTTCAGGTCGTCAGCCAGGTCGTTCAGGTCGTCAGCCAGTCAGTCCGTTTCCCTCATTAACAGAGTCCCTCGCCGTTCAGTCTAGAACCTCCTCTATGTGTCCAGGACCTCGCTCTGTGTCTTATCTAAGCCGGATCCAATCTCTCTCGCAGTATGTTAAAGACGGGGTGTCAAAGACGGGGTGTCAAAGACGGGGTGTCATTCAGGGTCGCCGATGACAAAATATCCGTGACACCTTGTTGCTGTCAGTCATTTGTGACAGGTCAGGTCCGGGATAGAATGTCTTGCTCGGAGGTGTCTCGTTTCGCTTTTTCTCTTTCCTTTTCCTCTTCTCTTCTCATCTCCTTTCTTCTCTTCTCTTCTCCTCTCTTCTCTCTTCATATCTTCTTTTCTTTCGTCTCTCTTCCATCTTTTATCTTCTCAATCTCTCTCTCTCTCTCTCTATCTCTCTCTCTTTCGTCTCTCTATCTCTCTCTTCTCTCTCTTTCTGTCTCTCTTTCTCTCTCTCTCTTCTCTCTCTCTCTCTCTCTCTCTCTCTCTCTCTCTCTCTCTCTCTCTCTCTCTCTCTCTCTCTCTCTCTCTCTCTCTCTCTCTCTCCTTTCTCTTCTATCTTATATCCTCTCATTTTCTCTCTCTTTCTCTGCCTTTCCCTTCTCTCGCCTTTCCTCACCATTTTCACATTTTGCCCCAGTTTTCTCTCGCTCTTCCTCTCTTTCGTAACTGATCCGCAAAACCGGAAAGAGAAATAAGGTGAAACGAAACGAAACAAAACGAAATAAAAAAAAAAGAAATTGCAATAAGACAAAAGATCATCCGAAAATGCTTGACTTATTACAAACTCTAACTCAATTAAGGCCAGACTTCGCTTCTCCGGCTCTTCGTATCACTCGAATGGACAAATTGGCGACTCAACAGTGCAATAAAGGTTTGCAACAGGTTTTCGATGCACTCAAAGCCTCGACGGGAAAACTGGATTACATTGTAGGATTAAAGGATAAAAGTATTATGTAAGATTATTCACGCCTTGATTTTTTTTTTGTCTTTTGTCTATATTGGAAAAAAAATAAACAAAGAAATATTAAGTTGTATTATAATATAGACACGCTTCGCTACCTATATCCACACATACGAGCACGCCCACGCCCACACACACACACACACACACACACACACACACACACACACACACACACACACACACACTGAAATAGTGAACTAGGAAATTAAATAAAAAACATCCCGTCAATCGACTGATATAAGTCAAGCGAAAACGATTCCGATTCCCGAGAATCCAACCGAAGAAACACGACAACGAAAACAAAAGCAGCTCTGCGCTCTCGCGTGCCCCAGGGTTGCCATGGAGACTGCCTCTCGGCCTCTGCTTCGGCCTCTGCCTCAGCCTTGGGCCTCACTCTCGGCCTCTGCCTCAGCCTTGAACCTCACTCTCGGCCTCAGCCTCAGCCTTGAACCTCACTCTCGGCCTCAGCCTGAGCCTTGAACCTCACTCTCGGCCTCAGCCTCAGCCTTGAACCTCACACTCGGCCTCAGCCTCAGCCTTGAACCTCACTCTCGGCCTCAGCCTGAGCCTTGAACCTCACTCTCAGCCTCAGCCTCAGCCTTGAACCTCACTCTCGGCCTCAGCCTGAGCCTTGAACCTCACTCTCGGCCTCAGCCTGAGCCTTGAACCTCACTCTCGGCCTCAGCCTGAGCCTTGAACCTCACTCTCAGCCTCAGCCTCAGCCTTGAACCTCACTCTCGGCCTCAGCCTCAGCCTTGAACCTCACTCTCAGCCTCAGCCTCAGCCTTGAACCTCACTCTCGGCCTCAGCCTGAGCCTTGAACCTCACTCTCGGCCTCAGCCTGAGCCTTGAACCTCACTCTCGGCCTCAGCCTCAGCCTTGAACCTCACTCTCGGCCTCAGCCTGAGCCTTGAACCTCACTCTCGACCTCAGCCTCAGCCTTGAACCTCACTCTCGGCCTCAGCCTGAGCCTTGAACCTCACTCTCGGCCTCAGCCTGAGCCTTGAACCTCACTCTCGGCCTCAGCCTCAGCCTTGAACCTCACTCTCGGCCTCAGCCTGAGCCTTGAACCTCACTCTCGGCCTCAGCCTCAGCCTTGAACCTCACTCTCGGCCTCATCCTCAGCCTTGAACCTCACTCTCGGCCTCATCCTCAGCCTTGAACCTCACTCTCGGCCTCAGCCCTCAGCCTATGCCCTCCCCTTCCACCCTCCCCCCTCCCCCCTCCCCCTCCCCCCCCCCCCCCCCCTCCCCATCCTCCCTCCATCCCTCCACCCTCTCCTCATCCCCCTCCCTCCCTCCCCATCCCCATCCCACCTCCCACTGCCCTCCCTCCCTTCCCCTTCCCCTTCCCGTTCCCCATCCCCTTCCCTCTCCCCCATCCTCCCCCTCCCCCTCCCCATCCGCACCCTCATCCTCATCCTCCGCACGCGCGCCCAGCCTGACCCCGCAGCCGCGCCGTCCCCTGCAGCCGCGCCGTCCCCTGCAGCGGCGGGGCAGGAAGGGAGAGCCGAGAGCAAGTAAATAATAATAATAATCCTCAAGGCAGCTTCAGTAGATTTAAACATTTTGTACTTCCTTGCGGCCGCGAGGAGGGGCGCTTTCTGGGACAAGGGGAGCGTGTCTGAATGGAGGAAAAACGATTCCGTAATGATTTGCCGGAAAAAAAAAACAAAAAAACACTGGAAGGGAGAGATGAAAGGGCGGGTAGGCATTGCAAGTCCACGCTGGGGAAAAAGACTTGGATTTGTGAAGGGAATATTGTAGGCGGGGGTTATTTTGTGGCGAATGTAAGAACGAGGATGAATGCGGTCGCAAATACGATATCGGAATTTATTTATTTTTTTTTTTCGGTTGGCATTACATGATTCGGGTGGCACGCGTTACTTAAGTATCGTACATTTAGCAATTATTAATTTTCATTCACACATCATTTTTTTTTCAAACACATAACAATGGACTCGTCTTCTAATTTTAACTCTACTTCCCCTCCCCCCCCAGTCCTGCGAAAACCTTGTGAGCAGCGATGCGGAGAGCACCACAGGAGACCGAGGTGGAGGAGGAGGCGGAGGCGGAGGCGGCGGCGGAGGAGGAGGGGCCGGGATGACGGGAGTCGGCCCCTTGGACACCTCGAAGGAACCCGAGGTCCTCACGCAGCAGCAGATCGACGAGTACCTCTACAGACACGAACAGGGTGGGTCGCCGTGCACTCGCGTAGGACAGGGACCCAGACGGATTTCGTTAAGAGAGGAAAAGATATTGCTTGTTCAATAACCATATATATATATATATATATATATATATATGGATATGTATATTTATATATATATATATATTTATGTATATATGTATATATATATATATATATATATATATATATATATATATATATATATATATATATGTATATATATATATATATATATTTTCCCCTTCTGTAATTCATTCGCTTATCAGTTCATTTATTTGATATACCTATTTATCCATCATTCCATTCACTTGTTTGATATAGTCATCTCACCACCCGTCTTATCCATTCATTCATTCTCCACCACCGCCTCCTCTCCCCTCCTCCCGCAGGTGTTGACCACGCCCTCCACCGCGCCAAGGTGTGGAGCAAATACGCTAAGGACGTGATCTCCTACATCGAGAAGCGCGCTCAGCTCGACATGGAATACGCCAGGAATCTCACCAAGCTCGCTCACACCATCAGACCCGCGCTCAAGGAGGAGGTCGGTTTCTCGCTCTGTTTCTCTTTCTGTGTTTTGTTTTGTTTTTGTTTGTATCTGGTTCTGGTTCTCCTTTTTTCTCTTTTTTCGCTTTTTTTCTTCTTTTTTTTTCTTTTTCTTCTTTTTTTTCTTTTTCTCTTTTTCTCTTTCTCTTTTTTCTCTTTCTTTCTCTTTCTCTTTCTCTCTCTCTCTCTCTCTCTCTCTCTCTCTCTCTCTCTCTCTCCCCCTCCCTTTCCCTCTCCCTTTCCCTTTCCCTCTCCCTCTCCCTTTCCCTCTCCCCCTCCCTTTCCCTCTCCCTTTCCCTCTCCCTCTCCCTCTCCCTCTCCCTCTCTCTCTCACTGGACGCTTCATCCTTTGCGTAATTTTTGCATCAACATAAAATCCCTCTCCACCCCCCCACCCCCCACCCCCCACCCCCTGCCCCCTGCCCAAGGGCTCTTCTTGGCTCCTTTTTCCGCTTCAGAAGTAAAAGTCAAAAAGAAAGAAAGAAAGAAAAAAAAAATGGTAATAATAATTTTCTTGGAGAGAGACTTTGCATAGCTAATTGTCGGGTTGTTTCAGTTATGTTTACCTTTTTTTGTCATATTTCTTTCGGTATATTTCTTGCTTTTTCTGTTGTGGTAAGTTTTTTCATGTGTATTTCTCTTTGAATTATATATATATATATATATATATATATATATATATATATATATATATATATATATATATATATATGTATATATATATGTATAAATGTGTTTATATGTATATATTTTTTTTAACTTTTGAATAATTATTAAGTAATTAATGAAACTGTGTTTATATTTTGTGCGCTTTTTCATTCATCTGTTTTCTTCTTTCTGTATTATCGTTTTTGAATTAAGTTTTTCTACACATTTTTTCACTCTTTATCACAATTCCTGTTTTATAAAATCTTTTATCTTTTTTTCCCTTTCTATTTTTTTCATCTCATATTTTCCTTTTTTCTTTTCCGTTTCGTTTCCCTTCATTTTTTTATTTATGTTTTTAATCTTCTTCTTCTTTCCTTGTTTTTTTTTTTCTGCTTAAAATCATCATTAGAGAATGATTTGTCGAAAATATTGGACATTATGTTGACAAAGTTGCAAGTAATGGTAATCCAAAGATAAGCAAAGATAACTTGACATTGGTTTTGATGATAATGATGATAATGACAAAACTTGGCGATGATATTAGCTTCCTTGGTGATAAGATGACGATAGCTATATTTAAAACACTGATAAGAATGATCATGAATATTGATAAGAAGTGATGTGGTTATTATGATTATCGAGCTAATGTTGATATTGATACTAGTAGCAATACTGATGGTGGTATTGATATTGGTAATGGTAATAACAATAAAATAGTGATAATGATGGTGATGATGATGAAAATCGTAATTATATTGATAAAAGTAATGATAATGAATAAGATACTGGTAGTAATAATAGCAACAACAACAACAGTAATGATGATAATTATTATTATCATTGTTAGTATTATTTCAGTGATATTTGTGACTACGATAATAATAGATATAATGACAACATTAATGATAATCACACTTGTTACGAATATGGTAATGATAATTGTGATGATGATGATGATAATGAATTGACACTGATGATAAAGATTTTGGCAACAATAATGATAATGACGGATATCAATGATGATATCAAAATAATACTGATGATAGCATCAATATTCATATACGATAAAAAAGGAAGGTAAGGAGATTAATGAAGATGATAAGAATGGTAATGATTTTAACAACATCAGTAATTATAATAACGAAAAATATAACATAATTATAACGAAAATTGAAATTCAATGACTATGACGATAGATTAAGAATGATAATGATTTTAATAACATTAGTAATTATAATAACGAAAATGATAACATTGCTACTACTAATGGCTATGATAATAGGAGTATTCATAGGAGCATTTATTATGTTGTCAAAAAGTACATTTCTGGTAAGATTTATTTTGAAAAATTATGGTAAAACATATTTATTGATTATATACAAATTTCTTTGATTACTGCAAGTGTTTTACTTATCAGACATATACTAATAAAAATTTGATAGAGTTTGACTGGCAGTGAAATACAATACCGTATTAAAACCAGCATTGTATGGTAATCAGGCGAACTGAAATATCAGTACGGTTATGATAAGTATTTTGACCTAAAAGCGATTTTAGGAACATATATCGTCGTAGATTTACACATATGAAATGTTAATTACATGTCAGTTGAATAAAATATGACAGAAATATGCCCCATTGGTATCATTAATTCAGTATGATAAACTGCTAATCACTTACTTCACTAACTTCTAAATACAATGACAGCGTTTTTTTAAATATTTGATATAAATCATAGTTATAAATTTACAGGATGAATATTACAACATGCACTAACTTTTTCATATGAACGCTATAAATCAAGCATTTCATCATCAATTTTGAAACTGAATTCATTGTTTTCAGTCTTTTGTCTCTTTACCATGATTCCGTCTCTCGGAAATAATAATAAAAAAGTAAATATACATTGATAAAGAACATTAACAAATTAAGAAAATAGGAAAAAAACAGGTTCTTGGCTTTCCCTCTCACCCATAAGCGCTACCTCTCGGAAATAATGATAATAATAATAATAATAATAATAATAAAAGAATAGTAGTAGTAGTAGTAGTAGTAGTAGTAGTAATAGTAGTAGTAGTAGTAGTAGTAGTAGTAAGTAGTAGTAAAAAACATAAACATACCGATGCAGAACATTTAAAAAATATATGAAACAAGAAGAAAATAAAAACTTGACTTCCCATCTCGCCTCATTTTAGGTTACAAAGCCCGGCAAACCCCGTGTCTGACCGAGGTTTAACGTTATAAATGTCAGCGCGTCAGCCCGTGCGACGGGCGAGGCTGACCCTGATGGCGCGTCATGAAAGCGTATTGTCTCCATATGTCTCGCGAGATTGCTATCCCTCGCTGCTTTTTTTCCTTCTCTCTCTCTCTCTCTCTCGCTTTTCTTTTTTATCAGTTTTTCCTTTTTTTTCGTTTTTTTTTTGTGTGTTTTTCATCTTTTTTTTTCTGGGACATTGTCATCTCAAGGTAATGTGATCCTTAGCTCCGAGCCATCATCACTTGAAGGCATTTTGGCTTGGGACGCTGCATTACTTCAGTGTGGAGCGCCTTTGGCTAATCGGAAATGCGAGTTCTCTCTCGTCTTCGGTCATTTCTTCTCCGTGTCTCTCTCTCTCTCTCTCTCTCTCTCTCTCTCTCTCTCTCTCTCTCTCTCTCTCTCTCTCTCTCTCTCTCTCTCTCTCTCTCTCTCTCTTTCTATATATATACATATATACAGTCCTTCTTCCCTTTTGTTGTTTTATTTGCAATATGTGACAATGTTGCAAAGCGTTGAGAGGAATCGTTGTTAGAAATATCAATACCGGCAATCAAAGAGAACATGATGGCGCGCCAGTGGAAAAGATATATAACTGTATGTATGTATAAGAAAAAAAATATCATGAGGTAAAGGTATTGAATAGGTTAAAGTAGAATGCCAGGAGGATTTATAAAATAACAGATACTACCATTGTATAAGAGATGAAAAAGGTTTCATCTTGTATTGGACGGGGAACGGTATTTCAACAGCTTTCAAGAAAAGCCATTTCCAGTGAATGCACCGTCGCCTCTGGCTCTCCCTCGCCCCCCCCCTCCTCCTCCTCACGGCCTTTGTTCGCCCAGACCGTGGCGGGAGGTCGGGCCCGCAGGTGTGGCGCCCCTAGAAACACCCGTACTTGCGTGTCCAACGCTCTCCCGCACGCACGCATATGCACACGCGCACGCGCACACGCAAATGCATACGCGCACACTCACTCTCACTCTTACTCTTACTCTTTTACTTCTACTCTTACTCTTATTCTTATTCTTACTCACTCTCTCACTCTCACTCTCACTCTCACTCTCACTCTCACTCTCACTCTCACTCTCACTCACCCACACACACACACACACCACACACACACACACACACACACACACACACACACACGATTCCAATTCGAAATAAAGTTAGGGCTAAAGTTTGTCTCCCTTCCTCTGCCTTTCGATTCGTCCTCTCGTCTTCC
>NC_051403.1:13548391-13553391 GCF_015228065.2 Penaeus monodon | reverse complement strand
GTGGCGCTGGTGCAGGGCTTGCGTGAAGGGAAAGGAGGAGCAAAAATTTCGATGGCAGAAACAGAAACTAAATAGCGAAGGTGCACTGACGTCTGCGTGTCTGACGAGTTTCTAGAACCAAGGATTAACGAGGCGTCTTGCGAATTCAGTGAATCTTATTACTGATTCCGCCGCCGATCTCATCTTGAATTCGATTAGATTTCAGGATATGACCTTATCTTAATCAAGTTCTGCAAATGCATCTGCATGATTAAGATTTTAAAAAATATATGCATTCATAATTGGCAATGTCACACGGCGCCAGTTTTGAAATTAGGCGAATTTTTGCGTCAAAGTGATCTGGATGTTCAGAAACGAGAGACCAGCCGATAAATGAGGAATAGAAAAGCAATACCAATGACGGAGACGCGCTCGTGTTGCGGAAATTCAGTGCGGTTGCTCCTTCGCCGGGATAGAGTTAATCATTCAGAAATAATCGGACGATGCCAGTGATGAGTAAGCATAGGTTTGGCATAAAAAAAATGTACACTTGTTTCATACACTCTTTTTATAACGGCACGCCAATATTCCTTTGTAATTCCGAATCTTCCTTACCGCTTTCTCAGGCCCGCGAGGCGGAAGCTACCTACAGGAGCTGTGTGGCGGAGGCGAACGACAGACACGCGGCTCTCCTGAAGGTGAAGCGGGATGTCCTGATGCAAACCCGGGAGCTGATCCTGCAGTGCGACCAGACCATGAAGGCGGTGACCGTCTGCTACTTCCAGCTGCAGCATACCGTGGCAGCCCCGGCGCCCGTGCAGGTGAGGGACAGGGGAGACGGGGGAGAGGGAGGAGACAGGGGGCGGTATGAGAGGAGGGGGAGGGGGAAGGGGAGTGAATTAGGCAAGGGAGATTCGAAAAGAATTAGAGGGAGGAAGGAAATCAAGAAACGCGTTCTGAAAGGTGAAAGGGGGAGAAGAAAATTAGCAAAATAAGTGCGGCATTAGTTAGGGTCGCAAAAACAAACAAACAAAAAAAAACAAACAAACAGCAACAAAAATATCCATGACAAGAAAAACGCAGAACAAGAAAATAGGACGAATTAAAAAGGGCGAGGGAAAATGAATGTGTGTGAAACCTAGAATCAGAGCAATCTGGCGGGGTTATCATCATCATTATTACCCTATATCCCGGCACATGAGAAGGAAATTGAACCTTTAAAAACATCCCCCCAAACCCATCATAAAAAAAAAAAATCCGAAATGAGCTTCCAGAGGTTCATAATATCTCACCCGAAAATGCAGAATTATTCCCATCACTTAAAATCCTTTGCTACCAAAATTAACCACCGTGTTTGGTGGACGAAGCTGATAATGTATTGGAATGATACATTTTGGTAGATAATATCAAAAAGATAAGTTTTGGTAGACTAAACTAATAAGATCATATTGAAGTGATAAGTTTTCGTGAACTAAACTAAGATTATATTGATATGATAAATTTTGGTAGACTAATAAGATTATATTAGAATAATAAATTGTGTTATGAACTTTCTATCGAACCACAGTTGGGAAACAAGTATCAGGACAGTAAGTTCTGAGTGGTAATTGACAAACTTAGGGCTTATAAGGAGAGTATAGCTCAAACCTGTATTTCAAGGAGGGTCTTATACGCTGAAATATACTGGTACGCTGAAAAATACTCGTACGATCTTATTATTATTGTTGTTATTGTTATG
Organism: Penaeus monodon; assembly: GCF_015228065.2. Classification (NCBI taxonomy): domain Eukaryota; kingdom Metazoa; phylum Arthropoda; class Malacostraca; order Decapoda; family Penaeidae; genus Penaeus; species Penaeus monodon. The sequence continues at coordinate 13,551,674 of NC_051403.1, read as the reverse complement.
GTTATTGCTAATATTGTTATCATTTTAATGATAATAGTAGTACTGTTACTACTACTGCTTCTACTACTACTACTACTACTACTACTAATTATTATTATTATTATTATTATTGTTACTATTGATGATGTTACTATTCTTATTACTATTATCATTGTTGCTGTTCTTGTCTTTATTGTTATTGTTATTTCGTTTACTGGTGTTGTTCATCATCATAATTATAATCGTCGTCGTCGTTATCAATTATACCACAACCATCACCCCCCCCCCCCTACACTTCACCCATACCCATCCCTCCCTCATCATCCTCCCTCCCCCCTCTACCCTCACCAACACCCCATTACCCCCACCCCTCCCCTCCCCCTTCCCTACCCCTTCCCCCCTCCCTCCTTCTCTCCCCTCTCCCCCGTCTCCCCTCCTCCTCCTTCCCCTCCCGTCTCCCTTCTTCCCCTCCCCCTCCCTCCTTCCCCTCCCTCCTTACCCTCCCCCCTCCCTCCTTCCCCCTCCCTCCTCCTTACCCTCCCTCCTTCCCCCTCCCTCCCTCCATACCCCCCTCCATACCCCCCCCCCCCCTCCAAGGTTCTCCGAGGCACGAAACAAGAAACCCGGGAGCTCATTGTGCGAACTTTATACAGTTGGTGCGGAGACGTAAATGGATTTCGTGCGGGCATTGGGAAGTCTTTCAGGCCCGAGAGAGAGTAAATAAAGTTTGCGCCGCCGAAGAGTCATCCACTTGCATATTGCGGAAATGATGAGGGCGAGTGGGAGGGAGAGTGGGAGGGAGAGTGGGAGGAGGGAGGTGGGAGAGTGGGTGGGAGAGTGGGAGGGAGAGGAGAGGAGGGAGGGAGAGGGGGAGTGGGAGGGAGAGGGAGGGAAGGAGAGGGGGATGGGAGAGGGAGAGGAGGGGGGAGGAGGGGGGAGTGGAGTGGAGGGAGAGGAAGAGTGGAGTAGGGAGAGTGGGGGAGAGGGAGAAGGGGAGAGGGAGAGAGAGAGGGGAGAGAGAGAGGAAGAGGCAGAAAGAGAGGAGAGGAGAGAGGATAGGAGAAGAGAGAGAGAGAGAGAGAGAGAGAGAGAGAGAGAGAGAGAGATTGAGAGAGAGAGAGATTGAGAGAGAGAGAGAGAGGGGAGGGGGAGTGAGAGTGAGAGTGAGAGTGAGAGTGGGAGTGGGAATGGGAAGGAACAGGGAGTGTGGTTGTGGCAGTGGGTGAGGGAGAGGGAGAGGGAGAGGGAGAGGGAGAGGGGGAGGGAGAGGGAGAGGGAGAGGGGGAGGGAGAGGTGGAGGGAGAGGGAGAGGGAGTCGGTGTCGGAGAAAGAGTGAGAGTGAAAGTAAGTCGGTGAGAGTGGCTGAGAGAACACCTCAAATTGGTCATTTCACATATATCCAACTTCCTTTTTCTTATATATTTCATATTCAAATACACCATCAACAATACAAAAAAAAGAGAAAATCAAGAAACTTTCCAAAGAGGAAAGAAAGAACAAAATTTCTGCGGGTAGGAATTGTCAGTAGGAAGAATTGCATCCTTCTATATCGTCCTGTTTCAGCCCATTCCATCCTGTTTCAGCCTATTCCATCCTGTATCATCCCATTTCATCTTATTTCATCCTGTATCATCCTATTTTAACCTGTGTCGCCCTATTTCCCCGTATTCCATCCTGTATCACCTTATTTCCCCCTATTTCATCCTGTATCACCGTATTTCCCCCTATTTCGTCTTGTATCACCCTATTTCCCCCTATTTCATCCTGTATCGCCCTATTTCATCCTGCATCGCCCTATTTCCCCCTATTCCATCCTGTATCACCCTGTTTCTCACGCCCCTTTTTCACCGCCATTGTCTCCCCCTCCGCAGCTCCAGACCCTGTGCGAGAGCTCCCGGTTGTACGAGCCGGGGTCCCAGTACATGGAGTTCGTGAAGAGACTGGGCCCCTCCCTCGGCCAGGACACCCCCGAGACGCCCTTCAGCTTCGAGTCCTACACCCCGGGGCAGCAGGACGCCCCTCACGACCACGCGACCAACGGCTCCGTTCCTGGGGCGGATGACCTGCAGGGTGAGAGAGGGGGTTGGGGGTCGAGGGAATTCGCGTTCACTCTTTGTGGCTTTTTCTGCAGTGGGTCATTTATAATATTCCACTTGGTGATTAAGTCATTAATAATGATAATGATTATATTATTATCATTATTACTAGTTTTAATAATCGTCATGGTCATCGTCATCGTCATCGTCATCTTGTCATCGTCATCGTCATCGTCATCGTCATCATCATCATCATCATCATCATCATCATCATCATCATCATCATCATCATCATCATCATCATCATCATCATCATCATCATTACCATTATTATTATCATGGTTATCAGTTGTCTTTTATTTCTTATCAATTTTTGCCATTGCAATTTACAGAAAAAAGTTACATTACATTTAATCTACACCAAAAAAAAAAAACGAGTAAAGAATGAAATAGTTTTAGTATGAACACAAATTTGTAAACCAATTTCTATCCGGCCATTGTAATTTCAGTGGGCTTACGGAGCCGATTTATGTCATCCGTTTATTGAACTTGTGGCAGATTATTACAATACTGTCTCTCTCTCTCTCTCTCTCTCTCTCTCTCTCTCTCTCTCTCTCTCTCTCTCTCTCTCTCCTCTCTCTCTCTCTCTCTCTCTCTCTCTCTCTCTCTCTCTCTCTCTCTCTCTCTCTCTCTCTCCTCTCTCTCTCCCTCTCTCTCCCTCCTTCTCCCTCCCTCCTCCCTCCCTCCCTTCCTCACTCCCATCCATCCTTCCCTCCCTCCCTCCGATCTTTCTTTATCTCTCCCTCTCTCACTCCCTCTTCCATTCTTGCTTGACCCCCTGCCTCACACCACCGCGCAGCCTAACTCCCGCCACCCTCTCCCCGCAGTGGGCAGACTGGCGGGCCCCGGCGGCAGCGACACGGACAGCGTAGGCTCGTCGAAGTCTGCCAAGAGCGCTGATGCTTCCCCTACGGCGTCGCCTCTCGCTACCGCCCGCCGCCCGCACGCCCTCTCGTCCGGGGATGAGCTGGAGACCGACCCTGATACAGGTAATAAGGGGGTATGGAATCACAGGGGAACAAGGGATGGCATACAAGTGATGGGGGATTAGGATTAGGGTGGGAATCACAAGGAAAAAGGAGATAAAATCATAAAGGGAGGAATGAACTGGAGATCTAAACAGTGACGCAGGTAACAAGGGGTTGGAATCACAGGGGAATAAGGGATGGAATTCAAGGGATTGGAACCACAAAGAATTAGGGTTGGAA
>NC_051403.1:13538391-13545891 GCF_015228065.2 Penaeus monodon | reverse complement strand
GGGAGGGGGGAGGTGAAGTGTTAGGAGGGTGGGGTGTTTAAGGGGGGAAGGGTAGGGGGAAGGTGAGGTGAAAGGAGAAGGTTAGAGAAGGTGAGGAAAGTTTGGTATGGGATAGAGGAGGTTGAGGTAGCGAGGACAGAAGGAGGGGCGCAGGAGAAGAGAAGAGGGGGATAGGAAGAGAAGGAGGAGGAGGAGCGCAGGAAAAGAGAAGAGAGACAGGGGAGAATAGATAGGGGGAGGGACGGGAAGAAAAAAAAAGAAGGGAGGACAGATTGAGGAGGAAGGAGGGATGGAGGAAAGAGAGAGGAAAGAGGCAGAGAAAGGAGGTGGAGAGAGGTACGAAAAAGTGATAGAGGAAAGGCGAAGGAAGGAAGGAAAGAGGAGGCGAAGATAGGAGTAGGTAGGGGGAAGTGAAAGAGGTTAGTGAAGAAGGAGTATGATAAAAATAGAGAGAAAAAAGAAAAGGCAACGAAGCGACGTGAATAGAAGGGAATGAGGATTGGGAATATGAGAATTTAAACAAATTAACAGCAGAAAATTGAAAGAGAGAAAGAAGAAAATGGATTAGGGTATAAACAATGATAATGAATTAAATAATAATGATTGTTATAAGAATATCTAAAATGTTAATGATAGTCATGATAATGCCTATGATGATAGTAATATTAATGATAATGATAATGACACTGATAATAATAATAATGATGATAATGGTACCGATCATAATGTTACTGATAATAATAATGTTATCTATAGTAATAATGATGATGATAATGATAATAAAGACAATGATGATAAAGATAATAACGATAATGATGATAAAGATAATAACGATAATGATGATAATGACAATGATAATGATAATATTGATAATAATAACGGTAATAATGATATAATGATTATAACAATAACGTTAATGTTAATAATAGTAATAACAATAATGTGATGATTATGATGATAGCAATGACGATGTCAATTACAATAATGGTAATGATAATGATAAATGATGATGCTGAGGAGGAAGAGACAGGGACAATAACAATAATAATAACAATAATAATAGTAATAATAATGATAATAAATAACGATACAACTAAGAATAAGAATCAGACCAAGAACAGGAATAAAACAGTCGAAAAGGGAAACAGCAGAAGAGAAAGAGTGGCACAGAGGCAGGAAGATCAATTATTCAGAGGACAAAAAAAAAAAAAAAAAAAGTTAGGGGATAAAGAAAGGAAAGAACAGAAAACAAAATAACACTCGACGAAAGAGGTTGAAACTTGAGGTGAAAACGAGTCAAGGATTGTTCTGAGATCGAGGGTGAAGGGTTCAAGGGTGAGGGTGAAGGGTTCAAGGGTGAGGGTGAAGGGTTCAAGGGTGAAGGTTCAAGGGTGAGGGTGAAGGGTCAAGGGTGAGGGTGAAGGGTTCAAGGGTGAAGGGTTCAAGGGTGAGGGTGAAGGTTCAAGGGTGAGGGGAAGGTTCATGGGTGAGGGGAAGGGTTCAAGGGTGAGGGTGAAGGGTTCAAGGGTGAGGGTGAAGGGTTCAAGGGTGAGGGTGAAGGGTTCAAGGGTGAGGGTGAAGGTTCAAGGGTGAGGGTGAAGGGTTCAAGGGTGAGGGTGAAGGGTTCAAGGGTGAGGGTGAAGGGTTCAAGGGTGAGGGTGAAGGGTTCAAGGGTGAGGGTGAAGGGTTCAAGGGTGAGGGTGAAGGGTTCAAGGGTGAGGGTGAAGGGTTCAAGGGTGAGGGTGAAGGGTTCAAGGGTGAGGGTGAAGGGTTCAAGGGTGAGGGTAGGGTGAAAAGTTCAAGGGTGAGGGTGAAGGGTTCAAGGGTGAGGGTAGGGTGAAAAGTTCAAGGGTGAGGGTAGGGCGAAGAATTGAAGGGTGAGGGCAGGGTGAAAGGTTCAAGGGTGAGGGCAGGGTGAAGGGTCCAAGGGTGAGGGTGAGTTTAGAGTGAAATCTTTTAAGGGTGAGATCAATGTGGAGTGTACAAGGGTGAGAAATATAAAAGTGCGGTTAATGCGCGACTCTTTGAGGGTGACGTTCGTGTCGGATCTTCAAGAGTGAGGTTAGTGTGGGATCTCGAAGGATGAGTGCAGGGTGAGATCTAACTAAGGGTGAGGTCAGTGTAGGATCTCGAAGCGTTAAAACAGGATGAGGTCTTTGGAGAGTGAAGTCATTGTGGTATCTCCAAGGGTGAGGGAAGGGTGAGGTCAGCGTGGGATCTCCAAGGATGAGATCTTTTAAGGGTGAGGTCAGTGTATCATCTTCAAGGTTGAGGTCAGTGTATCATCTTCAAGGGTGAGGTCAGTGTATCATCTTCAAGGGTGAGGTCAGTGTATCATCTTCAAGGGTGAGGTCAGTGTATTATCTTCTAGGGTGAGGTCAGTGTATTATCTTCAAGGGTGAGGTCAGTGTATTATCTTCTAGGGTGAGGTCAGTGTATTATCTTCAAGGTTGAGGTCAGTGTATCATCTTCAAGGGGGTCAGTGTATCATCTTCAAGGGTGAGGTCAGTGTATTATCTTCAAGGGGGTGAGGTCAGTGTATTATCTTCTAGGGTGAGGTCAGTGTATTATCTTCAAGGGTGAGGTCAGTGTATCATCTTCAAGGGTGAGGTCAGTGTATCATCTTCAAGGGTGAGGTCAGTGTATCATCTTCAAGGGTGAGGTCAGTGTATCATCTTCAAGGGTGAGGTCAGTGTATCATCTTCAAGGGTGATGTCAGTGTATCATCTTCAAGGGTGAGGTCAGTGTATCATCTTCAAGGGTGAGGTCAATGTATTATCTTCAAGGGTGATGTCAGTGTATCATCTTCAAGGGTGAGGTCAGTGTATTATCTTCAAGGGTGATGTCAGTGTATCATCTTCAAGGGTGAGGTCAGTGTATTATCTTCAAGGGTGAGGTCAGTGTATCATCTTCAAAGGGTGAAATCTTTTAAGGGTGAGTCCAGCGTGGGATTTCCAAGGGTGAAAACAGAATGAGACCATTTATCGACAGAGTTACAGGGCGACTGAGATCAAAGTGAGGTTCTGAAGGCTGAGATCAGAGTGAAATACTAAGCAAGCAAACACCCTTAGATATTAACCACCCCCCTCCCCCTCCCTTTAATTTTCCTTTACCAAACGGAACCATGATGGAAATTGACAGGACTTAGCCTTCATCCCAAACCCAGTGAGTTGAAGGAAAATCGCTTAATTGGCCGAGCGGACGGTAGAATTTCATACAGTTTATGTAAATTTGTCCGCGCTAACTTTTCATACTTGTAATGAGCAAAATCAACGGGGCGAAAGGTCAGAGAGCGCGGGTTAACAATTTATATTTCTAATGGGGGTGAAGTGATATGAGAAGTGAATATTTTTTCTCTTTTTTTTCTTATTGAGATTTTTTTTCACGTTTTTATATTTTTTTATGTAATATGTTTGGAGTAGAGGTCGTAGGCATTGGCGGTGTGTGTGTGTGTGTGTGTGTGTGTGTGTGTGTGTGTGTGTGTGTGTGGTGTGTGTGTGTGTGTGTGTGTGTGTGTGTGTGTGTGTTGTGTGTGCGTGTGTGTGTGTGTGTGTGTGTATGTGTGTGTGTGTGTGTGTGTGTGTGTATGTGTGTGTGTGTGTGTTTTAGCGCGTAGAGAGAGAGAGAGAGAGAGAGAGAGAGAGAGAGAGAGAGAGAGAGAGAGAGAGAGAGAGAGAGAGAGAGAGAGAAAGAAAGAAAGAAACAGAGAGAGAGAAAAACAGAGAGACAGCGAGGAGAGTTAATATGCTTGTGCGTTACATATATTTTTATCGATCAATCAGTAATTTTACATATTCATTCTGGATTTATTCAATACATGTAATCTAAGCGTACCCATTATCCCTGCATGTCTCTGAATGGCCGCTTGATCAATATCTTCCCATGAAAAAAGGCATAGGAATTGACAGTGAAGCCGCGGTGCGTCGGCCGCCCGGAGAGGCATATGCAACCAGCCCCCCCCCCCCCTGCAATGGCGCTGGACATGTCACCAAAGGATGTTTATATTCATAGGAAATTAATTTGCAGGGATGTAATTTAATTGCCCATTGAACACTTCACGTCTGGGTAATTCCGTAATATATATCGTATGCAAATTTTGCAATGATTTAGCGGGAGCTCTCCGGTCCGAGTACAAATTAGAGGGAAAAGGACGAAGCAGAGAAAAGGGGAAAGGCAGAGTTAGGATAATAAGACGGGTATCAGGGGCGCCGGCAGAAGAAGGGAAGGAATAATGAAGATAATCAGGAGAATTGGACGGAAATGGAGGGAATGATAACAGGAGGGAAGTAAATGGGAAAAATGGTAAAGAAAATGCAAGAAAGTGTAGAGGAGATATTTTTTTTTTTCAAATCTCATTTTCACTTTTATGTATATGTTAATGTAGGATACATAAATTTAAGTTGGTTATATGATTTATTACAAGCAGAATTCAGAACCTAAATTCCATAGCGATATATCCACATGCAATCAAATTAACAACGACCAGAAAAAAAAATAATAATAACATAAAGACGGAAATCACACTTACCTCATTCCCCGAGCCGTCTCCTGTTTTCTTAAGACACCATGCTACTCCTCTTCCCCCTTCTCTTCTTCTTTTTCTTCTTCCTCTTCCTCCTCCTTCTCTTCCTTTTTTTCTCCCTCCTCCTCCCCCTCCCCCTCCCCCTCTCCTCTCCTCCTCGTCCAGGCCCACGGCCCCTCTTCCTTCTTCCTCTCCTTCCTCCTCCTCCTCCCTTTCCCCTTCCCTCCTCCTCCTCCTCTCCCCTCCTCCCTCCTCATTCCTCCCTTCCTCCTCCCCTCCGGCATCTCCTCCTCAGTCCTCCTCCGGCCTTTAAAGCCCCTCCTCTCCACCGTCCACCCCCTCTCCCGACCAGAACCCAACGTCCACGCCTTAACCTCCATCCAAGCCCCGTACCTCCTTCTGTCTCTCCGAACCTCTTCCTCCCCCCCTCACGCTCCTATCCGACTTCATCGTCCTCAGGGGATTGGGGGGGTCGGGAGGTCAAGAGTCGGTGGAGAGGGTGCAGGATTCGAGGAGGGACTCGAGGGATGGAGGCGCCAGGAAGGACGCACGCCAGGACGCGCGCCGAATCTGCAAGGGGAAAAGGGGAAGGGGGAGAGGGAAGGAAGGGGAAAGGAGGGGTGAGGGAAGGAGGTGGGAGGAGGAAGGAGAAGGGAGGGAGGGAAGGAGGGGAGGGGGAAGGAGGGAAGGAGAGTTGGATGGAGAGGGAGGGAAGTGAAAGGGGCGAGGGAAAGGGAAAAAGGGAAGGAAAAAAGGGAGGTGAGGACAGGGGATAGGGGGGGAAAGGAGGAGGGAGGAGGAAGGAGGGAAGAGGAAGGAGAGAGGAGAGAAAGGGAGAGAGAGGGGGGAGGAGAGAGAGGAGGAGGAAAGAGGGGGGAGGAGAGGAGGAGGAGAAGCTATGGATGGGGAGGGAGGGGAAGAGTGATATGAAGAGGGAGAAGAGGAGAAGGAAGAGAGAGAGACGAGGGGAAGAGAGAGAGAGAAAAAAGAGAGAGAGAGAGAGAGAGAGAGAGAGAGAGAGAGAGAGAGAGAGAGAGAGAGAGAGAGAGAGAGAGAGGGGAAACACCACATCCAAGCTCCACATCCTCTTCACTTTCTCCTCATCTTCTTTCTTTCGTCTCATTTCCCCTTCCCTTCCATCTCATTGCAATCCATCCAACTCTCGTGTCACCCTTTTTTCCCCTCCTCCCGCAGCCTTCCCCCTCCCCCCCTCCCCTCGTTCCCCCACCCCTTACCCCATCCTCCACCCTCCTCCCCTGTCCCCCTTCCCTTCCCCCTTTCTCCTCCTCTCCCTGCTCCCCCCTTTCCTGCTTTCCTCCCCACTCCCCCTTTCCCCTCCCCTCCCCAATTCCCCTATCCTCTTTCTCCCTCCCCTCCCCTTTCCCTCCCCCCATCCTCTTTCCCCATCCCTCCCCGCCCCCTCCCCCCTCCCTTTTCCCCCTCCCCCATCCCCTCCCCCCCCCCATCCACCCTTTCCCTCCCTCCTCCCCCCCCCCCCGAGCTTCCGAAAAGGACTTACATGGCCTGTGACAAGAAGGGAAGTGCTAATTACTGTCTGCTGTTAATTACTTCCAGGGAACTTTTATTTTTCTGGTTCATTCATTGCGTGTGAGTTTTTTTTTCTCTCTCACTCTATTTTTTTTCTTTTTTTTAGGTATTTTCTAGATATTTTTTTTTCTTTAGCCATTTAAACTTAATTCCGAATAGGTTCGATGATTTGCATCGTCATGATTGTTCTGATTTTTTTTTTTTGTTAATTTATTTTTTTGTTTGGTAAGTGTTAATTTATATCTTCGTGATTTTTTTATTTATTCTTCATCTGTTTCGGTAACACTGATAACCTTCACCAACACGACTGTTATTCACCATTTTTTTTCTGTTTAAAATAACAAATAATAATCTAAACAAAAAAAAAATCCCCGATGATGATGCTAACGCAAGGAAAATAAACTGCAGTGAACAGCGTAGGGTAAAAACAGTCGTCTATTGACAGATATGAGGTTGATCATGTAAGCGCCGACCCGCTGTCTGTCTCGAGATCGAATCCTCTTATGAGGGATCGAGTCACAAAATGAGTCGGCAAAGCGGCTTCCCCGGCGCGCTGCGGGTCTGCCTGTGGAGGGAGGGGGGTGGGAGTGGGAGTGGGAATGAGGGGGAGGGGGGGAGGGGGAATGGGGTTGGGAATGGGAGTGAGGGGGAGTGGGGTTGAGAATAGGAATGAGGGTTAAGGGGGGAAAGGGAGGGGTAGGAATGATAAGGGGAATAGGGATGGGGTTAGGATGGGAATGGGAGAAGGAATTAGAATTGGGAAAAGGAATGAGTGAATGAGAGAGAGAGAGAGAGAGAGAGAGAGAGAGAGAGAGAGAGAGAGAGAGAGAGAGAGAGAGAGAACGAGAGAGAGAGAGAGACAGACAGACAGACAAACAGACAGAAACAGAGGCAGAAAGAAACAAAGAAAGAAAGTGAGAAAGAGAGAACGGAGGAGTGTTATAGAGAAGATTACCAAGGCATCCCGAGCACTCCGAGAGCACGTCCCCAAAGAGGAAAGTTCTTTCTCCCTTCAAGTTCCTAGCGACGTGGAGAGAACAAGGGAAGGGGAGGGAAGGGGAAGGGGAAGGGAAGGGAAAGGGGAGGGAAAGGGAGGGGAGGGGAAGGGAAGGGAAGGGAAGGGGAAGGGGAGGGGAAGGGGAAGGGAAAGGGAGAGTGAGAGGGAAAGGGAAGGGAAGGGAAGGGAAAAGGAAAGGGGAGGGAAGGGAAAGGGAGAGGGATGGGGAGGGAAAGGAAAGAGAAAAGGGAGGGGAAGGGGAAAGGAAACGAAAGGAAAAGAGAAAAGAACGGAACGGAAAGGAAAGGGAAAGGGAAATGGAAAGGAGGGAAAAGAAGGAGGTAGAAAGTAGGAAAAGGAAGGAACTGGGTGTATGTATTGAGGAAGGGAGGGGGGGGGGAGGAAGCTAAAGAATGGTCTGGGTGTTTGTCTT
>NC_051403.1:13533141-13538291 GCF_015228065.2 Penaeus monodon | reverse complement strand
TCCCTCCCCCCTCTCTCTCTCTCCTTCTCTCCTCTCTCTCTCTCTCTTCTCTCCTCTCTCTCTTCTCTCTCCTCTCTCTCTCTCTATCTCTCTCTCTTCTCTCTCTCTCTCTCCCTCTCCCTCCTCCCTCTCCCTCTTAGGTATCCATCGATTCAACCACCATTTAACCCACACTTCACTCCGTAAGTAAGTAAATGAATAAACAACACTACACACGCATACATGCTTCATACATCCATGTCCACACATTCCACACATACGTCATACGTAGGTACAACCACGCATGCGCGCACATACACAGCCTTAATAGGAAAAGAACGCAAAGCTTAACCATTTTAGTCCAGCTGATGTCTGTTCCATAGACTTCGGTGCGAAATGAGTTTGATTTAGGGACAGTAACTTTTGAAAGGATTGTTGGCCTGGTTTCATGTCTGGAATCAAAGAATGTTATATTAACACGTCAAGTTCAATTTTAGTTGTAATACGGATATTTTGATTTTTTACATCACTAAAGTACAACTTTATATGACAGAAAAAAGTGAACTCATCAATCTGTTTCTAACTGTAGATGTTACATTTAATCTATGTACGTGTTATGTTCTTAGTCTTCTTCATTATGCTCACGTGCTTTTATGTGTCCAAAAACGACCCTTTTTTTTACCCCATTATTCAACTATGTGCTTCCCATGCTTTCATTAACGCTCGCCTCTATGGAAAAAGGATTACATTCTCACCGTTAATTAATCCCCATTGGCGTTATGATACCGCTGCATATCAAAGGAGATTAAAGAGCTTTCATAACATTAATGTGGGGAAAATATTATCATTTTGTAAACCTCTGGCACCGTTGCACAGCGAAATGGAATAACCAAAGCACTTGTTTTATTTTAAGCCTTAGTTAATTACCCAGGCTTTTTTTTCGGCAGGAGTTATAGGGAGAGACATGTGGTTGCGAGAGAGGGAGAGGGAGAGGAAGGGAGGGAGGGGGAAGGAGGAGGGAAGAGAGGGAGGAAGAGAGAGGGAGAGGGGAAGGGAGAGGGAGAGAGAGGAATAAAGGAGAGGGAGAAGAGGGAAAGGGAGGAGGGAGGAAGAGAGGGAGAGGGGGAAAGGAATGAAGCGGCAGGAGAGTCAGAGGGGTGGAGAAAGTGAGAAAGGGAGAGAGAAAAGATAGTGGGCGAGGGAGAGGGATGAAGAGGTAGGGAAAGAGGTAAAAAGGTAGGTATAAAGAAATAGGTAATGGGGAAGGAAAAGAGAGAGAGAGAGGAGAGAGAGAGAGAGAGAGAGAGAGAGAGAGAGAGAGAGAGAGAGAGAGAGAGAGAGAGAAGAGCAGAGCAGAGGAGCCAAAGCACGGATGTAATTTGTATGCAAGCTCCGGCGCGAAGGAGATAGCATGCACATTTGTATGTCGGCCTAACATCACAGCACGCCCCTCAAGAATCCTAGGAGCGTGATAAGGACTCTCACCCCGTCTGTGCCTCCCGCAGGATCGCCAAGGAAGCGCCAGTCACAGCGGGAACGGAGGCTGGCCGGACTATAGAGGAGTTACGAGAGCTGGTGCGGCGGTTACCACGACATCATCTGAACTGCCTGACGGTCCTCATGCACCACCTGCACCGCGTCAGCAGCTTCCCTCACCTCAACAACATGCCGTCCTCAAACCTCGGTAAGATCCTGTCGCAATGGAGGTTGTTTATCCCATTATATCTCCTTGTAATTTCAAATGTAAGTGCTTTAGTCGATAATTTCTATGCCTAGAATTTCCCGTCTCTCGCCTCCTCCCATCTGGGCTGTAGAATGCAAATGCAAATCCTCCGAGCACAGGAGTCTAGATTTTAAAAAAATACAACAATGATGATAATAAATAAATAAATAAATATAAATAGAGTAAAAAAAATCGGACTTGTTTAAAAAAAAAAAAGTATTCTTTTCTTTTCTATTTCTGTTTTTACTATATCTCGTTTTCCGCTCTTCCCAGGCATCGTGTTTGGGCCGACGCTGCTACGCACGTCAGAAGGGTCGGCGTCGCTGAGTTCGCTGGTGGACACGGTGCACCAGACGCGCGCCATCGAACTCCTCATCACCTTCGCCCACGAGATCTTCCCACAGAGCGAAATCCTGCAGTCGAGAGATCTGCAGGTAGGCTGGCTTCGTTCCGGGGGCGCGAGGGTGCGGGTCTGTAGGGGTAGTGCAGAGGGAAATGGATGGACTAAGTGTGAGTAGCTGAACGCAACCACAGTAGTAACGGGAGCATTGTAGCTGTGTTTGATTTCAACTTTGTACAGATGTTACTGTTGTGTGTGTGTGTGTGTGTGTGTGTGTGTGTGTGTGTGTGTGTGTGTGTGTGTGTGTGTGTGTGTGTGTGTGTGTGTGTGTGCGTGTGTGTGTACGTGTATACGTGCATACATTTGGTTGCATGCATACATGCGCGAGTTAAATGAAAATCATAGTTATTTTAGCACAAATTGGAATATTATATATATATATATATTAAACCATAATTCAACCAAGCGCAGTCGCTCACTGATAGAGCCAATTAATCAAATGTTCATTAATCTCCTAAAAAGTAGACTGGGTTTTGCGCACTTTTTCCCTTCCCGCCCTGAGCGCGCCTCCTCTCTGCCCGCAGGTGCCCTCGGGAGCAGCCTCGGCCAGGGAGCGACTCAACGAGGTGCTCAAGCAGCCCCTGCCTAGGTGAGTCTCAGGCCATTCAGAGCCGGCCGCGGAGTCTCCTCATTCGTAGATGCTCACTTGTCTCATTTCATTGCCCTTTCGCTTCAGTTTATTTTGTGATATTAATGCGGGGGAAATATAATCATTTTGTAAACCTCTGGGTCCATTGTAGGGCGAAATGGAATATCAAAAAATGTTTGCATTATTTGAGCATCCGTAATTGCTTAGGTGTTTTTTTCTTGTCATTTTTTTTCGGTTAAATTTATGATCCAACGCACGCTCTCTCGCGGGAAAAAAGACACGTGGTTGGGAAGGAGAAGAGGATAACGGGGGAGGGAGAGGAAGAGGGATAAAGAGGGAGGGAGATGGAAAGGGATAACGAGGGAGGGAGAGGGAGAGGGAGAACGGGGGAGGGAGAGGAAGAGGGATAACGAGGGAAGGAGAGAGGGAAAGGGATAACGAGGGAGAGAGAGAGAGAGAGAGATAAAGAGGGAGGGAGAAGGGGAGGGATAAAGAAAGAGATTGTTATTGCATCTCAAAACTGATTCAGTGAACAGGGTTGGAGGAGGGGGGGGGGATGTTTCTCAACCGGTTGGTGATTATGTTTTTTCTACGAGAGCTATAAGCCTTCTGAGACCTCTGATCCTGCCCTCCCGGAGAAGGATCTGGAGTGGCCTGTCGACGGCTTCCAGTTCCATTGGCCTGGCGTTTGAGTTAAATGAGGGACGGCGGGCGGGGAAGGTCGGAGTGTCGCCCGCACGGATGGCATTTCATTTTCGGGCCGACCCTTGTCTCCCGCGAACGGCGCGCCCTGTCGGCTCGTGCTATGCAAATTTTGTCAGAATGTTATTACTATATGCAAAACCAGGTGCCCCCCCCCCGCCCCTCTTCCCCCTTTGCCCCCTTCGCCTCTCCCCTTCCTCCCCTTCTCTCCGGAATGAACCAGAGGCTCTAAACCGATTTTCTGTAAAATATTGCTCCTAGTCATGCTTTTTACGTATTTTCTCCCGTGCCATCAGTGAAGGGATTGATTGCCGGGAGTTTGCCATTTTTCTGCGAAATTTCAACAACAGGGTTTGTATGAAAAAATATTATTTTTTAATAACTGTGCCCCTATACCCTGAGCGTACACCTAATTCCGGCCTGTCATGCCCCTGCCCAGCCGCCAGACCTCCGTGCACACGAGCAGCAGCAGCAGCAGTAGCAGCAGCAGCGGGGTCAACGTGAGCGGGGTCTCGGGTCACAAGCGCGGCCGCGACGGAGGCGCCTCTGAGCTGGTGGGGGTGGTGGAGGACTCGCCCTCGCCAGCGCCCTCGCACGCCCTCAAGGACAGGAAGGACTCGGAAAACTTAGGTAATTTTGCTCACTCTCCTTCGTTTCCGAGAATGATCTGGAAAAAAAAAATTTGAGTGATCCGTTCAATGCGTTTAGTTTGCAGGAAGTACTCGGAAACTTGGGTCATTGGGTCAGCGGCCGACTCCCCCCACTTTTTTCCCGTTCGTGACTCATCCCGTTCCTTCGGCAGACGAGGACTGGGAGTGGGAGGGCGAGGAGTCGTCCACTGAGGCGGGCGGGAGCGAGCCGGCCACGCCCAGGCCGCCCGCAGCCGCCGCCCGCGCGCCCGCCAGCCACGCCAAGATCTACAAGACGTCGCTCAAGGACTACGTGGGGCTCGAGGGGGTGAGTTGCCGCCGCGTCGCTCGCGTGGGCGTTGCTTGTGCTTCTTTGTTGACACATACTTACATACACATACAGAGTGTGTGTATATATATATGTATATATATAATATATATATATATATATATATATATATATATATATATATATATATATATATATATATATATAATATATATATATATTTATATATATATATATATATATATATGTATATATATATATATGTATATATATATATATATATATATATATATATGTATATATATATGTATATATATGTGTGTATATGTAGGTGTATGCACATACACATACATACATACATACATACATACATACATACATACATACATACATACATACATACATACATACATACATACATACATACATACACGCATATACACACGCACACGCATACGCATATATAGAATATACAAATATAGACTTCTTGTAATTATATCCATAGACATTTTTAGAATATACTTGTGACGCTTTTGTCATTTCTATCTATGCAATGTTTTTATTTAATAATTAAGGAGCTCATATGAATTCATCCTTGGTGTTTACACTATCATAGAAACCATCATAACGTATCATGCATTATAGCATTGCGTGCATTTTGCTGCTGTTGTGTGTGTCATGCATTTCTAACATGTGAATGTATTTTTTCATAGCAATTTAAGCTCGTTAGATAGAAGGTTTCACACTTTTCTAGGTAAGATTTGTTTTCAGTAGAACGTATGCATTTCTTTCTAATCAAAATTTCTCATTCAGAGGCATGATGCGTGTTTCACCAAACT
>NC_051403.1:13520641-13528141 GCF_015228065.2 Penaeus monodon | reverse complement strand
TGAGAGTGAGAGTGAGAGAGAGTGAGAGAGAGAGAGAGAGAGAGAGAGAGAGAGAGAGAGAGAGAGAGAGAGAGAGAGAGAGAGAGAGAGAGAGAGAAAGAGAGAGAAGGCATACTGTGTGTGTGCGTGTGTGTGTGTGTCTGTGTGTGTCTGTGTGCGTATACCTATACACACTTTAATGTACGCATGTTATCATTTACACTACAAACCATGAATATTTAACCAATGTCCGCATATTTTTTTTTTTTTTTTTTTTTTTTTTTGTCTTTGAGGTACTGGCTCAACTTTTCTGGTTGATGAAGTGGCCAATTCTGAAATTTGTGCTGTTTCAGTCTCCTAACTGGTTGTTCTACTGTTTTCAGCACACTTTGCACGATCCACAAGTGAAGAGTCCAGCTCCTAGTAAATAAAATCAAAATTTAAAAATTTCCAGAACTAAAACAAACTTCCAAACGAGTAACTGGCAACCTTTGTGTAAGTCTCTCCAGCTGATAGACGATTTCTTAGAAGTGTCTGTACGGTCCATTATGTCGTGAAAATATGCAGGGTTATCATCCAAAAAAGCAGTTCCGCGTGGATTGAGAAATGGAGTGCATTTATATGACATTTTTTTGGACATACGTGTATATATTCGTATATACAGTGAATACCTGTGTCAACCTATCTGCACACACACACACACACACACACACACACACACACACACACACACACACACACACACACACACACACACACACACACACACACACACACACACACACACACACACACACACACACACACACACACCACACACACACACACACACACACACACACACACACACACACACACACACACACACACACACACACACACACACATACAGGTATGTATGTGTGTATATGAGTTCTTGCATCCGCGCGCGCCTTTTTGTGCGTACATGTGCCCTCGCGAATATATGTTCAAGGGATGTAATTAATTAGGAGCTGAAAATGTATAAAAAAAGGAAAAAAATAGCAATGTTTTTACCATTCTATTTATGATTGCTAAACTCAGTACTCTGGTATATCTTGTCACATGTCAATCACGTATAATTCACCAAAAAAAACGCCGTTCTTCGTGCGGTGCGACTCAGGGAAATGGACCATACAGGCACCGACTAATACTAACCGCTGGTTGGTTTTCTTTCTGCTTTCGAGACTAACAAGACTTGGCTGGATTTTTTTGTGCTTTTTTTTAATAGAAAAATATCTAATTATAGTCTTACTCGCACATTTTTTTTTTCCTTTACTAATTCATTTTCTTTTCTAAGTTAGTGGATCGCTTTGCATGTCTTCTTAGTGGCAATATTCTTTCTTCAGTGCTTCGTCGTTTTCTTTAGTTATCCCCTTTCGAATTTCATCTTCTTTAGACGTTCAAAACTGGTTCTGTAGGATTAGTTTATTCATACATAATTAAAAAATAAAGAAAAAAAAAATATATATATAAAACAGATGTAGGACGATCTAGGAGCTGGTTACGATCTATTTTCGATCGTCATACTTTTATTTTTATTTTTTTATTTTTTTACTGTGACTACAACTTACAGAGTTTGAAAAGTATAACATATAGCAAGAACGTGTGGGTTTTCCAAGAATATTCCGTTTTGATATAAGAGAGAGAGTCCCCTCGACGTACACCCCCCCTCCCCCTTCCCCTCCCCTCCTCTTCCCCCTACAGCCCCCTCTCCTTCCTCCCCCTTTCTCCTTTCCGCTTTCCCCTGTTCCCCCTCACCCCTAATTTCCTCTCCCTTCTCCCCGCCTCCCCCTCATAACCCCACGTCCCCTCTCCCCTTTCTCCCGTCCCCTTTCTCCCTTTCTCCTTCTCCCCCCCCCTCCCTTCTCTACGCATCCCCGAATCCGTAGACGCGAGGAGGAGTGACGTCTCGCCTTCGGGACACGACAGACCCGAAGCGACGCCGCGACCTGGTTGATGCGGGGTAGACGAGTCCACACACACGCACACGTACACGTACACGTACACGCATACGTACACGCACACGTACACGCACACGCACACGTACACGTACACGTACACGTACACGTACACGTACACGTACACGTACACGTACACGTACATATACATATACATATACACGCACACGCACACGCACACGCACACGCACACGCACACGCACACACACACACACACACACACACACACACACACACACACACACACACACACACACACACACACACACACACACACACACACACACACAATACAACACAACGCAACACAACACACACATAAACACAAAACAGATACACATATAAAAACACTCGCACAACCCAGCTATTTAAAAAATGTCCCTAGCCATGAAAAAAATGTAAAATGATCTCCAAATATCCTTACTGAAGCGCTGGACAACTCTCACTTGTATATTGTAAGCGATGTCAGTAGATGTAACGAGCCTAACGCGCGAAATTAACGGGGAAAAAAAGAGCATTCGGAGACAGACGGTGCATGGGTCAAAAATTTTTTTTTTTTTTTTTTTTTTTTTTTTTTCCTGACTGATATGCTTCTACCCCATTTGTTCACCTGTTAAAGTATTTTCTTTTTTTTCTGTTTGATCGTTTGTTTGTTTGCTGTTTATTTGGATTTGCTTCGCTTAAAAGAGAGAAAAAAAAATGTGTGATATTCTTTTGCTCCGATTCTGTCTGCATTTTTTTCCGTTGTTTCGTGTCTGTGACTTTGAGCAACATATATGCTGATGGAAGGGAATTTAAGAGACTAAAATGCTCAATTAACATCAGCATTTTTCATATTAGGAAATCATATTCATTTTTTTTAACCAATTTACTCAAAAGGATTTACATATGAAGTGTGAAGAGATTAATAGATCTTATAGTCAACAAACAGCAAACTCTAATTAGGAGAATGTAATTAGCCATTAGAGAGATGCCTTAGATAATTAGTTGGATATGATTTTTTTTTTTAAGGATTTCATGACCAGATGAGAAAGACAGATGTTATCCTTGCATGCTTCTAGTTTCGTTAGTTAATAAAACGGAATGCTTATAATATATATTTCTCATGTTAAAAAGACACTTCTAAAGATGATTATCATTAAAAAGGATTATCTTCCGTAAATCTTGTGTTCGTCAGGATACGTGTATTTTTAGACGTTCGCAGTCTCTTAATATTTTCACCTAGGAAATATTTGTGAAAAGTGTAACCCATTCACCCGCCCGTCCCGCAGTGAGTCTGCAAGGGAACACAATCTTCTTTTAATTAAGAAGTTCAATCTTGTCCATTGTCACTGATAGCTTATTAATCTTCACTGCAGCTGACATGTGAGATATGAAAGTTATTTCCTTGCCAAGTCTTACTTTTCCTCTATAATGATTATTCTTCTCTCCTTCTCTCGTAATGTTAGTGATTCTCAAAATCCTTTCTTTCGATGCTTCTTGTATAATTCCCCTGACAGGCAGACTTAAGCGACCTTTACCACTTCCTGCCCTGTTCCCTGCCGTGTAATTGGACGGGACTTGGCGTTACAGCTCTTACGACTTCCCTTGCACGAGATGAGCTCTGAAGGGTTAATCTCCGCCTCTCTCCCTTCCAGTATCTTTGCGCTGTACCTCCTGTCTCGACCGGTGTTCCCCTCGACCTCCCCTGCGCGGCTCGTGCTGGCGTCTTTGCTTGTTCTTATTTCCTTTTGATAGTCTGTGGTAGGATTTATTGTTTTCCCATTATGCGAAATCTCATATGCCTTGGGTGTGCCTTGCAGGGTGTGGCGGCAGCAGCGGGGGCGAGAGCGGCTACGTGTCGCCGTACCTGAGCACGGAGCGCGGGGGGCTGGTCACGCTGGGCCCCTCCCTCCTGCTCACCCGCGCCACCATCGCGCAGTACGACACCAAGCGCACCATCACCACCGTCGTTGCGCCCAAGTCGTCCTTCGATGAGAACCGCGTCAGGATACAGGTTCCCGCTGCGGCTGTGGCGGCTGCTGCGGCGGGAGGCGGCGCCACCAGGACAGTGAGCGCCGCGGGAGGAGGAGGCTTAGGGGCAGAGGCCACCGTCACGGTGTCGAGGTCAGGCCCGCAGGATATCCCCCGGCAGGACACGGGGGGCGACGACGACCTCAGCAGCTCCCACGGTCGTCTCCAGCCCGAAAGCCGCGCCTCCTCGCAACACCCGACGCAGCACGTCGCCCAGGAACACCCGCGCAAGCCCTCGCCCAACAGAGCCCCGCGATTCGTGTAAGGGCGGGTCGGAAGCGGCGTCCGTCGGCGCAGCTCATCCAGGCGCTCGGTGTGCAGAGTCGCGCAGAGGCAGCGCTGAGAAGTGCGGGCTGGACGAGGCAGACTCCTTATGATTAAGTATTCAGGCTAGAAACTTCGTGCTCCACGCGGACAGGTGTCTGAGTGAGTAAAAGGAAGCCCCTCAGGTGCCGCTTGTGTAGGTTACTGGTGATTCGTCCCACGTGGGTCGGGCGAGTGGGCTGGTCTCGCTAAGTCTAGAGCTAGCTGAGCAGGGTACGACTGTCGGGCAGCAGCAGGACTAACGGACGATGGAATGGCGCCGTGAAAGTTGTCTGATATACAGGAGAGAGATTTCCGTGTGCTCGGAGAAAGAACGCGAGAGAAAGCGATTCACTGCGCTTTACAGGCCGTGTTATGTGCAGAATGCAGTCAATACAGTCAGTTGAAATATCCACTGGAGTCGCATGCCTTTCCACCCGTGAATATGAATTAATTGTAATGTTTGCATCCAGTTTATCCCTTATCATTATGTCTCTTTTCAAATAAGTTCCAACGCTTTTTTTTAGCAAATGTTTTCACTACAAACATTGTACGTTTTAAATTCTTTGAAGTACTAAAAAAGTAGTCTTTCAGTAAATTTGGGAAGCCTTAGTTGAATTTGACTTAACTGAATGTCAACGTTTAATTGATATCTTGCTGGCAGATTAGGGACTGACCTACAACGCGTAATAGTGTAGTGTAATTTAAAAATGTAAATATATTCATCATGAGAAATTATGGAAGACTCCAGGAAAATGTACAAGGAATCAGGCACAAGGCATACCTCCTTCTTATATATACTCGGTATATGAGAAGGGAGAAATGTTGAGGCGCTTCTCCAAAAGGCGATTAGGAAAGATGAAAGAGACAAACCGCAGATGGAAGAGCGAAGTAAAATTCCACGTATTCTGGTCCTTGTCGTGCTGCTGCTACAGTAATTCACACACACACACACACACGCACACACACACACACACACACACACACACACACACACACACACACACACACACACACACACACACACACACACACACACACACACACACAGAGTCACTCTCACTCTCATTCTCCCTTTCCTCGCCCTGCTCAGCCCTCCCAACCCGCGCCATCGGCTCTGCGAGTCGTAAACCCGCGGGACAGCGTCGAAAAACACCAGCATCCCCGACGACCACAACAGGAACCACGGGCAGAACCGATTTACGTAGTTTCGAAGCGACACGGCTCTCTAGCGGTTCGGCGGCGGACCAGCCCAGCGATCGGTTGATATTCTTGACGGGGTTAAGGTATCTGACGGGGAGCAGCGACCCCTCGAGGTGACACGAACTGAAACTTTGTAGCCGTGACTGGACTTGAAAATACAGATTATTTTGCAGACTTTGTTGACTGTATAAAAAAAAAAACTGTAGTATGACCAAAATATATGCAAAGTATGTGCAAAAAGCTGCGAACCAAATCTTTGTATATGTACTCAAGTGTACTGAAGAGAAATGCAGTGTATGTAAATTGCAGAACTTATATGCTGTGTATGTACTGTTCATAAGCTGACGAGAGAGGTGTACATGCTATGTATTGTAACGTTATAGTGTACATAACTTTTGTGTAATGTGTATTCATCGTTGTAGTTTATAAACTTATGAAGAGGAAATTATTGTACATAAATAATTCAGACAGTTAAAAAGGCCTTATATGTTTCAGTAGCAAGGTTCAGTGGGAAATGGTGATTAACAATAGGTATCTGCATTATCTTCCAGATTCAAATATATATCACTTTGGTCCCAAAGACGCATCAGAGTTAATTTGTCAGTCATTTTCTTTCTCATCTTTTTAAAAAGATATGTTCTAACTGGGTAGGCTTGTGTAAATTTTGTATCGTATCCCTTTATTAGATACAGCGTTGCCAAATGATGGAGAGATTAAGATCCATTTACAGTAATTGCAGTGATTAATCCTTTAGATGAGAAAATGAACCTTATTACTCTAGCACATAAGGTAGGAAAGCCACCCACGAGTCTCGGAGGTGCTAATAAAACATAGATCGTATACTAATATTTATTACATGTGAAGTACTCTGCAAAAACTGTCCTCTGGTATAGTCGACGTATGGACCATTTTCCTATATCTCTGTGGAAAGGTGGGTCGAGATTACGGGCTTTGTCAAAA
Source organism: Penaeus monodon (assembly GCF_015228065.2). Lineage (NCBI taxonomy): Eukaryota > Metazoa > Arthropoda > Malacostraca > Decapoda > Penaeidae > Penaeus > Penaeus monodon. The sequence continues at coordinate 13,521,704 of NC_051403.1, read as the reverse complement.
TCGTTGGAAATCCACTGTGAAAAAAAAAAAGTAAAACATTTCCGAAAACTACAGGCATATTAAAGTATTTATGTTTTTAATTCATAAAAGCCTATACTGAAATAAGTTTGTGAAGATGGAAATATGTTGACGCGTTATTTAAAAGAAAAGAAGAAGAAAAAAAAAAACAAGATTCCATTTGTACCTCAAATTATTTTTCCACATTTCTTGACTTATTTTCCGTATTTTTTGACGAAGTCTTATTGTACAGAGGGCACCTTTGACCTCCAGTACCACGCATAGATTTTTATGTTTAGCTTTCAGCTCCTTATTATATGGCCTATGGTAACGTCAATTTCGCCTCCGTCTTATTTAGTGTTCATGTATATTGTATATATAAGAGGGAATAAATGTAAAGATGCGTAATAACATTGTTGTATTTCTCCCCCTTGGCCCGAGTCTTGGAAGTGCGAGGAAAGACTGCTTGTAAATGTGGGATTATTCTCCTTAGAGTTGCTGCAGGATCGTGGTGGTAAGGGAAGGTAGGGTATGCTTGCTTTATGTTTTTTTTAAAGGTCTAAAGCTTCTTTTGTTCCCGCACCCCAGCCTATGTCTAGCTGTTTATCTGTCTGCTGTGTCTGTCTGTTTGTTGTGTATCTAATATTCTCTCTGTCTCTGTCTCTGTCTCCTCTCTCTCTCTCTCTCTCTCTCTCTCTCTCTCTCTCTCTCTCTCTCTCTCTCTCTCTCTCTCTCTCTCTCTCTCTCTCTCTCTCTCTCTCTCTCTCTCTCTCTCTCTCTCTCTCTCTCTCTCTCTCTCTCTCTTCCTTCTCTCCTTCTGGGCAAAGTTTTCTGTCTACCTATCTATCAATCCATCAATCTACTTATAACTTTAGGATAAAGCAAAAAACAGTGTAATAAATGTTTTGTTTGCATTATTGATGTTACCCTAGCAATTACATGTCAGCAGTAGTACTTTTAAAACAAGTAGCTTCAGTTCTTATAGTTTTTAACGGACTACCAATACAGCAATAGATACTGTTATCTTGTAAATCACGTAATCAACGACATAACTGACTTCAGGGAC
>NC_051403.1:13504261-13509208 GCF_015228065.2 Penaeus monodon | reverse complement strand
CTCTCTCTCTCTCTCTCTCTCTCTCTCTCTCTCTCTCTCTCTCTCTCTCTCTCTCTCTCTCTCTCTCCTTCTCTCCTTCTGGGCAAAGTTTTCTGTCTACCTATCTATCAATCCATCAATCTACATATAACTTTAGGATAAAGCAAAAACAGTGTAATAAATGTTTTGTTTGTATTATTGATGTTACCCTAGCAATTACATGTCAGCAGTAGTACTTTTAAAACAAGTAGCTTCAGTTCTTATAGTTTTTAACGGACTACCGTTAAAAGAAGAAGACCAATACAGCTATAGATACTGTTATCTTGTAAATCACGTAATCAACGACATAACTGACTTCAGGGACTTATAATCACAAGCCCGAAGCGTATTTAAATGAAATCGCTGATCCCTGTGAAAAGGGGGTAATAGTCAGTTTTCTTCATTTAAGATGGAAATGCGTTTTGATGCCATTTCGAGCTGCAATAATGATGAGCGAAGTCGTTGCTGCCTTGTCTGCAAAGGGGCAATTCTCATGTTTAATCGAAGGTGGAGAACAGAGAAGGAGAGGAGGAGGCAATAAGTAAGAAAATAAGAATGATAATGAATAACTCAGCAATGGGAGATGTATTAGGTATTATGACGAGGATACAACATCGAGACGAATCGTTTTTATCTCTTGCTTGATTGATGTGTTGATTCTTATCTTATTCATTTTTTTTTCTATATTTGTCACAATGTATCCGGTTCACGAGATCCATCAAGTACCCAGTGTTAATCCCCTTTCTCTCCCCATCTTTATCTTTATCTTTATCTTTATCTTTATCCATCACATACCCATTGCCTTTCCTTTTCCCTCTTTATCTTTATTCTCATTTCGTGCCATCGATCTCTTTCACTGCCGGAAAAATAAAGCACACTATCGTCTTTTTTTCATTTTTTTCACTCGTTTCACTTACTGTAGGATTTCGACCACACTGTTTATCTTCCTGTGTATTGTAAATACTTTTGATACTGTTATTATCATTATCACTATTTTTACTATTATTACTATTACTGCTATTATTAGTACTACCATATTTTTTGTTATTATTATTATTACTATCATTATTCATATTATTGTTATTATTTTTATTTAATTATTATCATTATCTTTATTATTATTATTATTATTATTATTATTATAATTATTATCATTATTATTATTATTATTATTATTATTATTACTATTATTATTATTATCACTATTATTATTATTATAATCATCATTATTATTATTAGTCTTTGTCATTGTTATTATTATAATCATCATTATCAGTACTATTATTTTTTTATTATTGTTATTATTATTGTTATAATTATCATTATCATTACTATTACCATAATTATCATTTTTACTATTATCATAATTATTATCATTATTATCAAAACTGTTTTTATTATTATTATCATTATTATTGTTATCATTATTGTTATCATTATTATTATCATATTTTTTTTCTTTTTATCATCATTATAGTTGTTATTGTTATTACTATTATCATTATGATTATTGTTATTATTACCAACACCATTATCATCTTTATCATCGTCACCATAATCATCAACTTTCATTATTATCATCATTATTATCAACATCGTCAAAATCATTATTGCCATTCTTGCCATTATCATTAGTAGCAGTAATAACAAGCACAACAAAAAATCAACAGTACCATTATTATCATTGACTTTCACGACTAAAAACACTCCCCATCACTTCTTCCTTTACTGCATTCCAATACTCCAGCATCCCCTCTCTTATCTCACGCCCTCTGGTGATGCAGCCCCGAGTCTCATCTCCGTCTCCCCTCTCTATTTATCTCCCTTTCTTAATCTCCCCAAATCACCCAATTCCATTCAGATTTGCAGGAGAAAAGTGCCGGTTGGAATATCTCAAATAAAGGAAGGGAATTCGTTTTCGTTATCCCCGAGGTGTGTGATGCGGAGTGTTTAAATTTTATCGGAATATGTGGTAGGTTTTTATATTTATATATATAATATAAAATATATATATATATATATATATATATATATATATATATATATATATATATATATATTTTCATATTCACATATACCTAAAACACACACACACACACCACGCCACACGCACACGCAAAACCACACGCACACGCACACCAACGCCAACACACACACACACACACCAACCCACACACCACACAACCCACACACACACACACACACACACACACACAACACACACACACACACACACGCACACCCACACGCAACCACGCACAACGCACACGCCCCACACACACACCACACACAACACACACAAACACACCACCCACACACACACACACACAACACACACACCACACACACACACACCACACACACACACACCACACACACACACACACAACACAAATCCACACTCACACACAAATAAATACACATGATCAACGCGGGAAAGAAGGAAAAAGAAGAAAAAAAAAATTATCAACACACAAAAAAAAATTATGGCAAACTCAAATAATCAATTTCGAGGAACTCCGGCAACAAAGGAAGGCGTAAGATTGTCTCAAATCCTAATTAAGGGAGTTTCCAGTGTCTTATCTTTAATACCGAGTCGCAGATTTGAGAATTTAATCTATCGGACAGATTCCATCAATAACCTACTTTTCGGTTTCTGAGGAACCGAGAGAGAGAGAGAGAGAGAGAGAGAGAGAGAGGAGGGAGGGAGGGAGAGGAGAGAGAGAGAGAGAGAGAGAGAGAGATGAGGGGGGGAGAAAGAGAGAGAGAACGAGCGAGAGCGAGAGAGAGAGAGAGGGGGGGGAGAGACAGAGAGAGAGATGGGGGGGGGAGGAAGAGAGAGCGAGAGGAGTGAAAAAACGAGAGAAAGGGAGAGAGAGAGAGAGAAGAGTGAAAAAACGAGAGAAAGAGAGAGAGAGAAGAGAGAGGGAGAGAGATCGTGAATTTTCTAAAGCGTTTCATAAGCCGATGATGTCAAAATGAATAAAGTGTGATTTTGGATCCATTATAGACAATGGAAAAGGGTGAGTTATTTTTTTATATTTCCCGTATCGTTAGATATCTGTCTCTAAAAACAATAACTGGTAATTAAGTAGAATATTGCTATTGTAATTATCATTTGATGATTATTATGATGTTGATTTTAATCAAAATGATAATACTACTATTAATGATATCAATAATGCTACTCATCAGCATAATATTATGATGTAAATAATAATAATGATATTAATAGTAACCGTATCATATAAGTCATAATCATAATGATACTTATTTTGATAACATTATTTTGAAAATAAAGATAAAGATGATCATTATGATATAATTGATGATAATAATGGTGAAGAATAATGATGATGAAGATGATGCTGATGTGGTGACAGCAGTAATAATAATAATAATAATGATAATGATAATAATAATAATAATAATAATAATAATAATAATAATAATAATAATAATAATAATAATAATAATAACAATAATAACATTAATAATAATGATAATGATAATAATAACAGTGATAACCAGAATGATAATGATGATGACATTGGTGATAAGGACGATGAATGATGATGATGATGATGATATGATGATGATGGTGATGAGATTGATGATGATGATGATTGATATGATATATGATAGGATGATGATGTGATGATGATGTATATGAGTAGTGATGATGATGTATAATGATAATATGATGATGATGATGGATTGATATGATAATAAATAAGATGAGAGATAGGATAATAAGTAGTAGCTAATAATAATAACAAATAAATATTAATAGTAAGTAGTATCAAATGAAATTATATGAATAATAAACAATAACGCAGTGATGATAAGGAATAAAATATCAATACTAACAATAATAAACATAGATATAATTTACTATTAGGAATATAACATGAATGGTTCATAAGAAGGGAAAAAGAAAAAGATAGTCATTAACTAGAAAGAAGATGTTAATCACACACGCAGTTCGACAAAACGCCATAAATAACTAATAATAATAATAATATAATAATAATAATAATTTTAACTTTTTAGCTCGAAAAGAAACCGAACAAACGACGCTGAAAAAAATAGGAAAAACTCGAAAAACGATACGGGGTATGGTGAGGGAGATGAATGTAAATGATATATATAGCTTATAGCAACAACAACAACAACAGCAACAACAATAAAAACAAAACAATAACTTGTGGAAATAATCATTATCTTGCAAAGGCAGAATAATCCAGAGTTTGAACTCAGTTCAAGGAGAAACACACAAATAAAACTGTTCAGTGATTCGATAGAATCTTAATTTTGAATTTGTTATACTCGGAATATTGTAATCCGAGCGAATTTATCTTTGTAAATATTATCCCTCCGTTATAGATAGCGAAGCGATAAACGAATGATAAATAGGAAAACTCTTGCGAATAGGAGCGAGTGGGAGGCAACAGGTCGGCTAAGTCAGGCAACACTGCAGTCGAACAACCTTCGCGAAGCCGTATTGTAATCCTAGGCGCCGCTTTATTGGATCGCTCAGAGGTCTTGGTTTTTTCCTCCTTTTTTGGTGCCTTTAAAAATACTCTATCTAATCACGGTATTTCTTTCTGTATTTACCTTCACAAGAAAATTACGTCTAATTATGGTATGGAAACCTGACAAGAGAGAGCATAGTGGTGTCACAGGCCATACGCTGTCGCTTACATGTTTATTCATATTCTGTCTAGTGTGCATTATTCTTTATCATATTATTATGTATTATTTTATTTGTTTCTTTTTAAACATCTCTGATCTGAATGAGGTAAGTGGTTACTCGTTGGTATATCGCTGCTGCGAATTTCGAAGTAAAACCCTGAACTCATTGCTGTTATACTATTATCGTTTTCTTAATGATTAGTTTATTTTCAGGAAATGCGTATTTATAATTTT
>NC_051403.1:13499170-13501670 GCF_015228065.2 Penaeus monodon | reverse complement strand
TAATAATAATGGAGATAATAAAATAATGATAATGATGATAACAATAATGATAAGAATAATAAAGATAAAAGAAAATAATAATAATAAGCATATATATATGATAATGATAATAGTTACAATAATAATGAAAATAATAATAACAATGCTAATGATAATAATAATGATAATAATAATAATAATATTAATAATGATAATTCATAATATACATACTACTACTACTACTAATAATGATAATAATGACAGTGATGATAATGATAATTGTAATGATAACAAAGATGAAGTTACCATTGGTATCACCATTCCCAGTATTATCATCTTAGTAATGTTGTTACCTAAAAGGTAACACCAGCACTCTCCGCGGAAAGGAACTGGGGACCCTACCAAGTACTCACTCCAAGTTCATCACAACATGAAAACTACAATTAAGTATCATGCTGTGACCACGGCGGCTCAAAACATGAACCTACCGTTAAAGAAAAATGTATATATACACACAGACACACACACACACACACATATATATATATATATATATACATATATATATATATATATATATATATATATATATATATATATATATATATATATATATATATATATATATATATATATATATATTATGTATATATATATATATATATATATATATATATATATTTATGTATATATATATATATATATATATATATATATATATATATATATATATATATATATATATTTTAAGGCATCCCAGAGAAGGGTTATATCGGTGGCTGTGAGACGGAGTATAAATATATTCCAATCTAGAGGATTAAATTTGGCGAAGCTTTTTAACTCCGTGTTAACTTCACGCGCTTTGGAGGAATGGTTTTCCTCACGCATAAAAAGAACATCTATTAGTTCTACTTAGAGAATCCCTTGTTCTACAGGTTTTATTGGTTTGGGAGACCATATTTTGGGGATGAAGCGGAGTAGCTTCCGGTGTACTGGAAGATGCTGATCAATACGTGCAAACCAGTAGAATTTCTAGAGTAAAGCACTACTTGTCGTGGGCATCCGTTGTCAGAATTTCATCCGGATGTTTTTAAAAGCTAATACCAGATGATTTCTTGGGGTATTGTGGATGACTAGTTTCAGGTATGTGATAGCTGGGGCGATGGCAAATTTGAACAATTTTGTTATTATGGAACAGAAGGCTTTGACTAATGTTACTCAGGTGAAGTGAAGGTGAAATGCCCGCAGTATTCGTGCTCGCAGCTTACAGCAGATTGTTACTTGACCTATACAGGACTCCTTGGTCCCCAGAGAAACATCACCTTCACTGGTTAACAATGCGGAGCATGGACGAACATCGAAGAATACTGTGAACACCAACCGGGAGAGATTAGTCCTTTTGGTCCCTATTGTCGAGTGCCTTCTGGAGTGAGGCAACTCTGCGATGTAAAGCTGTGTTATGATTTCCCAGGTCATGAAATATTCATATTACTATATAAAGTGTCACTGGGAAAGACGTTCAACCATATTTATGAGAGGATGAATGGCAGCAAGTCAATTAACTTTTACCTACGCTCGGCTAATGTTTTTGAATGCGCGTTCTGTATTTCCGTATACGGCTCCGATAGGACAATTTCTCACGAAGTGATATCCATGACATATAATTCGCTTCAGATAGGCACTTTTAGCCGTGTATATTGGGATAAGTTATTTAGACATGACGCGTTTACAGAATACGAGATCGTAGATGATAGAAAAGGCAACTGGCATTTTTTCAAAAGACCTTACAGACTATATAGCTTCATGGATCGAGGGTCCTTGGAATACGTTCATTTCCATTCATGCCCAGAAAATCTCAAAAACAATACCGTGATGACTGTAAAACTGAAGTCAGAAATTCACACCATGGATCCATATGAGATGATAGTAACAAGTAATGAGGAAGACGATACAAGATGTTATCGTATAAGAGATGGATTATTTATCTTGAGGGTTGCTAACTTCACTGAACACTCGTCCCTTGTTATGAACTTACGGGACATGTTATACGATAACGTGACAGTGAGAATCAGATTCAGAAACACTACCTTTTCCATGAATAACGAACAGCGATAATGTACACTACAAGAAGAAAAATTATATGAAAAAGTAGTGGTCACTACCGCACTCACTCCGGATTACTTTTGCAATGTCACGGTAGCTTACAGAGATTGTCTGCTAAATATCAGAATCTATGAATGCCCCAGCCATGTGACCTTCTATGATGAGGTGGGCAACCTGTTGATGGCAATAGTCAACGACGCGGTAGACATACCCCAATTCTACGTGCCGACGGGAGGCTGGACTCCCTGGACTTCGTATACGCCATGTACTCGCGCGTGCGGTGGGGGCAAGCAGTGGCAGTAACGGGAGTGTGTGAACCCCTTTCCCCATCCAAGAAGCGTCTATTCCTGTCACGGGTTCCCAAAGCGCAATGCTGATTGCAACATGTAGGCTTGTGACGAAAAAGAAATATAGTAGG
>NC_051403.1:13490153-13499070 GCF_015228065.2 Penaeus monodon | reverse complement strand
TTTGGGCTTTTCGCTTTTGTTGCCTGTTTATTCTGAAAAACCCCCTCATACAGAAGCCAGGACACATCTCTAAAAATGCTTGGTTTTTGTGTCAAAAATCGTAAAGAGCAGAGGGCGGGATTTTTATAAGCGCGGGGCCTGGGAACGTAAAAAGAATATAAAAAATAAAAAGGAAAATACCTGGTTACTGTTATGGCGTTAGGGCTGGTAATATAAAAGTCCAATCGCCTTTTTTTGTTGTGACGAAAAATTAAGACCTAATGAAAAAAAGCGTGCATTGGAAAAAGAATCATTCTAATAATGGAATCATCATGAATTGAAAAATTATAAAATATAGTTAATGTTGTAGCGCCCAGTACACCGAATTTTTGGTTTATTGTTTGTTAAATTTTTTTTAATTTCGATATTTTTAAGAGCAGCCGGTCTTTTTGCTTTCCCAAAAACCCCGGAACCCAAATTAAAAATACTTTTTTTAAATTCACCTAAATCCCCCTAAAAACACCTTTAGTGGCTTGCAAAATTTTATCGGGGAAACTCTTTCACAAATATTTTCGGGGTTATTAGCAGGAAACACCATATGACCAAGAACCCAGTTGATATTCGGAGTAACCACGGACAGATACGTCGTCCTCAAGGTCTCCTTTTGTGAGTGGATTGGAGATGTTATTCAGTTATTACCTTAGCCCTAAATTGTAGGGAGCGAAAAGGCCTTGGACATGTCAAAATTGAATTGTCGTTTGTATCTAAACCCTTTTTTTTATAAATAATGCATTCATATATTAATATATAATATATAAAATATAATATTTTATAATATAAAATATAAAATTTTAAATATATTTTTTTTTTTTTTTTTTTTTTTAAATATTTTTTTTTTTTTTTTTTTTTTTTTACGGTAGGTTCTTTTTGGGGTCACAGCATGATACTTAATTGTGTTTTCATGTTGTTGCTCGGGGAGGAGTAGGGGTAGGCCCCCCATTTCCTTTCCCGGGGAGAGTCCGGTTTTACCTTTTGTATATTCTCTCTATTTTACCCGGCCCCTTGGGGACCCACTGACTTGGGCTGGCGCCCACCAGGGGCTGGCAGGCAATCGAGGTGAATTTTATTTCCCAAGGGAAAAACGCGTCGGCCCGTGACTCGAACCCCTCGAACTCAGATTGCCGTCGTAACAGTCTTTGAGGCTATTTGGTAACATATAGCAATGATGCAAAATAGAATAATTAAATTAAAATCGACCTGACAAGACAATCCTTGTGAATAGGTTTCATTAGTTTGATCCTCATATGTTCGGTCGATGTCCAGTTGGTGGTGGTTTTCATCTAGACTGGAGTTTAATTGGATTATTTCACTCTCTGCTCTTTTCGTATAATTGGATTTACTGTGAATTTGTTTTTTCTGATTCCCCCACCTTGGTCTAACCATTAACTAATCTCCATAGCCCCTATACTCAACGAAATATTTCACGGTAGGAACACTGTGCCGTGGTCTCTAAGAATGACAAGGAATTCCCAAAACCTCCGGGTTATATTTTTGGGTGGCTTAAGGTTAGTTATTTTCTTTAGGCGAAGAGAAGCGGTTTGAGAGTGAAAGACTCTGTCATTGAATGTCCAGTTGCCCATTTTTTTTATCAAACATCAGCAGTGCCTCTAAGTAAGCTGATTTTGAATCCAATGTAAATTGGTGTCCCAAATATGGCTACTGGTTCGGTGTCAATTGCTTTCCTACGCTCACAATGGCATGATACAGTTTGAGAATGTTTGCATCTTACCCACGGTTAGGGAGTTCAACATTGTAAGTCCAAACCCCCCCGTGCTCGGGTTTGGCCCATAAAATTATCTGGACTTGTTAATTCAGTAGTTAAGAATTTACCGTCCAAAATAATCACCAACTGTCGTATACAACATCAAACTAAGAAAGTTTTCATATTCAGCCTGAAGGACTATTTCTTCCCCTTCTATTGTTCGAATAATGTGCGGCTTTCTCCTCATTTTTTCAATAACGTCATCTTCGAACGTTTTCAAGATTTTGTTTATCTGACCGTCAAGTAGTTATTCAGAATTCAGAATGAGAGGGGTTGGCCTCGAAGGAAGTATAACGTCAGGAAGAATGTGAACTGAAGAATCAAGTACGGACCTGGACCTTCTTGTAGATTTTTTAGGTTGAGATACTTTAGTCGGCGCACCCGGAAGATTAGGATCTTGAGTCTAAATTGGAAATTACCTGATGGGAATGAGAGGGGTTCTGCCCTCTAATCTTGCGAGGAACTCCCAAATATTCTTTTTCAAGCTTTTTGCTCTTATTTTTAGATCTGTCTAATAGAAAACCATATGACATTTTGGTTTCCTGAAAATGCTTACCATTATACAACCAAACGCCGCCTTTTCGCGTGTCTGGAAACATGTACTCGAGGTAGCCGATGTATCCTGTTAGCCTGAATGTAAACCCGAACGGCGGCTCCAAGTGATTCACTAATCTATTTGTAATAATAACTGAAACATAAAAGAGGCTCACGTTTGTAGTCTTCTGGTTCCAATCTGGCAGTAAGTAGTGGTAATGCCAGATACCTTCGTATTCGAGAGAAGCGGTATGAGTGACGATAACGGAACTGGTTGAGAGCTCTCTGGGGCTGAATGCCCAATAATATGACCCACCATGAAACTTTTTTATAAAACTATTAACATGAGCATAGCTAGCTTAGAGGGTAAACGAGCTTCCCTCGCTAATGCGAAGAATCGAGGGGTTTTCCTTAAAACTGAGAATCGCCTGAGTTGTGAGCTACTATATTTCTTTTCCCCGTCACAACCTACATTTTGGGCAATCAGCATGGCGCTTTGGGAACCCGTGACAGGAAATGACGCTTCTTGGATGGGGAAAGGGTTCACACACTCCCGTTCCTGCCCCTGCTTGCCCCCACCGCACGCGCGAGTACATGGCGTATACGAGTCCAGGGAGTCCAGCCTCCCGTCGGCACGTAAAATTTGGGGGTATGTCTACCGCATCTTTTGACTATTGCCATCAACCAGGTTGCCCACCTAAATCAAGAAGGTCACATGGCTGGGCATTCTAGATTCTGATATTTAGAAAGACAATCTCTGTAAGCTCCCGTGACTTGCAAAAGTAATCCGGAGTGAGTGCGGTAGTGACCACTACTTTTTCATATAATTTTTCTTCTTGTATGTACATTATCGCTGTTCGTTATTCATGGAAAAGGTAGTGTTTCTGAATCTGATTCTCACTGTCACGTTTCGATAACACGTCCCGTAAGTTCATAACAAGGGACGAGTGTTTAGTGAGTTAGCAACCCTCAAAATAAATAATCCATCTCTTATACGATAACATCTTGTATCGTCTTCCTCATTACTTGTTACTATCATCTCATATGGATCCATGGTGTGAATTTCTGACTTCAGTTTTACAGTCATCACGGGATTGTTTTTGAGATTTTCTGGGCATGAATGGAAATGAAAGTATTCCAAGACCCTCGATCCATGAAGCTATATGTCCCGTAAGGTCCTTTTAAAAAATTTCCAGTTGCCTTTTTTATCATCTACGATCGAGTATTCTGTAAAAGCGTCATGTCTAAATAACCTATCCCAATATACACGGGTAAAGTGCCTATCTGAAGCGAATTATATGTCCTGGAAAATCACTTCGTTTAGAAATGTCCTATCGGAGCCGTTACGGAAATACAGAACGCGCATTCAAAACATTAGCCGAGCGTAGGTAAAAATTAATTGACCTGCTGCCATTCATCCTCTCATAAATTGGTTGAACGTCTTTCCAAGTGACATTTATTTAGGGAATATGAATTATTTCGTGACCTGGGAAATCATAACACAGCTTTACATCGCAGAGTTGCCTCACCTCCAGAAGGCACTCGACAATAGGGACCAAAAGGACTAGTCTCTCCCGGTTGGTTCACAGTATTCCTTCGATGTTTTGTCCATGCTCCGCATTGTTTAAACCCGTGAAGGTGTGTTTCTCTGGGGACCAAAGGGGTCCTGTATAGGTCAAGGGAACAATCTGGGTGTAAGCTGCGAGCACGAATACTGCGGGCATTTCACCTTCACTTCACCTGAGTAACATTAGTCAAAGCCTTCTGTTCCTAATAACAAAATTGTTCAAATTTGCCATCGCCCAGCTATCCATACCCCGAAAACATCATCCACAAAACCCCAAAAGAAATCATCTGGTATTAGCTTTCAAAACATCCGGATGAAATTCTGACAAAGGATGCCCACGACAAGTAGTGCTTTACTCTAGAATTCTACTGGTTTGCACGTATTGATCAGCATCTTCTTTCCGTACAACCCGGGAAACTACTCCGCTTCATCCCCAAAATATGGTCTCCCAAACCATAAAAACCCGTAGAAAAAGGGAGTCTCTAAGTAGAACTAATAGATGTTCTTTCTATGCTTTAGGAAACCCTTCCCCCCAAAGCGCGTGAAGTTAACACGGGGTTAAAAGCTTCGCCAATTTAATCCTCTAGATTGGGAAAATATTTATACTCCTCCACCAGCCACCGTATAACCCTTCTCTGGGGTGCTTAAAAATATATATATTTTAATATATAAATAATATATATAATATATTATATATATAGAATATATACATAAATATATATATATTATATATATATATATATATATATATATATATATATGTTATAAATATAATACATATATACACATAAATAAATAAATAATTATAATGTATTATATATAAAATTTTATATATATATATATATATATTATATTATTATATATATCTATCATAAACTTATATATGTGTTTTGTGTTTTGTGTGTGTGTGTATATTTACATTTTTTCTTTAACGGTAGGTCATGTTTTGAGCCGCGTGGTCACAGCTGATACTTTTTGTAGTTTTCATGTTGTGATGAACTTGGAGTGAGTACTTGGTAGGGTCCCCCGTTCCTTTCCACGGAGAGTGCCGTGTTACCTTTTAGGTAACACATTACTAAGATGATATACTGGGAATGGTGATACCATGGTAAACTTCACTTTGTTATCATTACAATTATCATTATCATCAAATGTCATTATTATCATTATAGTAGTAGTAGTAGTAGTTGTAGTAGTAGGAGTAATAGTAGTAGTAGTAGTAGAAAGTTATTATTATTATCATTTTTAATATTATTATTATTATTATCATTATTATTATCATTATATTGTTATTATTATTTTCATTATTATTGTAACTATTTACCAATCATATATATATGCCTATTATCATTTTTTTTCTTTTATCTTTATTATTCTTATCATTATTGTTATCCATCATATCATTATTTTATTATCTCCATTATTATTATCATCTTCATTGCTGTCCAATCCTCATTATTATTATTATTATCATCTTCATCATCATCATTATCATTATTAACATTCTCATAGGTATGATTATTATTTTTTGTTATTAGTATTTTTATTATTATTATTATTATTGTTATTTTTTTATTATTATTATCATTATGTTTATTACCATTACCCTTAGCGTCATGTTATTACAATTTGTATTTTCATCATCATTATTATTAATATTATTATTATTATTATTATTATTATTATTATTATTATTATTATCATTATTATTATTATTATTATTATTATTATTATCATTATCATTTCCTTATTATTATTATTATATTATTATTATTATTTATTATTATTTTATTATTTTATTTTATTATTATTATTATTATTTTTTGATTATTATTATTATTATTTTTTATTATTATTATCATTATCATTATTATCATTATCATTATTATTATATTCATTATTATTTTTTATACGTATTATTATTATTATTATTATTATTATTATTATTATTATTGTTATTATTATATTCATTATTATTATTATATTCATTATTATTATTATTATTATTACTATCATTATCATTTTGCTAGTATTATTATCAGCATTATTATTATTACAATTGTTATCAATAACTATAATAATAATAATAATAATAATAATAATAATAATATAATATTATTATTATTATTATTATTATTATTATATTATTTATTATTATTATTATTATTATTATTATTATTTCATTATTATTATAATTATTATTATAATTTTTGTTGTTGTTGTTGTTGTTTTTTGTTATTGTTATTATTATCATTTTTTATCATTTTTATTATTATTTTATTATTATTTATTATTATTTATTATTATTATTATAATAATAAAATATTATTATTATTATAATAAAAATATAAATTATTATTATTATTATTATTGTTCTTGTTCTTGTTGTTGTAGTTGTTGTTGTTTGTTATTATTATTATATTTTCTATTATTATTACTATTATTATTAAGATTTAAAAAATAATAAAATAATAATATAATTAAATTATTATTTATTGTTATTATTATTATCAAAATTATTGTTATTATTTTTATTTTATTATTATATTATTATTATATTTTTATTATTTTTATTATCATTATTATTATTTTTATTTTTATCATATTACCCATTATCATTTTGCTAGTATTATTATCAGCATGTTTTATTATTACTATTGTTACCAATACTTATAATGATGATTAATACATTATTATTATCATATTATTTATCATTATCATTTTTTATGATTATTGTTATTATTACTATTATAATAATGATAATAACAATAATAATAACAATAACAATAATAGTGATAATAATAATAATAAAATAATAATATAATAATATAATAATAATAAAATAATAATAATAACATAATAATAATAATAAAAATAATAATAATAATAATAAGAACAATAATAATAATAAAATAAAAATAATAATAATATAATAATAATAATAATAATAATAAAAATGATAATAATAATAATAATAATAAAAAATAATTTGTTTATTATTATTATTATTATTATTATTATTTATTATTATTTTATTATTATCATTATCATTATTATTTTATCATTTAATCTTATTATCATTATTATCATTATCATCTTATAATATTATCATTATTATCATTATTAATAATAGTTATCATTTATTACTGTATTATTTATCATTATTATTATTGCTATTATTATTACAATATCATTATTATTTCATTACTACACTTTTTGTTATTTTTATCACTATTACTACTACTACTACTACTACTAGTAGTAGTAGTAGTAGTGGCATTTGTTATAATAATGATAAATAATAATAATATAATAATAATAATAATAATGATAAAAAACAAAAAAAATATAACAATGACAATAAAATAATAACAATAATGATAATAATGATAATAATAATATGATAATAATGATAAGAAATTCTGTGCCAACTTTGTAAGGGGAAAATGTTTTTAATAACGTTAGTGCTTTATATACAAAGTGCCATGTCATACAGCCCCTTCAGACATGCATCCCCCTGCTGTCTTGTAGGGTATGCCTCTTCAGGGAAAAGGCTGGAGAAGGGAGCTCTCACTCCAAATCCCCCTGCTGCCTTGTAGGGTATGCCTGTTCAGGCAAGGGCTAGGTCCACCGCCGACATCTGTGGTGGCGTTAGGAAGGGCATCCGGCCTTATACGAAGCTGCCAATCAAATAATATGATGTGGATAAAAAATCGAGAGATCCGCACGGCGACCATAATGAACATAGGAAAGCCAGTTGAAGAAGAAGAAGAAGAAATAATAATAATAATAATAATAATAATAATAATAATAATAATAATAATAATGATAATAATGATAATAATAATAATAATAATAATAATAATAATAATAATAATAATAATAATAATATAATAATATAATAATAATAATAATATAATAATAATAATTAAAAAAAATAATAATAATAATATTAATAATTAATAATAATAATAAATATAATAATGATAATAATAATAATAATAATAATAATAATAATAATAATAATAATAATAATAATGATAATAATTACTATTATTATTATTATTATTATTATTATTATTATTAATTATTATTAACATTGTTATTGTTATATTAATACCTGTTGCTATAACTACTACTGTTTTTACTATTAACACTACTACTCCTACAACCACAGGTGTTACTAGTAGTCGCAGTATTATGATCATTGCGGTTGTTGTTGTTGTCATTGTCATTGCTATTATCATTGTTAATACCATTACTATCTCTATCATTAATATTATCATTTTTAGAATAAGTATCACTATAAAGCATCTGTTATGGTTAGCTTATTTGCAAAGATCATTCAGCAGAATAAACGCCACGAACTCTGCGGGAAGTTTGCCAGATTCCATTGCTTCTTTACATCAGTACACACGTGACCTCATACGGAGAGGTCGTGTGGTGCCGTGCTCCGGTGCCCTCGTCCCTTACACACGAACCTCTTGCGTCATATACAAAAAAAATTGTACAAGAATTCATGAACATTTGGTGCTCATATAATCCGCAAGTCAGTGACATGACAATAGTGATGTGCTAATAGTTATGATTGTACGAGAATTTGAAATAATTCCTCTACCGAGTGCCAAGTACTGCTGTGGTAACCGTTGGAGGTGAGTGCCCTGTTGTCCCGAGCGCTATATATCCCTGTCACGAGGCGGGCGAGCCGGGTGGGCAAGGCGCTGCGGTCACCCCCACGATGGGGGGAAACCGCAATGTAAACACTGAGGGGGAGGACGCGGAGGATAACTGTCCCACCCCTCCCGCGGCTGAAGAATGCGCTTCATCCTGTAGTTCAGTGGATAGTCCCACTGAATCCATTGCCATGCAACAGGCATGCACTGAAGGTGATCCTGACGCCCTGATGGGCGACGTTGAAGGAGGAAGTGACGGCTTCACATTAGTGAAGTCGAAAGCAAAGAAAAAAAGAAGCCCGACAAACGCCAGTAAGAACCACTGGCACCAAAAAATAGGCG
>NC_051403.1:13483993-13488993 GCF_015228065.2 Penaeus monodon | reverse complement strand
TTCTCCGCTTGCAATAATGCCTTCGGTAACACGATCAAAGAAAAACAACATGTTTTTTTTCATAATTTCGCCATTTGATATCCTAAACATTTTCCCCGGGCGCAAAAGGGTTTTGTTCTCAAGTGTATGAAATCCTTTTGCTTTTTACACAAATAGATATATGTGAAAAAAACATATTTTTTCACATATACATTACAACATTACTTATCTATATCTATCTGTCTATATTTATAATCTTTCTTCTGCCTGCCTGTCTGTCGACTGACTGTCTAAATTTGTATATCTTTCTGTCTTGCATTTTCTGTCTCTATCATTTATTCTTTTGTATATATATTATAATATATATTATATTAAATAATTTTATATATAAATATTATTTACATTATACAAAACGTATCTCATGTTTGAGCACCATGGACCTTCCACCATCCTTCGCCAAAAAACTCGATCTTACGCTTTTTTTTCCACTTGACCTCGACAGCCCGCAATATTTTTGATGTGTCGCCAGTCTTTCTTGGGTTTGCCTCTTCCTCTGATTCCTTCACCATCCCGCGAAAGTTTTCTCAATTTTTTACTTTTCCACATGACCAATAAATTTTAATTTCCTCCTTTTTCAAAAATTTACCACACCCCCAACCCACACACACACACCACACACCTATATATATTAAAAATTATTTTATATATATATATTATTATATTATATATATATTATATTTATATATATCATAAAATATTTATACATATATACTATAAAATTATATATATATAAATATATATTTTATATATATATTAATATATATATATATACCCACATTGTATATACACAATCTTCTATCTTTATCTATTACTATATTATATATTATATTTATTATATTATATAATAAAATTATATATATATATATATTGTTCTATGTATGTATGAAATACACGATCGCTATATAATTTATGTGTTGTGTGTGTTGTGTGCATGGTGGTGTGTGGTGGGTGTGGTGTGGTGTGTGTTGTGTGTTTTGTGTGTGTGTGTGTGGTGTGTGTGTGTCTTATTGTGTGGCTTATTTTGGGGGGTTGTTTGTGTGTGTGTGTGTTGTGTGTGCGCTTATGTCGGTGTTTGGGTGTTGTGTGTGTGTGGGTGTGTGTGTGCGTGTTTGTGTGTGTGGTTTATGTGCGTGCGTGCATGCGTGCGTGCGTAGTGCGGCGTGTTGTCGTGTGTTGGGGGTGTGTGTGTGGTTTTTTGTTTTTGTGTGTGTTTTTGTGTGGTTGTTTTGGGGTTTTTGTTATACCACAACCACAATGGTTGTGTAAAGAACAAAGATACCAAAAATATGAAAAAGAAAAAATCTTTTCATAATTTGCACACAAAAAAAAAAATCTGTAATTTATTTTCACTTTTATACTTTTTTTGAAAGTGAAAGAAAAAAAATTTTTAACACAATTATCAAAAAAAAACCCCTGGGGGGGGGTTTTTGAAAATGACTTAAAAATGCTGAAATTTAAACGCTGCTTCGATTAAAATAAATAAAAAAAACCCTACTAAAAAATAATATACTATTCTGCAAAAAAAATTTTAAACATTTCGGAAAGGCTCTTTTTTTTACTTGCAAAGGGTTTAGCAGAATACTTATAAAAAATACTGAAATGCATATAGCAAATTCAAAAAAAATTGCTGTGGAGGAACTAATAATTTTTTGTTTCCCCAAACCTTTTAGATACTTAATTAAACGACGGGAAAAGAAAAAAAAAAAAATCCTGAGGAAAGAGGGAGGGAAAAGGGGAAAGAGAAGTGGTGACGGCGGTATTCAAAAAGGAATAAAGAGGGGGAAAGGAGTGCTCAGCGCGTTACCCCCTTCCTCAAAATGGACAATCACGCCAGCCTCGACTTCGCGTTTTTTTTGACTAGTAAATCGTTTTACCCATCCCATCTGTAAAATTGCTTAAATTTGAAATATAAGTAATATTTTACCCAAAATAAGAAAACTGAAACTATATTTTTATGTTTTTTATAGAATTTTTACGGATATTTTTGAATCAAAGTCTGGGGCTTTATCCTCCATTCCCAACTTTTGCGTATGACCTATTTTTGGTGTTAAAACGTCTAGGGAGAAGGAGGGGGGGGGGGGCGGGAATATGACGGGTTTCTAACAGATTTCATCATATATTTACTTCATATTTGCTTCTTTGTTGGGTTATGATTTACGTGCAATTGCCTTCAGATTCGTAATTTAGCGAGACGTCTTTTCGTCGCTCTCTTTTTGTTTTTCGATTTTAAAAAAAGATGGGGGACGATAGTTATGTTTATAATTCCCTGTAAAAATAATAAATAATAAAATTAATAATAATAATAATAATAAAAACAATAATGATAATATAAAAAAACAATAATATATATAAAAATAAAAAGATAAAAATAATAATAATAATAAAAATAAAAATAATAATAAAAAAACAATAAAAATATAATAATAAAAATAATATAAAAATAAAATAAAATGTAATAAAAAGGCAGAAAAAAGATAATAATAAAAGAAAAAACAAAAAATAATGCTAAATACGAAACTTTATTTCCAAAATAATAATCTACCAAACCGACCGTCACTATAAAATTTCCATTATTTGGCCGGTTATTTCCTCTCTCGCGGAACGGGCGACCCTTTTTTTTTTTGCCTGATTCGAAAGTAATTACCTGGTTTTTCAGGTAGACAGTGATTTTTCAATCGACGTTTTCAACGTAGGGGATCCTCCGTAATCTATTAATCTTTTCTGCTTTTCATTAGGTTTTCTCTTGTTCGTTCGTGGTATGGCTTTACAAAGGTCACCCTGTTTTTGCCTTTTTCCCCATTTTATCACTGGGTTTGTTTCTTTTATTGTTAGTTTTTTTATCATTACCCAAATTTTTATTTTATTATTTTTATTTTTTTTTGTTGTTTTGTTATTTTCATTACATTACCCCTTATTGTTATTATTATTTTTATTTTTATTATTTTATTATTATTATTATTTTATTTTTTATATTACTTACATTATTTTATTTATTTTATTTTTTATTTTTTTTTATCATTATAATTATTTTTATTGTTATTTTTTTATTATTATTATTTTATTTTATTATTATTATTATTACTATTATTTTATTGTTATTATTATTATTATTATTATTTTATTCTTTTTTATTATTATTATTAATTATTATTATTATTATTATTTTGATATTTTGATTATTATTATCATTATTATTATTATTATTATTATTATTATTATTATTATTATTATTATTATTATTATCATCATTGTTATTATTATTATTATTATTATTATTATTATTATTATTATTATTTTTAAATTATTATTATTATTATTATTATTATTATTATTATTATCATTATTGATATTATTATCATTGTAATAATAATAATAAGGATAATAATAATTACAATAATAATGATAATGATAATAGTTATTATTGTTATTTTCTTGTTTTTGCTTTTACTATTATTATCATTATTGTTATCATTATCATTAATTATTATTCTTATTGTTGCTATTATTATTATTTTCATAATTATTATTATTACTGCTATCAATGTTATCATTGTTGTTATTATTAATGCTATAGATATTACTATGACTGTTATTGTGACTCCTATTGATTTTATCATTGTTTTTTGCTGCTGCTATTGATCATCAATATTGTTCTTACTATTGATATCATCATTCTTGTTTATATCATTATCATTATTATCATTTCATTATTATAATTACTATTACAGTAAGAACTCTAATTCTTACTGGGATTATTCAGTAACACTATGATCTTTGAATCTGACCTGTTTGCTGAAATAACTTTTTATTCCCTAAATTCGATATCTTATCAGGCAGACTGAAGAACTGCTTCACAATTTTCTAGAAAATTTGCTATAATATGGAATGAAAAACTATTCATTGCTAAGTCATATATTGTGATTGTAAGATTTCCAAAAATAATTTTACTCTCATATCGATAAAGACAAAATCCAAATTATTAAAAGGTGTGTGTTATCATTATCACCATCATCATTAGTATTCCCTTAACGATAAAGTCAAGATAATGTTAATGATAAGAAAACAAGGAAGTGGAAACAAGACCTCTAATGAAGTGTGTCCCCCAAGGCCCTTAAGAACTACTTTGCATCGTCAACGTTGCTAGTACCCCAGCAGGGGGGCTTGAGGGTTTCCGAGATGCCCTTCGGAGGGGAAGAGAGGGAAGCTGCCGTCAGAACCCCCGCCACTCTGGTTTGGGGCGAGAGTGATATAAAACTGGTCTGACTTTTCCCTACCACCATTTGTTTTCTTTCTTTTCTTTGTCTGCCGGCTGGGGAAAATTTTCCCCACCTACTGTTTTGTGCATGCGGGTATCTCCCTACGTGTGGCCTTTTTTGTGGGTAGCCATACATTGGTGAGGAAAAAAAGCGCTTACTACTGGAATTTCCGGTAGGGTAGGAATAAGTCTGGCAGGGAACCGACGACTTCCTAATACAGTAACGAAACCTAAGGCACCCTGTTAACTAGTCGCACATAAAGGGATTTGTAGATGTAGAAATTAGCAAAAACTCCTTGTTCTCTGACTGTCTGAACAGGTGTGTAGAGGCAGGGGGGATGGAACTAGTAAAGCTCACTTTCTTAGTTGCTTTATTTATACGTTGTTTTTAGTGTCAAATTACATATTAAAAGCTTGTTTCTGGTAGTATATTTATTTATGTGATTTGCTAGTCAGAGATGTGTATCTTCATATACATAATATCCTCACAAATATTCCTGTAATGACTACTGGAATAAAAATTTTTTGATTTTTTTTCTTTATACTTCTGTACACAAACCTATTATCATTATTATCATTATCATATACGCTATTCAGAACTTAACAGAAACTCACGTATGTGCAACTAAAATCAACCACACCTAATCAAAACAATCATAATAAACGTCTAGACCTACTGCTCGCCAAAAATAAACTCACCGAGAAA
>NC_051403.1:13471803-13474303 GCF_015228065.2 Penaeus monodon | reverse complement strand
CTCAATCTAAGCAGAGCGACTAGCAGGAGCGCAGGCAAACCAGCAGAAGCGGAAACCAGAGTTTAGAGCAAGCGGGGAGACGCGGATAAATAAAAAGCCAGGGGAAAGGAAAAGGAAAAAGGTAATACTAACACACAGTCAATAACTTGCTCAGGAAGCACTTCCTTGCTCTCAAACTCCGGTGCTTTTTTTGCGGTGATGCGATGCTACAATTCAATCTCGTGCTTCTCTTGTGATGAAACTTCTACAGACTAAATAAATAAAACAAAACATATCAAGCTTTCCCTGTTGAAAATAAAGACACACGAGACGTAACCACATTCGATCCGGGCAAATCATTCCCTCCGAATTCATTAATACAACATATCACCTAAAAATTTCCACTTAAGAAAAAAATATATATCCCCCGAAAGGTAATTTCATATTTCCTGAAAGTTCTGTAATCTAATATGTATATCCATCTTGACTCACGCTGAGGCCATTAGGTGACATGAAAGCTCACTGGATTCCCTACAGTTGGTTCGAGGAAGAGATACGGGAAGCGATGGGAGGTTGAAGGCGCATTAACACTAGCAACGCAATTAGCAAGAGAGGTGAGAATTGGGGGGGGGGGGGAGAAGAGAGAGAGTGATTGAGTGATACATACATACATACATACATACATATATATATATATATATATATATATATATGTATAGAGAGAGAGAGAGAGAGAGAGAGAGAGAGAGAGAGAGAGAGAGAGAGAGAGAGAGAGAGAGAGAGAGAGAGAGAGAGAGAGAGAAAGATAGATTGATAGATTGATAATTGATAGATAGATAGATAGATAGAGAGAGAGAGAGAGAGACAGAGAGAGCGAGAGAGCGAGAGAGAGAGAGAGCGAGAGAGAGATGGACAGAGAGAGAGACGGAGAGAGATCAAGAACTGAATGTTATGGTAACTCAGTGACAACTTTATTTAACATAATTTGTAACAGAGACGAGCGAGACCATTGAACCATAATTCTATATGATATCATCACCGTTAACTTTCTAATAATTGTTCCTCTGTACGCATCTAGTACTTATTTCGCAGTAGTGCGTGACTTCGAGATTTATAAGACTAATTTTGGATCCAGCATTTTACGCCTTGTTATGTTTTATATGCATGGGAAATGGTCTTTATTTTTATTATTATTACCACTGCCACTTCCTTGCTTTTCTCTCATTATCTTTGTATCTCTGTCTATCTATCCTTATCTCATACCCACACATGTATACAACTGAAAGATAAATGGGATCATATTCACGTTGGTCTCTGACACTGTGGAATTCGTTAATTTTAAGGCCATTACGATGGCAGTAATAGGATATATAGCAACACTGGCGATGCTTATCTCTCGTAACTACCAACCGTTAAAGTTGATGTCCTGATGCAATATCTCTTCATTACATAACGTCATCATCACCACGTGAATAATAACGTTGCTCTTACATCAACATGGACAAGGGAACGGCAGTATTCGTATAATAATTTTCCCACCGTAAAGGTATTTAGTGCACTAATTTCGCTGGCGATGAATATCAGAACCAAAATAACCGCAGCACTGAAATCCTTTTATGTTTTTTGGTGTCAGAGTTTGAGAATAGCGTAAAATGTTCATCAAATCTGTATGATAACAAAGTGACGGATGATGGCAGTATAGAAGGGAATTCATTATTTAAAAAAATGAAGAATGATATGAATACAATGGACGTCATTGTTTAGTAAAATGCTATTCATTTCTGTTTGTTTTATCTAGTGGTATATTGGGAAAAAAAATCGAGGTATAAAACCATATATATATACGTATTTTTTCAAAGGGTTAAAAATTTAATTCTGTATAAAAAAAACTTAAATGTGAAATCCAAAAAATAAAATACATTTACATATGCTCGACTTCACACAAATTACACTGGGCACCAATTCACCTGCTAAACCACTCCCTTTACCTACTCGACTGTGTGGATGAGCTGATACGTGTTACCGTCCTGCTAAATTCAAGCGCCAATGAAGAGAAACAGTAATATCTGACAGCTAGGTGTAAACAGTCTGACCTCATCCCTGTCACATGGAATGAAAAAAAAATGACATACGGGTAAAAACAAAAGGAAACGATGGACGAATGACGTGTTTACGGTAGCAACGTCCGATACTACGCTGCGTGTGGAATTCGAGACATCACTGGCACTGACACATTCTATGGCTTGATATTGGATCCTTTGTCTGCGCATTGGTTCTCTCGTTCCTTCGAGTCCCTGGTCACACTGCATTATCGCCTGGGCGGAGAGGACGGGTGGCGGCTCTGTGGCAACGACTTCTGCGGGGGACCGATATACAGGGTTTGAAAAATGTGAAAATAATACACGCGAGGGTGGCCGATTAAAAACAAGTGAGAAAGGCAAGGGCTCGAACACGCGATGGAAGTAAAGTCACCAGTGCGGTGCTTTGGTTATTTATTCGATTCGTATAACGCACTTGCGCA
>NC_051403.1:13451803-13461803 GCF_015228065.2 Penaeus monodon | reverse complement strand
ACCAACGAAAAGAAAGAAAGAAAGAAAGAAAGAAAGAAAATGGTGATCCAAACAACAATCAAAGGACAAAGAGTATTAAATTCTTGCGCAAACCATCACAGACTGTCACTGATCAAGAAAGTTTTCCTGTTCCATATTCCGGTCTGCCCAAAAAAGAGAGTGAAAAAGAGGGTCGACGTCACTGGTGATTGATGTGGACATGGTACAGAGGAAGAATAAACAAA
This sequence comes from Penaeus monodon, assembly GCF_015228065.2. NCBI lineage: Eukaryota > Metazoa > Arthropoda > Malacostraca > Decapoda > Penaeidae > Penaeus > Penaeus monodon. The sequence continues at coordinate 13,461,579 of NC_051403.1, read as the reverse complement.
AAAAAGGGAGGATTGAGAAGAGAAATAAAAGTATAAAAAGGGGGAAAGAGAACGGGAAAAATAAACTGGATTTTTTTTTATAGATATACAACAAAAAAATAAAAAAAAAAAAAAAAAAAAAAAAAGGGAAAGGAAAAGACAAAAAAAAACATACATTGTTTGAAAAAAAGCAATCCAAAGAGAATATGATAAATAAAAAAATAAATAAAGAATACACAAGAAAAAGCTCACCCAGGGATAAAGATATTAAAAGGAAAGAATTCCAAGAAAAAGCATATTGTACAGAGAGCAGTGAAAGGGGAGAGATATGAGGAAGAAAGCAAAGCCGAGTGGAGTAAACATGTTAAAGAAATTGGAAAGGGGGCAGAGGGAAATTTGTAAATACAATAGACATAAACCCCTAGAGAGGCGGATGCACACACACACTCACACACACACACACACACACACACACACACACACACACACACACACACACACACACACACACACATACACACACACACACACACACACACACACACACACACCACACACATATATATATATATATATATATATATATATATATATATATATATATATATGTGTATATATATATATATATATATATATATATATATATATATATATATATATATATATATATATATATATATATATATATATGCCCCAGGTACACATCCCTTCGAAAAAGGATCTAGTTATGGTGTTCTTGACCATCCTTTTTGATTGGATAAAAAAAAGCTCGTTGTGAGGGACTTAAGCTTCAAAAATGGGGTATCCTTGGCAGGTGCTGGCCACTTCAATTTATCCACCTCCAGCATTTCTTAACTGGCATGTAGAGAACGGCTCACACACAACCTTTTCTTGCTGGTGCAGCGACGCCACAGTATAGGGTAATCCAGAGGTACACACAAACACCAAGTCCAGAGACAATTACCGTATGGGTTTATTTTCCACAGGTATATATATACAGGTGGGTCACGTCATTGTGGCAACATTTATCTTAACAAAACTTATATACAATTAATGATCAGATCTTTTAACAAAACTATTTAAACAATAATTAGTAGTAAAAAGATTAAGATTTTTTCTTTATGAAAGCTTACAATAAAAACACATTCAAAACCGATTAACAGGACGTTAAAAACACAGTAAGTAAAATCAATAAAACGGTACATATCATCTGGTAAAACAAGACCCAGAACAAAGTAAAATCTGTCACCAATACATAAGATATCCCCAGTGTCCTCTGTGAGCCTCCAATACTTGATATAATCCATAATTAAGGTGGTGGCGTGGCAGGTCGTAAATATAAAAGCGAAAAAAAATATTCAGAGTTATGGAAGAAAAAAACCCACAATACATAGTTTTTTTAGTGTGGGTTTTTCTTCCATTGTATCAGCACGGAAGAGTGTTTTGCTATTCATTCAGAGTTATAAAACAGTTATCTAAGATTAATAAAAATGACAGTTAATAAAACTGAAGATTTAAGTAATTTTTAAAAGAATATAAAAACCTTCAATAACGTAAATGAATTTTGTAAAATAAGGGGAGGGATTCGGTGTGAAAATAAATTATAAAAGCGTTGAAGCCATAAGTAAAAGAAATGAATGTATAAAAGACTGAAAAAAATATTTAAATCCCCCCCCCCTCTCTCTCTCTCTCTCTCTCTCTCTCTCTCTATATATATATATATATATATATATATATATATATATATATATATTATACATTATATGTCATATATATATATATATATATATATATTATATACATTATATATGTCATATATATATATATATATATATATATATATATATATATATATATATATAAGTTTGTGTGTGTATGTGTGTGCGTGTGTGTGTGGGTGTGTGTGTGAGTGTGTGTATATGTATATATATATATATATATATATATATATATATATATATATATATATATATATATATATATATGTATATATATATATATGAAAATACATATATGTATGTATGTATATACATACATACATACACACACACACACACACACACACACACACACACACACACACACACACACACACACACACACACACACACACACACACACACACAAAATATATATATATATATATATATATATATATATATATATATATATATATATATATATATATATATATATATATATTATGTTCCTCCCTCGGTTTCGAGGATGAGCTTGACTCCATATCAGATCGATGATCAGTTGCTGTGGGAGATGACTGATGAGGCCGATCCGGGCCCTAGGGCTCGCCCGCACACGGGACAGGTGTGGGTGGGCGCTGCGTTGGAAGTGTAGGCAGCTCGAGCTTTGCGCTGCACTGGATGTGCTGAATGGATGAAGTCATGACTTGCACTTGACTTGGATTTAAGTGAGGGAGAGTTGCGCAGATCGTCAGCCTCACTCTCTCGTCCCTTCCTATCTTGGTCCAGTGGCAAGACATAGTCGAGACGGCTGGAGATAGGTCAGGATGCAGTGGATGGCCAGCAGTGTCCTACGTGTCTCACTGTGCCCTGTTTGCGCTCCACAATGCTTTGCTGGGTCCGCCGTCTTGTCCGTTGAACCAGTTGGTTTCTTCCGCACAGGACCAGGACCAGCACTGACTTGGGCTGGCTTGCCGACCCAGTGGCTAAATAGGCAATCGAGGTGAAGTTCCCAAGGAACTACATCGTATCTAAGTTCAATTTGCCTAGAATGATTTAAATCAGTGCGATTGCACACACCAATCGCCGCATGCGAGTGCGTGGGTGCATCCTTGCACACACGCATCGCCCGCGCGCGTATGTGAGCACGCGCGCTGATTTATATATATATATATATATATATATATATATATATATATATATATATATATATATATATATATATATATATTCTGTCGTACATATATGCATATGTATATAGACAGATAGATAGATAGATAGATAGATAAATAGATATTTAGATAGATACACACATACACACACTGCGTTTGTCGTGTGTTTAAATGTTTCGTTTATACTAGACATTTACTTATAAACATGCATACACACACACACACACACACACACACACACACTACATTTTGTCGTATCATCTAACGGCAGTGATTACGTCTCGGCAAAGTTCCCTGTTCGCTGCAAGTGAATGACGTAATTTGCCTTGCCATTGGCCCCTCGGGGTCTCCCCAAGTGCGTAGATCTCTTTCCACCGCTGATATACCTCATTTTTCCTCATCTCCCTTCCTCATTTCTTGAATAAAGAATTCCGGAGGCCTCGTTTAGTTCGTTTTTTTTCATTTTCATTTATCAGTTTGCTTATTTATCGATTATTTTCTTCTTATTATTATTTATTTTATTATTCTGTTGTTGCTAAGGTTTAAGACTTCTTTGCTCAGTGCAGCTGATTTTCTCCCTTCTATGTTTTCTTTTTCGGTTCTGTACTAGAATATCATTTTGAGTATCATACCCTTCCCTTTGAGAATCTTCCTTCATTATGGTTATGGCCTACGTTATATCCGCGAAAAAGCTATTTGGGTTTACTTTCCATGTCGTAATCTTCTTACATTGTTTTTTTTAACGTGTGTTCGCTCGCTAAAGGGACTGGAATCCTTAAATATCCTTCATACCATTTTTCTTTCTTTGGTTTTAGATCTGGTCTTTTCTATATTTAATTTCCTTCGTGTGTGTTTGTTTGTGTGTGTGTACATATATATATGTGTGTATATATATATATATATATATATATATTATTATATTATATATATGTAGTTATATATGTATTGTATATATATATATATATATATATATATATATATATATATATTTATGTGTGTGTTTGTATATATATATATATATATATATATATATATATATATATATATATATATATATATATTTTTTTTTTTTTTTTTTTTTTTTTTTTTTTTTTTTTATGTGTGTGTGTGTGTGTGTGTGTATGTGTGTGTGTGTGTGTGTGTGTGTGTGTGTGTGTGTGTGTGTGTGTGTGTGTGTGTGTGTGTGTGTGTGTGTGTGTGTGTACATACGTATATGTGTGTGTATATATATATACAAATACACAATTACGTATGTATATATGCATATGTATATATATGTATATGTATCTGTAAATATCTATCTCTATACCCATATACATCACACCATATATCCAAATACAATAGCAGAATTATTCATTATTTCCCCCATATTGAAAGGCATTGCCCAGAGCCCGTTTAATCATTCAGGTCGAGCTATTTGGGTACGATGGATAGCTCGACGCATAAAGCCTGATAAGGGATGAGAAACAGCATTGGGTCTCGGGGCTGTTTCGGCGCTGTGATGGAGTGTGTGTGGAGGGATCAAGCGGGGAATGATTAAAATGCGACGTCTTTCCTAGTTGCATTAAAGAAATGGGATTGTGAGGATTATTTGTGTCATTTTGGGGAGCACTTGGTGGGGAATATTACGTAATTATGGATGTCTGTTAGTCTGGATTACTGTCATTTGGGTGTGAAAGTTAATTTTTAGTTCGGGAATGACATTCTTTTAACAATATGTGGCGTATTTCTAATATTTCCCCCCCCGATAACACAGTAAGAACAAGTATAAACTTTGAGGATGCCTCATATAACTGTCATAAGTATAATTACCAGAAAGATTATATATTACATTCATTATTTTTGTTCATCATCTCATCAGCTTCACGGTCAACACGAAATAGACTGTGCAGACTATGATATCTATGGGAATGGGTCATAGATTTAAGTCTCGTTTAGTAAGAAAATGTTTTTTAATGAGGATTTCACTCATCTCAATAACATCGCTATCTTTTCCTATCTCTTTTTTCTTACTCTCTCTACCTATTTCACTTATATTCCCTCTGTCTCTCTGTATATCAATCCATCCACCTCACTATATATGGTGAGGTTTATCTTCGTGTAGTGTCAGGGAATAGAGACTTCCTGTTTTCCCTTTTTTTAATCACATTTCTTTGTTCACCGCACTCGTAGCACACACGTTTGCCTGTAGTTCCTGGATTTGGAAGATTAGAAATACTGGGTTTTGGTTCTCACTTCTTGGAAAATAGAGCAGAGTTCCAGAGGAGGTCGAATGTTTCCAACTTCCACCGTGTATTACGTACGGGCTCTCGCTGTGTATGAGAAGATGTGGAATTGGATATGCGAAATTAATTAGAGGATTTGGAGAGGTAGCGAGTTATTGCGGGAATGGATGACTAGAAATATGAACAAGTTAAGATGGATGGCAGATGTTAGAATCTTGTACACAGCATAAAATTTGGGCCACGAGAAAAGAGGATGATTTATTTTGCTTTGCGGTAGGGGAAGAACTGACTGATTGGTAAAGAACTTCAGACACCCAGTGAACAAGAGAAGCTGGCAAAGGCAAGAGTGCATATTCTTGCATAAATAGTAAATTATTCGTGCTGAATCTGTTTTGTTATGATTCCCAGTTCCTTCTTTTTTATTTATAAAATAGTATGAGATTTATCATATTTCTAACATTCGCGACGGGGGATGGGTAATTTGTTCTGTACATATTATCTATTTTCCTCAAACCGACAAATACTTCGTTCGCAAGTCTTATTCATTTTCAATTTAATTATCGTAAACTCTACCAATTACCGACCAGTCTGTGGCTGATCTTACTAACTGGTGTCAATACCATGTTTAATGCCTCAACTTTAATACTGACGAGAAAGGGATGGTTTATAATACTTTATGTGAAAGGAGGTGATGGTACCGTTGCAGAAGAATCTATTTACCATTATTATTGTTCGTGTGTTATTTCATCTACAATGCTTCCCTTGAAGTTCCTGAGATTAGATTAACTAAACAGCACAGACATTTATATGCACATAGGCTCTGACTTCAGAAAACCCGAGATTGCCTTTCCATAATAGCTACTGTCAGGGATTTCACAGCCTGTGAATTCAAAGACTAATCATGTTTATTTTATATTTCCAAAATAAGAAGTTAGAATATCTGGTATCAAAATCTGTGAATCTATGAATTTAAATATCTATGAATTTAAAGTCTGTGAAGTCATGCTTACTTTCTATTTCCAAAATAAGAGGTCAGAATATCGAGTATCAAAATTATAGGCTGGAATTTGGTTGACCTTGTCTTTGCAAAGAAAAATGGCTGAAATAGTACAAATAACCATGTACGTGATAATAAAAAAACTACCAGTCGTTTGAGTTCTTACGAGTTTGTGCTATAAAACGTTATATTCTTGTGTTGAAGGTACTTACATAAAGGCAGTGCGTTTGATCTTCAGTGCTATTTTTATCTTGGACTTCGCATGAAAAGTCTTTTAACAGGGAAAATAACTCTCTTGATATGACAGTGATTATAGTGTTCCATCGTAAGTATAGTGCAAAATATTAGTTCATTTGTTTGTTACATTTTCTAACGAGACTTATCCCTAAACTCTTTTGTAGTGGATGAAATATACGGCATTAAAAGCGTCGGGATCTCATTATGTTGACAATGAATGGAAATAACTTCCATTGAGCACAGAGTTGCCGTCACGTATTCTTTTAATCATCTTCATGCCGCCAGTTCTCAGTAGGAACAATGGTTTCTTTTATAACATCTACGAGGACAATATTAGTTACTTAAGTCACTATTGCATTATTCATTCACTTTATCATAACCCTAACTGTTTTCTTGTTTTTCCTTGCTTTCTTTATCAGTAGTTCTGTGTTCTCTTTCTCCTCCTATTCCCGTCTCTCTGTGCGGGTTTATTTCTCTGTGTCCCTTTTCCCTTCTATCTATATGCGTTTCACTCTATCTCCCTTTTCTTTTTTTTCTTTTTTCCCTTAAAATCTGAACTTCTGGACTTCAACTTGCCTAAATGTCTCATAAAGTCTGCGCAGAAGTTGGACTTTCTTCACCCCAGCAACTCCTCTTCCCTGGCACTTACCCCCCCCCCATCCCCCACCCTCTGACATTTCCTCCTCCTTGGCAATTTCTATCTACGTGATATTTCCTCTTCCGTACGAAATTCTCCCTCCCCCCCTTGAAACTTCTTCCTGCTCGGCCCTCTTCTCCCGTGGCACTTTCTTCCCTCGTGGCACTTACTCTTCCCCGTGGCGATACCTCTTCCATGGCACTTTCTTCCCCGTGGCGCTTACTCTTCCCTGGCACTTACTCTTCCTTGGCACTTCCTTCCCCCGTGGCACTTACTCTTCCCTGGCACTTTCTTTCCCCGTGGCGCTTACTCTTCCCTGGCACTTTCTTCCCCGTTGTACTTACTCCCCTCCCTAACACTTCCTCCTTGGCAATTTCTTCCCACATAAAGCTTCCTCCTCCGTAGGACTTTGTTCTCCCCCCCTGGCACTTCTTTTTCCCTCGTGGCACTTCCTCCGCCCTAGCACGCTCTTCTTTCCTCTGTTCCTCACCGGCATTTTAACATGCTTTCTCCTAATAATTTTCTGCTAGATGGCCACAAACCCATTCGTTAGATGACCTCTGCGGTCGTTTATAGCTGATGGACAGGCATTTTCTGAAATATTTGCATGCATTAGAAAGTAGCTGAACCCATTTTCACGCAGAGCGGATTCCCTTAAGTGGCTGTCGATGCTAAGTCACGCTATGGTCGAGAGTACATATGCATTAAGAAGAGTGGTGTTCTTTTCTGGTAATGAAGGACGAAATACTTGCCACATTTCTTTGAATTTATGCAGGTACTCCCTTCAGTGTTTCTATGCAAAAACATAGACACGAACGAACGACAGAGACACGAAATGGGATCGGAGAAAGGCTTGACGAACGGTATGGTGCTGTCAGTTTGTTCTGTCTCCTGCCGACGTATTTCCCCTGAGGCGCAGGCTGACTTAATGATTTCTGTATCACTCCACCTTTCGGTTTCTGCCTCACTGCTGCAAAGTCATCGTCCTCCTCTAGAGCATATCCGTCCACGCCATCATTATCAACAAAAGCAGTACTAGAGACACGGTTAAAATCATTATCAGCAGTTGCTATAGTGTCCAGAATATTGGAAAGATGCCATAGATATCGAGTGGGTCGTCCGCCTCAATGTTTACATTACGCTCCGTATTGGGGGTGAGGCGGCACAAGGCGCGGCATTTGGCTCGCTCTCTACGTCGTTATTATTGTCGAACAACACTGAGGGGCTTTTACAAACAGCACTTGAAGCGGGATTGTAACTGGGTAGCTATAGGTATAGCACAATTTCCTTTCCAACTTTTCACATAATGCTTATATTTGGTACGTTTTCCTTTAGTAATTTTCTCATGATGCTTACCTAACTATGCTCGCGACAAATGTTATGTAAACAAAAGTAAGAATGCGTGTTGATTCACATCTCTGTCAAAAAACAGGTGGTCCGGAGACATCTTATCGATGGAACATCGAACGTCCAACAAAGAATTCCAATTTCTAAATAAATTTTAGTTTAGTTTAGTCCTATATTTACCACCCTGGATAACTACATAGCCGTAGGTAAGCTCTAGTAAATTTGATGAATGGTCGTAGAATTATAAATTAGTATTAAACTGAAATATTAAGCTATAACATCATTATGATCTGTACTATATCAGTTAAAAGGAAAGAATAATTACATAGTATTTCATCTATTCACCTACTACGTTGATAAACAGCTTGGGCGTGGAAGGGCATTGTTATATTTGATATGCGATCATTTGATACTACATTCGAAATTTAGGATAAAACATAATCTAAAACATCAGATGCTATGAAATACCTCATGATAGGTGGTCTGAAAGGCTGTAGCACATGGCACTCTTGAGATATAACGTACTAGAGACACTTATATCCTTCATTCCGCAGTTTACACTTGGGTTTCTTCGACATTACAAACCGTACTGACCTGCCAATACAATCTATATCCAAGCTTAATTCTCGCGATCACAATATCACGCTGCCTTGCACTTGTTTTATATCAACCATAGATGAATATATTTTGCGTAAACCGGTCATAGTGCTACAGCTTTCAGGCCGTTGAGAATTAATCACCTCAGTCAAATCCTTTTTTTATTAAATTTTTTTGTTTATTCCTTTATTTACCACCTTGGTTAACTACACAGACGTTGGTAAACTGTGGTACTTTTGATGCATGGTCATAACATTATATAATGGTATAACATTTGAAGTTTAGGCATTACTATGATGAGTACTGTATCAGTTAATGGAAAGGAACAAATACCTAGTCCTCAATCTACTTGTCTGCCACGCCGGCGCACAGCTTGGGCGTGGAAAGGTATTGCTACATTTGATGTGCGGTCATGTGATACTACATTCCAAATTTAGAATACAACATAAATATGTTTTCTAAGACATCAGATGCTATGACATAGTTACATAGTCTGAAAGGCTGTAACACATGGCACCCTGATATATAATGTACAAGTGTTCGCTTATATTCTTCATTACACAGTTTACACTTAGTTTCTTTGTCATTACAAACTGTACTGAGTTGCCAATACAATATATATCTAAGCCTGATTCTTATAGTCACAATATCACACTGTCTTGTTCTTGTTTTATGTAAACCACAGATGAATGAATCTTGCCTACACCGGCCATAGTGCTTTATGTTACAGCTGTCAGGGCGTTGAGAATTAATCAACTCAGTCAAGTCCTCTTTGAAGGAAGCTTTAATGCTGTATTAAATCCTAGAGAGAGGTACCCCAAGATCTATATCCACACTTTGCTTGTCACATACTGACTTTGCCAGGCGATCAGCATGATCATGCCGAGG
>NC_051403.1:13411803-13414303 GCF_015228065.2 Penaeus monodon | reverse complement strand
CATGCACAGAGTTGGACGCCTTAGATGGTGATGTTAACTATAACATCTTCCTTGTATACTGTTTTTTTTATCTCTGCTTTCTTGTTTCCTCTCTTCTTGTAATTTGACTTCTGCCATTTTGTGTATACAATGCATCGTATTTCCCAGTTCACAAGAATATAACACATTTTAGCATTTGTTCTCTTCTCAGTGAACATCGACGTTACAGTCACATAAGAGCATTGTCAGATCTATTTTCGCTAAATATTTCTTTCTCTTTATTCCTCAGTAAATAAGATCTTTTGATATATTCTTTCATTTACCTTCAGTCAACAACCTTACAGATATGGACATCCTCTAATAATATGATCCAGAGAGTGAAAACCAGAATTTGAAGACTATTTTGGAATTATTTTGATATGTATTTCCCTGCCGTTTCACCGTGAGAGTAGATATCTCTCTCAGTCTAGACCAATCAAAACAAACATTAATGAATTCACTGGAACTAACTGCCTACAAGCCAATGGAAATTCGGTAAACTTGAAACTAAATTAATCGGATCTTGCGAATGCTTATACATAACGTTACATTAGCGGACGATATGTTACTTCCTCTGAGCTGCCCGGACTTCAACAAAGCAAAGTGATACAGGAGGAAAGTTCTCTTGACAGCAATTTTAATTTCCGCTTTTCTTCCCTCCCTTAACCATTTCTTTCTGTTCTTTCTTTCCTCGAAAAGAAAATGGAATTGTCTTCTGTTTTAGTCAGTTTTATGCCGGCTTCCCTCTTCCTTCCATTTTCCTCTGTTCTTCCTTAAAAGTAAGTGGACTTAAGTGTCTATTGTTCTTTTCTTTTAACTTTCTAAGAAACCAAAGTTCTGCTAATGATATGTTTTGCTTTGAGTATCGTCGTATTTTCATCATTATGATTATATGCATTTTATAGACACATAGGGACATAAATGACATACAAAACCGTGGATACTTCAAACTAACTTATGTCTATCTATGTATGTATATAATCCTGTGCATTTCTTACGGTAAACATTCACCGAATATGGCTATTTTTTTATATAAAAGCACAAAAGCAGTTCACACAATCCATGAAAAAAACACATCTTATCATTCTCGTCCTTATTTTTTTAAGATACCAGTCACAAAATCAGCCAAGCATCAGACGAAAAAGCACTTTTTTGCTTGATTAAATATCATCAATGAAATGACGTTATTAACAAAATTAAATCGGTCTTGCTTTTAACGACAGATTTCGCTTCACAAACCATCAACTTCACAGAAAAAAAACTACATCAGGCGAAATTAGGTTTGTTTGTGAATGTAAGATTCGTAGATCACTGGTTCAGATTTTTGTTCATTGCGGTTACTATAACTTTGAGAATGTTTTTTATATATATACTTACTGACTGTTAGTTCTAGCAATACGATTTACTGAGTTATGGTCTTTCTTTGGTCTCTCTCTCTCTCTCTCTGTCTCTCTCTCTCTCTCTCTCTCTCTCTCTCTCTCTCTCTCTCTCTCTCTCTCTCTCTCTCTCTCTCTCTCTCTTTCACTCACTTATTTTATCTCTAGCCCCCCCCCCCCTTTCTCTCTCTCTCTCTCTCTCTCTCTCTCTCTCTCTCTCTCTCTCTCTCTCTCTCTCTCTCTCGCTCTCTCTCTCCTTCTCTCTTTCTTTCCGTCTGTCTTTGCAATTATTGTTTTTTTTATATAATCTATGAATTAAGAATAAGCCTGAAGGATCAGTTCTGATCAGTTACGTTGCAACTTTTTTAAGCATCTCTAAGCCATAACCTGCTCTCACGACAGCAGGTTTGCCTGAGATCACTTGCTGACTGGACGTGCTGTTTCAGTAACTCAAACATCCTTCCCATCCATTTTATACTCTCTGTAGACACCATACTGTCAGCAGAATATTATCTAGCTGTCAGTATTCTGACGACTTTCAACGAGCAGGCTGACCTCTCCCTGTCAGAGAGTCGATCTGCAAGCAGACAGAACAGCAGTTCGACTACGACCTCACACAGTCAGCAGTCCTGCCTCGTGTATCCTGGAGGTCGGGACGGCCGGGGTCGGCGTTACGCTGTCGGTCTTCTCGTCGTAGATGAGGAGGTGACGCGTCTCCTCAGCCTCCTCCAGGACCTGGCCGCGCCGCCGGAGGGTCGTCCCAACCAGCACTGCGATGATTACCACGTAGAACACCACCACGATCTGCAGGAGAAGGAGGAGGGGGACGTGTGGTCATCAACAAGGGATGGCAACGGAGGACCAGACCTATAAAGACTAATGTGATCGTTAATTGGGATGAGACTTGTAACAGACGGCTCAGGTGATCATTAAAAGGGATAAAAATGCGAGAGGAAGATCAGACTTATAGAAGAGGGATCGTTTCTTAAACTGAATGAATCACAGATTACCGAGAACGAAAATCCGGAGACAAGGGAGAGTCAAAGGAAAGAAAGAGATGAAAATATAAGTGATATGCTGGCGCCACATACGAGCTGCTAGTGGGA
>NC_051403.1:13384303-13389303 GCF_015228065.2 Penaeus monodon | reverse complement strand
ATGAAAATAATAATAATAATAATAACAATAACAATAATAATAATAATAATAACAATGATAATAAACAATAATGATAATAATGTTTTTAATTATCATAATAATAATAGTGATAGTAAGAATAATGATGATTATTCTGATTATTGTTATTATTATTGTTATTATTATTATCATTGACATTATCATAGTTATAACTGTTATCTTCATTATCATCATCCCCATCACTATCATTTTTAAAATTATTATTGTTATTATTATTATTACTATCATCATTATCATTATCATCTTCATCACTATTACTGTTTCTGTCATTATTGTTTTGGTTATTACTATTGTTATCGTTATTATATTATTATCATCATTATCATCATTACTATTGGTACCATTATGATTATCAATGTTATCATTATCATCATCATTTTCATTACGATAATAAAAATATTTATCATAATTATTGCCATTATCTTCATCATCACTGTTATTATTAGTATTATTATCATTATGATCATCATCATTATTATTACTACTATCACCATTATCATCTTATTACTATCATCATTATCATTATTATTGTTATCATTATCATTATTACTACTATTACCTACTACTCTGTTCTCATCATTATTATTACTATCGTCATTATTTTAATCACTATTATCATTAAAATTATTAATAGTATTTTGATTATTTTCATTATCACTATTACAGTTATCATCATCGAGATTGTTATCATTAATACTAGCAGTGATTATCCTTACCATTATTATCATGATTCTTCTTACTATAAAAACAGCAACAACAACATCAACAACAACTTCAATAACAATGATAATTATTAGCATCATCATTATCATTGTTACTATAATTAGGGTTATCATTATCACCATTATCGTTATCATTAACACATTATCATTGTTACTACTATTATGGTTATTATTATCATCTTTATCATTAGCATTAACACATTATCATTACTACTATTATGGTTATTATTATCACCTCTTCGACCTCTTATTGACTATATATTTCGCTGGTTCTTGGGTCATATCTATACACAACTTCACGTCTTATGCCAAGTGAAATGATAAGCCAAAATCGATATCAAATAACGTTATAAAAAAAAAGCCAGGATGGGTGTCGGCACGTGCAGAAAAGAGAGAGAAAAAAAAATAAAATGAATATTGAAATTAATTAGTGCGATATGAAAATGAGACTTTTATCAGCATGGCTCTTTTTTCTGGTGTCACTCTTGTGATTATGAATATCAGCGTCATAATATTATAAGTCTATGTCCTATATGTATATTTATATGTCTTATATGTCTATGATTGGAGCTCATGTTTCTTTATTCTTTCTATTATCATCATTATCTTCCTCGTCGCCATCATCACTATCAATATAATCATTATTATAAACATTATAACTGATAGGAATGGTCGATATTTATATCCTCAATCATACTTTTTGGCTTGTTAGTCCTTAGAATTAACCATTCATTACCATCATCGTTACCACGTTTATCACAATTACATTTCTGACTTTTTTTTTTTCTTTTTCTGACTTTTTTTTTTTCTTTTTTTTTTTGTTCTTCAGTCTCCTATGACAAACGCAAAAAAAAAATCACGTGTCTCTATAAATTTGGCGTATATACATGTACTCTACAGTACCAACGCATAGGAAATGAATATGAATTATGTATACAAGTTCAAACACCGTTACAGTTCACTGGTTTTCCCGAAGATAGCATATGCGATCGTTCGTCAGATGCTACCCTTTGATCTAATATTGTAGCAGCTAGTGCGATGCTTGAGTCCTCTCTCTCTCTCTCTCTATCTATCTATCTATCTATCTATCTATCTATCTATCTATCTATCTATCTATCTATCTCGCTCGCTCGCTCGCTGATTGAGCCCCCCCCTCCCTCTCTCTCTCTCTCTCTCTCTCTCTCTCTCTCTCTCTCTCTCTCTCTCTCTCTTTCTCTCTCTCTCTCTCTCGCTCGCTCGCTCGCTCTCTCTCTCTCTCTCTTTCTCTCTGGCTCGACCTCGTTATAAGTTTTCTTCTACTCTCTTGCATCTTTTATAAGCTAAAGTCTACCATATTACGGATAATCTATCCGAAAGCTGAACATGAGAGCAACTTTAAATTAAGTTAAACACTTCCATTTCCGAACATGTTAACCACATTCATCAACAATATTCATATTAGATAAGGTCATGTTGAAGTGTCCAACTGTGCACAGCGGATCTAAAAGGCTTTTGGGGATGGAAGGATATACAAGGTATTTAGTTGAATCATTGTGTTCTAGTCTGCCATACTAAAGCTGGAATAAGCGTAGATGAACTTCAATCCTTACCGAAGGGAAGTTGCACCTCTTGATCGTAGTACTGGTGTTGTACTTGCTGCTCTTGTGCTGTAACTTCGCACGGGTGTTGATGAGAAAGGAAGTTTAGCTAGGATTTCATTTTCGTTTGTCATAAATGACACTAGTAGTCAGCCTCGATTCTGGATCATGTGCAATGAGGGGTAGCAGGGAACGGACCATAGGAGTTTTAGAAAGCATGGCAGCTTCTACCGTCCAGGAGAGGTGTGATGTATTGGACGCAAGCCATACTCCTGGCTGTGTTCTTTGTGATTTCCCTAACAATATTCATATGTTGGTAGCTGGGTTTTTGCTATATATAATTGTGCTGTGTGTCTGAGGATGCGTTTTTGATGAGGCCTATGTTTTCTTAGGTGTCAGGCATTTGCCACTGGTTGCTCTATTTAGGTGTGTTTCCGTGAATGCTGTGGGCGTAGTTTAAAGTGCACTTTCGGCACTGGTTGTAACAGGTGCAACGTTTTATGAAAGTAAACAAAGGCTGAAGACACTGCCTTGTGTGATACTTACTTCAATAGAATGTTTACTTATCATATGTCCATTTACAAGATCTCTCGTGGTGCCAAGACCATTCAAGGATTTTTTGCAAGATCATTGTGAGTTGTAGCAAAAGATCAGCTGTCAAGCCCTTCGACCGTTAACAAAAGTGCCTATTAATGACAAAATTGCTGTAGTTCTTTGCAAGAAAAGATGGAGTAAGATAGGCCTCTCGTTCTCAAGGGCATCTTATTTTCTTCTCATTATGGCTACATCCCTTGTCTGGTT
The DNA here is from genome assembly GCF_015228065.2 of Penaeus monodon. Taxonomy (NCBI): domain Eukaryota; kingdom Metazoa; phylum Arthropoda; class Malacostraca; order Decapoda; family Penaeidae; genus Penaeus; species Penaeus monodon. The sequence goes on along the minus strand of NC_051403.1, from coordinate 13,386,164 downwards.
CCAAAATTTCGACTTCTTTTGTACCGAACAAGCTTGTAACTGGGCAGTGAGTGGCAGACCAGCTGATCAGCATAACTCAGGAAAGTAAGAGAGCAAATTTTATCCTGCCCCACACACCTACTGGTTAATGGCAGGTATATCATGGAGCCTGGAAGTTGCTTATGGTAATCGGATACCCCGTCACGGTCTGGTAACTTACGGGAGAAGATATGACTAGAATTCTCTTTTCGAGAACCTTTGTTCTCTGTCCAACTACCACACTGTGCAAAAAACATCTTCCTCCTGCATGACCTCGATGTTAAGGCGGGTGAGGATAGCCCAGTGTTGGGATAAGTGAACGACCACTTATCCTCTCCTTCCTGTGCTATATCTCCCTGAGTTTGCCAAGAATGTCGGATATTTTGGTGTGTGTGGGGGGGAAGGCCTTCGAAAAAACATCCACGCCTTTCTTTGCCCAGTTTTGCACAACGATCTTGCTTTATGTGCCCTTTAAACAAGTTCCAGTGTTGCTTTTCCTCGCAGTGGTCCTGGATGCGTGACCCTTTACCTTGTAATGCTAGTAGAACGATTCCTTTGAACCGCAGGGTTAGTTGGTATTTGTGCAAGTGTCACAGACTCACCTTGCCCATTTGAGGTTGCTGTGGCCGGTTTTGATTTTCTTCCATATTCTCTCCGTCCATTTCTTTTTATATATGTATATATGTATGTATATATATATTATATGTACGAATGTATATGTATATACAAATATGTAAATATATATATATATATATATATATATATATTATATATATATATGTGTGTGTGTGTGTGTGTGTGTGTGTGTGTGTGTGTGTGTGTGTGTGTGTGTGTTTATACATATATATGTATATACAAAAATATGTATGAGTATATATAACATATAAATATATGTGTATATACATTTATAAGCTTTCTTATATATATATATATATATATATATATATATATATATATATATATATATATATATATATATTATATATATATATATATATATATATATATATATATATATATATATATATATATATTTTTTTTTTTTTTTTTTTTTTTTTTTTTTTTTTTTTTTTTTTTTTTTTACGGTAGGTTCATGTTTGAGCCTCCGATATTTAATTGTAGTTTTCATGTTTTGATGCTCTTGGAGTGAGTACGTGGTAGGGTCTCCAGTTCCTTTCCACGGAGAGTGCAGGTGTTACCTTTTTAGGTAATCATTCTCTCTATTATACCCGGGCTTGGGACCAGCACTTGACTTGGGCTGGCTTGGCCACCCAGTGGCTAGGTAGGCAATCGAAGTGAAGTTCCTTACCCAAGGGAACAACGCGCCGGCCGGTGACTCGAACCCTCGAACTCAGACTGTCGTCATGCCAGTCTTGAGTCCGATGCTCTAACCACTTGGCCACCACGACCTTACATACATATATATATATATATATATATATATATATATATATATATATATATATATATATATATATATATATATGTGTATGTATATACATATTGTGTGTGTGTGTGTGTGTCTTTTTCTTTTTCTTTTTTTCTTTTTATTCGTTCCATCACCGATGCGGTGTTTGACGACCTACTTGGCGCCATGTTAACATCGTTTAGTCGACTGGGTATTTATACTGGGGTGGCAGACCAAGGATCCTTCCCCAGGGGAGTAGTTCCTTAGATAATCATTGTTGGTGGTTCTCAACCCACCATCACATCTACGATAGACTCACCCACTTCCGTATCTAGGTTTGATTTATCCAACTTTAGCAAATCGTGTGTGTGTGTGTGTGTGTGCATGAGTGAACACACACTCATGCGCACAATGCACAAATTAGTTTGTGCATTG
>NC_051403.1:13331803-13344303 GCF_015228065.2 Penaeus monodon | reverse complement strand
ATTGATGATAACATCTAACAATAGATCTAAAAGAAAAGAAAAAATATCGAAAGATTGCTTGTTTCCTCGCGTCTTTCCCCCCCTCCCCCTCCCCCTCCCTCTTCCCTCCCCTCCTCCCTCCCATCATCCCATACACCGAGAGGAAAACCTTTATTCCGTTATCTCTATCTCTCCTCTCTCCCTCGGGCACTTCCCTCGCTTCACAACTCTTAGGAGTGTTTCGCGCTCAAAAACGATGGCGCAGGGGGAAAAAGGGAAAACCTAGGCATATCGGTGTCCGCTGGTGCGTGAAACAGTCTCCATGGCTAGAAGTGGAGGAGGAGAGGAGAGAGTGGTGGTGGTGGGGGAGGAGGAGGAGGAGTGGAGGAGGAGGAGGAGGAGAGAGAGAGTGGTGGTGGGGGAGGAGGAGTGGAGAAGTGGAGGAGGAGGAAAGGAGAGAGTGGTGGTGGTGGGAGGAGGAGGAGAGAGGGGAGTGGGGGGAGGGGAGGAGGAGAGGAGAGAGGTGGGGGGGGAGTGGAGGAGGAGGAGGAGAAGTGGAGGAGGAGGAGGAGGAGGAGGAGAGAGTGGTGGTGGTGGGGAGGGGGAGGAAGGGAGGAGGAGGAGGAGGAAGAGGAGAGAGTGGTGGGGGGGGGAGGAGGGAGGAGGAGGAGGAGGAGGAGGAGAGAGTGGTTGGGGGGGGAGGAGGAGTGGAGGAGGAGGAGGAGAAAGAGGAGAGAGTGGTGCGGGGGAGGATGAGGGAGGAGAGGAGAGAGTAGAGTGGTGGGGGGGGGAGGAGGAGTGGAGGAGGAGGAGGAGAAAGAGGAGAAGGTGGTTGAGGAGGAGAAGAAGAAGAAAAAGAGGAGGAGAAGGAAGAGGAGTGAGTGGGGGGAGAAGAAGTGAAGGAGGAGGAGGAGGAGGTGTGGGAGAGGAGGAGGTGGTGGTGGAGGACTAGAAGGAAGAGGAGAAGGTGGTTGAGGAGGAGGAGAAGGAAGACGAGGAAGGGGATAAAGAGGGAAAGGACGAGGAAGAAATATGGAAGAATGTAAAGAGGAGAAGATGAAGACGATTGGGAGTAGGAAAGAGAGGGGAGGGTGAAGGGAATAGAAAAGAGTAGGAGGAGGCGAATGAAAAAGAAAAAGAAGAAGAAGAAAAAGAAGAAGAAGAAGAAGAAGAAGAAGAAGAAGAAGAAGAAGAAGATAAATAAATAAAGAAGGAGAGAAGGAGAAGGAGACAGAAAATGACGAAGAGGAGGAAGGACGGGACGAGAAAATAAAGGCGACCTTATTTTTACTTTGATCCATTAACTCGGATCCCCAAGTCGTTTCCGTTTTTTGTTGCAGCTACGACAAGCGCTTTGCTTTTGTTTACATTTTAATCTGTCAACATCGCCATTTTTAAATATTGATATTATGAACATCAATTCTATAAGGAATCCGTTCTGGACGCTATCAGTTTATTTCATTTCCATTAATATTATCACGAATTGTACAACAGTTCTGACGTCACAGTTACTTGAGCGTGAAAAGGGACGAAAACGGGGAAAATATGAGGATATAAAGAAGAAAAAAGAGAAAGGAAAAATAATAAGAAAAAAAAATCATTCGTGAATGGACTATAGCCTGTGTGTGAAGGGCGGGGTGGGTTGGGGGGGGGTAGGCTTGTGGAGGGGAGGAGAGGGGGGAGAGAGGGATGGGGGAGGGAGAGAGGGAAAAGGGGAGGAGAGAAGAAAGGGAGAAGGAGAGAGAGAGGAAAGGGGGAGGAAGAGAGAAAAGGGAAAGAAGAAAGGGGAAGGAGGAGGAAGAGAGAGAGCGGGAGAGAGAGAGGGAAGGTGGATGGAAAGAGGAAGGGGATGAAAGCGAGAGAAGGGGAGGGAGAAAGAGAAGGGGAGGGGGAAAGAGACGGAAAGGGGGAGGAAGAGGAGAAAGGAGGAAAAGGAAGGAGGAGAGGGAAAACTCGACCATAATAATCTGATGAAGCAAATTCTTTAGCACAAGGTGGGTCTGGAACGGTGACCGAGGGGGGAGGGGGAGGGGGAGAGGGTTAGTGTAGTCGCTTCTCTCTTAAAACTTGATATATAAAATATGGAAACTTCCCAACAAAATCATAATAAAAAGACAAATAATGCTAGAACATATATATATATATATATATATATATATATATATATATATATATATATATATATATATATATATATATATATATATATATATATAAATGAACAGCTAAATCTAAAATAAATAATCTCTAAACAGGTAACAAGAAAAAAAAAAGAAAAAGGAATTACTCATATGTCAATCTCTCCTCCGCCTTTTCCCTCACCCGTTTTTTCTCCGCCGTTAATCATCAAAAGGCCTTCGCTAATTGCCAATAGATTGCCTGTCAACGTCAATCTGCGAGCATGGAGAGAGCAGGAGGGCGCAGGAGGGCGCGTCATTACGGCTGCTAGCAAGTAAAAAGAAGTGAGAGAGAGAGAGAGAGAGAGAGAGAGAAGAGAGAGAGGAGAGAGAGAGAGAGAGAGAGAGAGAGAGAGAGACGAGGAGAGGAGAGACAGAGAGAGAGGAGGAGAGAGAGAGAGAGAGAGAGAGAGAGAGAGAGAGAGGGGAGGAGGGGGAGATATGCAGATGGAGGGAGGGGGGGTGGATGGGAAGGAGGGAGGGAGGGAGGGAGGGAGATGGAGGGAGGGAGGGTGGATGGGAAGGAGGGAGGGAGGGAGGAGGTGGAGAGAGGATGTGAAGGAAGGAGAGAGAGGGGGGGAGGGAGATAGAGATAGATAGATAGAGAGAGAGACGAGAGAGAGAGAGGGGGAGGAGGGAGATAGAGATAGATAGATAGAGAAAGAGAGGAGAGAGAGAGAGAGAGAGAGAGAGAGAGAGAGAGAGAGAGAGAGAGAGAGAGAGAGAGAGAGAGAAAGGGCACGAACTTCCCTTCTCTTACTCTAACACTCTAACTCTTCTGCCATACTCTCGGCATCAGTAGCAAGATGGTGATTATAACTTCCTGTCCTGCGGAAGGGTACTCTCTCAGCCGCGTTTTCCTTCCCCGCCGTTATCTGTACACCACGGCCTCTATCGCACCAGTCCCCTTTCCTACGTCTTAGGTAGGTACTTTCGTCATGCTAGATTTTTCATACGACAGGCAGTATTTTGGTGAGACTGGTAGTCCCAGGCTTACTAGACATGTATCCCGGTTTAACGGGTAACTGGGAGCTTGGTAAGTACGCTCTCTTCTGCTACCAATGGGACACGGGTTATCCTCAGGCGGACTGGTCAGAGAGTATGTATGCTGCTTTCCTTCCGCTGATCTTTCGGTTTCTAAACACCTGTTTTCTCTTACTTTCTCTCTCTCTCTCTCTCTCTCTCTCTCTCTCTCTCTCTCTCTCTCTCTCTCTCTCTCTCTCTCTCTCTCTCTCTCTCTCTCTCTCTCTCTCTCTCTCTCTCTCTCTCTTTACTTATAGTCTTCTCGCTTCCCTCATCTTCAAATCGTTATATTATGATGGCCTACAACCCTTGTGACACCTTGACATGACATAACATGCCTGAGCTTCATTACGCATGATCTCTTCCCGTTTCCTGTGCCTCCTCGTGACTGGCGACGAAGTCCATTGGGATTTCGAAACAGCTGTCTCATGAACCATCATCGGCTTTTGTTGTTGTTTTTTATCTCTCTATCAATATTAATGAGAATGGGGATGATAATAATTAGAAATCTTGAAACAAATATAATACGCCTTGCGAGTCTTGAGAGCCACCTGTCCCTCCCCTCCCCCCTGCCTGCCACGCCTCCGAGTGCCCGTTATTAAATCAGGTCCTGAAGACGTTCATTACTCTCCCTCCGAGCGAGTTCCCGGCTTCCAGGAGTTTCGAGATGCCCTTCAGACTGACGAGCTATTCTGACGCCCAAGACATTGGGGGAAGTTGGATATAGTGGTGAGGGTATCTTCTTCTTCTTCGCCTTTTTTCCTTTTCTTCTTTTCGCTCTTCTTTTCGACTCGTTCTTCATATTATTATTCCTCGTATTCTTCTTTCTCCCCCATTACTTCATCTTCTTCTCACACCTGCTTCCTCGTATTTGCCTTCTCCTTCTGCCTCGTATTTTCCTTCTCCTTCTTCCCCTTTCTCTTGCTCCACCTCCTCTTCTTCATTTTCTTAATCTTGCTCTTCCTCCTCCTCCTCCTCTTCTCCTACTGCATCAGGAGAATGGTCATCAGCAGAGGGTAAACAGACAAGTGCCGGAATATCTAACAGCGAAATGTCATTGCCTTGCATGTGGAAGAATTCACGAGCGGACGGATATGGGAGGGAAGGGTCTGCCTAGCTAATCATTTAAGAGAAGAAATATGTTATGCGCTTCCTTTAGGAAAACAGTTCGTGTCGACATCCATGAGGGAGAGGGCGGTGTTATACCGTATTCACCTGAATCCCATTAACAAGGGGGAGTCAAAGAACGGGAGAAAGTTAAACGGAACGAAGGGACTGGGCAAGGAAGACCCTATTTTACGTCGAAGGATCTGCCGAATGTCTTCTCTGAAAGCCCTGTGCTTCAAAGGGACGAGGGAAGGAGATACAGTCTTGTGTTTGGTCCTGAGACGCGCCATATACGCCTGGGTGGACTTGGATTCTCTGGATGGCCCGGGTAAGAGTGCTATAAACTTACTTTATGGACAATTATATGTATATGAATAGTCTGTTGAGATGACATGAGAGAGCATATCAGGGTTGGTCTCCAGTCTCTGTTCCCTCTCTCTCTCTTTCTCTCTCTCTCCTCTCTCTCTCTCTCTCTCTCTCTCTTCTCTCTCTCTATCTCTCTCTCTCTCTCTCTCTCTTCTCTCTCTCTTTATATATATATTTTATATATATAATATATATATATATATATATATATATATATATATATATATATTTTTGTATATATATTATATATATATATATATATATATATATATATATATATATATATATATATATATATATATATATCTTACACACACACTTTCGTTCTTTCCCCTCTTGAATAAAAAAAAGACAATGTGTCATTTTTATCTGTCTTTATCTCCTTCCTTCTTCCTTTCTTCTCCTATTTTTGCGTCTGCTCTACATCATCACACGCACGACTGAGGCTTATCCTTAGAAGCTAAAAAAAAAAATCCAAAACGACTCTCTTTTCTCTCCTATCTCCTTTTCTCTTGGATCTCTTCCATATCCCCCTTTCTTTCGCAATCTTTACTCCCCTTCCAGTGTCTCTCCCTTCCTCCCTTTATCGATACCCCCTTCTCCCTTTCCCTCACAATATCTTTTGCAATTTCCCCTCTTCGGCATATCTTCTCCCCCTTCTCCGTTGTGCCCTCTACCCCTTCTCCTCATGATACCCTCTCCCTTTTCCCTTTTCCCTCATGAGAGCCCCTCCTTCTCCCCTTCTCCCTGGCGATACCCCTTCTCCCCTTCACCCTCGCTCTACCCTTTCCGCCCCTCAGGATACCCACCTTCCTTTAGATACTACCTCCCCCTATTTCCCTCTCGGTACCCACCTCTATAACCCCTTCTCCTTTACGAGAACTTTTCCCTCTCTACCTCCTCCATCTTCCCTTTTCCCTCCCACACCCCCGCCATCCTTCCTCCCCCCCTCACCCCTCAATACGCCCCAGCACCTTCCTCCCCCCTCCCCCCCCCTCTTCATACCCACCCTCCTTGCTCCTTCTTGGCTTCATTAACTTTATGAATACAGCCCTCCAAGGGGGCCCTTTCCCCTGCAAGCGTAAAAGCCCCTCCAGATGAAGGCCTCCGTTTTAATTTTCCCCCCCGGGAACCCCTGGCGAAGCTGTTTTCATTTCCGTGCCAGACATAGCGGAGGAGGCGAGGGAAAGATAAATGAAGACAGAATGGGGAAATGGGATGGTGTAGATTACTGATTATTAGGAAGGTATAAGGAAGGGGGAGGGAGGGGAGCATGGCAGGGGGGGAAGGATTTATAGGAGGAACCAAGAGGGAGAGTCTGAAATGAGAAATTACCGGGGAAAGAGGAAGAAGGAACACGGGATAAAAGCTTTTTATTTAGATAAGAGGGGGTATATGGAAGCGACAGATAATAGATAATAGATAGATTAATTTTTAAAAATTTAAATTAACATATTAAAATTATATATAAAATAATATTATATAATTATATTTATATATTAAAATTATAATATATATAAATTTTATGTTGTGGGTGGGGGGTGTGTGTGTGGGTTGGGTTGTGTGGGTATTTTGTGGGGTGTGTGGGGTGTGTGGTGTGTGTGTTTTATATATATTATATATATATATAATATATATATTTTATAATATTTTCTTTTTAAAATTTTAAAAAATTATATTTTAAATTATATTAAAAATTATAAAATTTTCTATATAAATTATATATATATTATTATAATTATATATATATATATATAATATTATAATATATATTATATAATATATAATAATTATTATTTACATATAATATATTATGTATGTATTAGTATATATATATATATATAATATATAAAATTAAAATTTTTAAAATTTTTAAAATTTATAGTTCACAACACCCCAACCACCCAAAAACACACAACACACACACACATAACACACACACACACAACACACACACACACAAACCACAAAACCCCCCACACACAAAACACACACAATCACACACACACACACACCCCAACACAAAACCCCCCAAACACACCCCAAAACACATATATTTTAATATATATTAATATATAAAATATATATATATATATTAATATTAAATTAACATACAAAATTATAGTGGGGGCTTGTTTTTGTATAAATTATATATTATATTATATATATATATATATATATATATATATATTAAAATATAAAATTTTAATATTATATTATAATTATATTGTTTGTGTTGTTGGGTGTGTTTGGTGTGTGTGTGTGGTGTGTGTGTGGTGTGTGTGTGTGTGTGGGTGTGTGTGTGGGGTGTGTGTTGTGTTTTTGTGGGGTTTTGGTTGTGTGGTTGTGTGTTTGAGCATGTGTGAGGGGGTGTTTTGTGTGTTGTGTGTGTTGTGTTGTGGTGTGTTTTGTGTGAGGTGTGTGTGTGTGTTTTGGGGTGGTGTGTGTGGGGTTGTTGTGTGAGGTAGAAGATAATAAAAGTAGATAGATAGTGGACGGGGATACAATATATAGATAGATAGATAGATAATAGATAGATAGTAATAGATAATAGATAGATAGATATGATAAAAAAGAGAAAGAGAGAGAGGAGAGAGGAGAGGGGGAGAGGAGGGGGAGAGAAGAGAAGGGAGAAATAGAAAATGTGTAATATAATACCCTTTTATAAAATTATATATATATATATATATATAATATATATATATATATATATAAAATTATGTGTGTTGTTGTGGTTGTGGGGGTGTGTGTGTTGTGTGTGTGTGTTTTGTGGTGTGGGGGTGTTGTGTGTGTGTGTGTGTGTGGTGTGTGTTGTGTGGTGTGTGTGTTTGTGGGGTTTTGTGTCCCTAATATTATGGTGTTATATATATTTAATAAATTAATATATTATATATATTATAGGAGAGGAGAGGAGAGAGGGGAGAGAGAGAGAGGAGGGAGCGGGGCAGAGAGAGAGAGAGAGAAGAAAATGATAGAAGATAGATAGTAGATAGATAGATGATAAAAATTTAAAGATTAAAATAGATATATATAGATACAGATATAGATATATATATATACATTAAAAAATATAAAAGACTGACATTCAGTGGAACACACTGAGTGAGACAGAGGATGGGGCCAAACAACCCCCAATAGTTTTTCCATTGGGAGCCGAATACATGGGAAAATCTTAAATTTATAAAAAAATCCTAATCGAGTTTCCCTTTTTCAGCTCTGAGTGTGGTGTTGTTCGTTGCGCGCAACACCACAAATATTATATTGAATTAATATTATTATATATTATTATGTTTATATATATTTTTATATTTTAAAAAATTATTATATTTATTATATAATATATTATATTATATATATATAATATTATATTTTAAAATTTTATATAAATTTAAAATATATTAATATAATATATAAATATATGTATACACACACAAACAAAAACACACAAACCCAACCACACACACACAACAACAACACACACACCCCACCCACAAAACACAACACACCCACACACACAACACACACTCCCACACAAAAACACCAACACACACACACCACAACCACCACACTAAATATATATTTATATATAATTATATAATATATATATAATAAATATATATTTATATATATATATATTGTATATATATATATATATTATTATATTAAAATTATATATATTTTTTTATATATATATATATAAAAATTAATATATTAAATATAATCATAACAAATTGTGGTGGTTTATTTGTATAAAAATTTTAATATTATATATTAATATTTTAATATTTAAATTATATATATATAATTTTTATAATATGTGTGTTTGTGTGGGTGTGTGTGTGTGTGTGTTGTGTGTGGTGTGGTTGTGTGTGTGGTGGTTGGTGTTTTTGTGTTTTGTGTGTGGGTGGGGGCTTGGGGGTGTTTGTGTGTGAGGGGAGGGGTAAGGGTTGGTGAGTGAGTGTGTGTGTTGTGTGTGTGTGTGTGGTGTGTGGTTGTTGGTGTGTGTGTGTGTGTGTTTGGGATGTGTGAGTGTGTGTTGGTGTGTGGTGGTGTGTGTGTGTGTGTGTGTGGGTTGGTGTGGTTTGTGTGTGTGTGTGGGGGTTTGTTTTGTGTGTGTGTGTGTGGATAGAAGATAGATAAATGATAGAAATAGAGGGAAAAAAGGGATACATATTTTAAGATAATAGGATAGATAGAAGATGATGATAGTAGTAGATAGATATAGATAGGGGAAAAAGAGAAAAGGGGGAGAGGGAGAGAGAGAGGAGAGAGGAGAGGGGGAGAGAAAAATAAAAAAATGGTAGAATATATATACTTTAAAAATTTATTTATATATATTATATATATATATTATTATATAATATTAATAATTGTGTGTGTGTGTGTGTGTTGTGTGGTGTGTGTTGTGTGGTGTGTGTGTGTATGTGTGTTGGGTTGTTGTTGTGTGTTGTGTGTGTGTGGTGTGGGGTTTACTACATAATATTGTGTGTGTTATATTTTATTATATTTTAAATAATTTTTTTTAATATATATATATATTATTATAGAGAGAGAGAAGAGAGAGAGGGAGAGGAGAGAGAGAGAGAGAGAGAAGATAATAGTAGATAGATAGATGTAGAAGTTTAGATAGTAGATAGATAGATTAGATTTTTAGATTATATAGATACAGAATAGATATAATATACTTTAAAAAAAATAAAAAAAGACTGACATTCGGGGAAAACACACTGGGTTGAGACAGAGGTACTGAGCCATAACACAGCCATTAATTTCATTAGGAGGCCGATATACAGTGTAGGTATAATCTCTAAATATTATATAATAAAATCCTATATCGAGTTCTCCTTTGCCAGTCTCTGAGTGTGTGTGTGTGTTCGTTGCGACGCACACACACACACACATATATATATATGAATATATAATAATATATATAATATTTTATAAAAATATATTTTATTATTTTATATAAAATATAATATATATATATATATATATTATATTATATATATTAAATAATACAGACACCCCACCCACAAACACACACACACCAGTGTTTTATATGCGGTGATGGGTATAGTGTTATATATAATAAAATAATATTATATAATATAATATATATTAAAATTATATAAAATACATATATAGTGTATAAATAAATAAATAAATAAATAAATATAGTTTAAAATAATATAATATATAATTATATATTAATAAATATTTTAATATTATATATAATAATAATAAGCATCACACACACACACCCCCACACACACACACCAACACACACACACACACACACCCACACACCACAACACACACACAACAAACACATATACACACACAACACAACAAACACACACACACAACTACACACACCACATGCCCACAAACACACCACACACAACAATTATTATAGATAGATAGAAGATAGATAGAAGAAGATGAAGATAGTAGATAGAAGATAGATAATATAGATATAGTATAGATATAAATTTATATAAAATTATTTTTTTTATTTTTTATTTTTTACCATAATATATTATAAGTCTATATTTTAAATATAATTATAAAATTTTTTATATAATTATATATATTAATATTATATAATATATAAAATTTTAAAATATTAAATTGTATTATTAATATATAAAATATTATATTTTATTTTTTAATATATATATATATCATGTTCATTTTTGGGATAGTTTACCCGAAATATGGTAGATTTAAGCCATAAAAATGAAAGAGGTAGAAAAAAAAACTTAAAACGAGGTCGAGCTAGAGAGAAAGAGAGAGAGAGAGAGAGAGAGAGAGAGAGAGAGAGATCCGCAAATATTGGGGAAGCGGTATGTGCGTGTGTATTTGCCGATTTTCTGTACGTACATATGCAAGTTCGCGTCCCCTTTACCCACCTCCCTTCCACCATCTCCCTCGAAAACCCCCTTTTTGGGGAAAACCGAAAAACCCAGCCCTGTCCCCCCCGCCCCCTCCCCCTCCCCCCTCCCCCACCTTGCCTGCCCATCCAGAGTCCCTCGACCCTAATTCCTTCCCCGTTGCTGCCTTCCTCCCGACGCTCCTCCTCCCCCAAAAAGGCCGCCCGTTTCCAATTTTCTCTTCCAATCCACACGCGGGGTTTTGGGGGCCCATTAACTTCTCTGCCCCCCCCCTCTTCTCCCCTCTTCCCCCCCCAACCCCTCTCCTCCATTCCTCTGTTTCCTATCCCGGTCTTGTTACCTCTCTCCTCTATTGTTCTGTTCCCTATCCCGGTGTTATCCCTCTCCTCTGTTGTTCTGTTTCCTATCCCGGTCTTGTCATCTCTCTCCTCCATTCCTCTACTTCCTATCCCGGTTTTGTCATACCTTTCCTTCATGCCTCTGTTCCTTATCCCGGTCTTCTTCCTCTCTTTCTCTCTCTCTTCTCCCCTTCTCTGTTCCCTAACTCGCTCTCTCCTAACTCTCCTCTCCATCTTCTCCGTCTCCTCTCCAGGACCAATAATGGAATCGTAAAACACCTGTTGTTCTTTCGAGCGGATTCCTCATCGATTGACCTAAAATCTTTTCCTGAGCTCAGCCAAAGCCATTGCACCGCCTGCTCTTTCTCTCTCCTCTCGCTCGCTCGCTCGCTCGCTTTGTCAGTCTGCCTACTCTTTGACTGCGTTTAAGTTTTAAAGTAAGTGTTAATATTCTGTCGTTTGTTTTTTTTCTGGGTCTCTCTCGTCTCTGTTTTTTTTTGTTGTTGCTTTTTTTTCTCGCGTTTCTCCCCTTTTCCCTCTTCTCTTCCTCTTCACTTCCCCACTCTTCTCTCTCTCTCTCTCTCTCCTCTCTCTCGTCTCTCTGTCTCTCTCCTCTCTCTCTTCTTCTCTCTCTCAATCTCTCTCCCTTTTTCTCTCTCTCTCTCTCCCCTCTTTTTTCCTCTCTTCTTCTCTCTCGGTCCCTCTTTTTCTCTCGCCTTTTCCCTCTCTCTTCTCTCCTCCTCCTCTTCCTCTCTCTCTCTCTCTCTCTCCTTCTCTCTTCCCCTCTTCCTTTCTTTTTATCTTTAAAAGAGCACTATACATGAACCACACACAACACCACACCACCCCACCAACACACACACACATATAATTGTTTTGACATAATTTTTGTCTTGTGCTCACTCCAGTTACGTTCCAACTGCAGCGTGTCCCCAAACCCATCACAACGCATTCTGGAATCTAAAAAAAAAAAAAAAAAAAAAACAAGAAAACAACAGGAGTGTAAGTTCTTCCTTCCATTTTCCGGCAAAATTTTGGGAATGGAAAAAAAAAGTTCGGCATGGGACCCTTTGCATGTGGTTAGGGACGTTCTTGGGAAGGTTTCGAAAATAGGGCGAAAATGTTGCATCTGCCACCTGCTGTGCGTCTCACGAAAAAAAAAGAAAACCTCCCCTTCCACCCCCCCTCCCCCTCTTCTTCCCTTTTTTCGTTTTTTCCCCTTTAAACTATTAAAAAATTTTCTAACTATTTATTTTTTTTCCCCTTTCTCCCCTCCTTCTCCTCTCTCTTTTTCTTCTTCTTCCTCTTTTTTCTCTCCCCTTTTTTCTCTCTTCCTCTCTCTCTCTCCCTCCTCCTCCTCTCCTTCCCCTTTTTTTCTTTTTCTCTCTCTCTCTCTCCTCTTCTCTCTCTCTTTTCATCCTTCTCTCTCTCTCCTCCCCCCTCTTCCCCTTTTCCTTCTCTATTTATCCTTTTCCCTCTCTCATCCTCCCCTCTCCTTTTCTTTTCTCTTATTTCTCTTTTTTTTTAAAACACCTCCTTTTCTTTTCCCCTTTTCTCCTTTTTTTCCCTTTTAAAAAGGTTTTTTTGGGGGGTTTTAAATTATTTTCTATTTTTCA
>NC_051403.1:13304303-13306803 GCF_015228065.2 Penaeus monodon | reverse complement strand
ATGAATTTGGATCCTGGTGGCGTATCGTCTGTTCGTTTAACAGGGACATGAAATACATTTTGCGTAGTCCATGTGATTGAAAATGAGTCATATGAAAGAAAGGACAGACAATCGTTAGTAGAAAATAAATGGTAGCCATTTTTTTAAAGTAAAAAATAGGAAAAAACTTATTTTGCTCTACCTGAAGTAGTAAAAGAAATCATGAAAGGAGATCCAGAAAAAAACGTAGGAAAGCAGGTCCTCCTCCCAAGACACCTTTGGGTTAGGAAGTGGATAAACCTGCCTATTTCCCTGCGGACCCGCTGGCGAAAAACGTATATTGAAACCCGGACGAATCACGGACACTATTCACACCCCCACCCCTGCCCACGACCCCAGTCCCCCATGCTCACTCCCTCCTTCCAATCCAGTTCCTTTTACCCATTCCCTCCCACCCCTCCCCCACCTGGACTCCCTCCTCCCCTCCCATCCCCCTTCGCCTCTCCTTCTCCTCCCCCATTCCCTCTCCTCCTCTCCCACTCTCATTCCCATCTCCTCCCTTTCTCCCCCCTCTGCCCCTCCCCTTCTGCTCTCTTCCCCCTCCGCTTCTCCTCTCCTCCCCTTCCCCTTCTCATCTCCTGCCCCACCCCTTCTCCTTCCCTTCCCCTCCCTTCCTTCCAAATCTGCATTCCATACAGGAAGGCGTTCCAAGGTCCACTTACTTATATAGACCTAGGACGCTCTCCTTCTCCTCTCCAAGGGACGCGTCAAGAAGACGTACGTGCGAAAGAGCAAAGGAGAGAAAACCTGGAGTGAAAGTTGATGTGTTGTGGTGGTCTTCCATTACTGTTTTTTTTTTTTCTTCTTCTTCTTCTTCTTTTCTTTTCTTTTCTTTTCTTTCTTTCTTACTCTCTCTCTCTCTCTCTCTCTCTCTCTCTCTCTCTCTCTCTCTCTCTCTCTCTCTCTCTCTCTCTCTCTCTCTCTCTCTCTCTCTCTCTCTCTCTCTCTCTCTCTCTCTCTTTTCCTTGCTGGCTTATTGTTTACACTGGAGATTGGGAAATGATTTCTGCTTTGCTTTGCTTTCTTTTTCTATTGGGGTTAAGTTTCCTCCTCTTTTATTTCCTTTCCTTTTTTTTCGTAATTTGTTTTTTGGGGAATCCAAAGTAACGGAAGTACAAATTTTACACTTTCGTTTATTCCAAGCAAGGCTCTTGCTCTCGTAAACTTTACATCATTTTCCCCCATGTGTTAATCAAAAGGAACGGCTGCTTCATCCAGCGTTTATGAAGATGAATTTCAACAATCAAAAGCTTCATAAAAGGGACTTTAGGCATAACTTCTGCGACGCGAATTATCTCCCTAGACCATGAATAATGTGAAGCCTCGTCTGCCCGTAGTTGCAATGCCTTAATCTATGATGCATGAACAGATTCTTAATGGCATTAGAAGGCTTTCCAGCGAAGTTTATAGTTTTCCAAAATTTCTTTTTTTTTTTAAAGGAAATTGCTTACCTAAAGTTTGGGAAACTTGTAATGAATGGGCAAATTATTTTCGGTATGTTATATTTACATGGGATTGTCTGGAGGTCTAAATATAAAGATGTTATTAAAGTAAATAGATCTCGTTGAAAAAAAATATTTCCCCTAAGTTAAAGTAATAACGTCATTGCGTTCGAGTTAGCTATCATGTGGTTATAGCGTGGGCGCCAGCAGTAAATCGTTGAGCGATACGATCAGATAACGTCACGCACCTTAATGGTTTACAGTGTTGACCGAAGAGTTTGTGGAAAAAGTTTCGTTTCATTCCAAAAGTGATCAGAAGATAATTGATCTTGACTTTTCCAATCGGGTCGCTTATTTTTCTTTACATTTTTCTTTACATCTCAAACAAAATGTTAGTCATGAGTAAATGAAGGGAATACATTTACTTTTTTATTTGATTTATAATTTGTTTATATTTTATTATATTTTTTGTTTGTTTGTTCATTTTAGAGAGTTCTGTAAACAGCAGTTTCCTGTGAAGGGATTCGGAGAAGATAAACCTATTTACCGTCTCTTTTTCGAGGCTGCGCTATGTTTGTTTACCTTTCAGTGTTCGAAAGCGTTTCGAGAGACTTCGACACAGACCAAGTGCAATCTCTTCAGACAAACCGATAATATTCTGTTTAACAAGTGTAGTTGGTGTATTGATGATGTCGTGTGTTCTCATCACAAGTTTTATTTAAGTTAGTAAAATGTAGTTTGAACTTATATAAAGTTCACATTTCACGTGCGCATTTCTCCATTTACTAAGAACACAGTCCACTTAAGCTGTCCTTCATATTATGAGATGTTTAATTTCCATGTGTATGATAGAATTAAGCGCATGCAAGAATGTGCAAACATGTGGTGAATATCTAATAAACACACACGCACATGCATAAACGAGCTGCCACAGCGCGCGTGTGTGTAGTGTGTGTGTGTCTGTGTGTGTGTGTGTGTGTGTGGTGTGTGGGTGGGTGGGTGGGTGTGTGGGTGTGTGT
>NC_051403.1:13284303-13291803 GCF_015228065.2 Penaeus monodon | reverse complement strand
GTGTGTGTGTGTGTGTGTGTGTGTGTCTTTGTGTTTGTGTGTGTGTGTGTTTGTGTGTGTGTGTGTGTGTGTGTGTTAAAATAAACATAATTATACATACATTACATAATAAATATATATATATAATTATATATTATATATATATATATATATATAATATATATATATATATATGTATATTCACATATATATACTAATCTATGTGTTTGTGTTTGTCTTGTGTGCATGTGCGTATGCAGGTTTGTGCGCGTGTGGGCTGTCCGTGTGTGGGTGTGCGTGTGTGCATATATATAGTCCAAAGGTAAAAGACCAAAGAGCACTCCTCCCAGCCAAGAAATAAAAGGGACGCCGAAATATCCCAGAGACCATAATCATAACCATAATTCAACAAATAAAAGTAAACCTGAAGAAATGGAGCGTAATAATAGCTCGGGAGGCGGATTATTAATTAAATGACAAGGGGGAGGGGGAGTATTGGTAATGAATGCGTTGGAAAAAATACACATCAGCATATTAAACACAAAACAAAAGTGAGGAAGGATATATTTAGAAGAATGGAAGAACAGGGTTGGTCAGCATGGCAACTTAAGTATATTTGAAAGAGTCCTTGAATGACGTAGTACACGGTAAAACATCCAGTTTTATAGATGACCGACTGTCACAACTTTAGGAAGCCGAGGATGAAAATATATATTTCTTTCTAGGTGCTACACTGATATGCAGTAGATATAGATAGATTGATAGATAGATTGTTGGTAGGTAGGTAGATTATATAGATAGGTATTAGATAGATAGATAGATAGATAGATAGATAGATAGATAGATAGATAAACAGACAGAGAGAGAGAGAGAGGTTTACGGGAATCGTGTCAAACATCAACCAATAAGACCAACGCCTCTGTTAGTACAACGAATTTTAAAAAGTGAACTTCTAGCAAAATAGAGGAGTTATGGTCTTATTCAGGGCAACTACTACTGTGCCACGAGCGACCAGGTCTAGCCGAAGACGTTGAGGAAGTTTAATATCCTCGACATTTTATATTAATAGGATTTTGATATATGCAATGGCCAACTTTCTCTACTAGTTGCAGTCCTGGCCACAGACCTGCTAAGCCGCATATTTTGAGATCATATTCCGTTTCCTTTAAGGAACTCTATGTGACAGTCAACAGCTTTCCACCCAGCGAGAACTATGTAAATGCCAACATGCCAAAGAGCACCATCCTGGAAAATTTGCTTCGTAATGTGTTCTTCAACATGCTTATGAATTCATGCTAAGATCCACCTGTGCCTCTGGTAGCCATCATGAAATCGTAAACAAGATTAATGAAACTCTGGAATTGATATTTATAGGAGAAAGACACCTTTACATCGCCTAAGCTCGTAACAAGACACAGCTGAAGATGATATCCCACACCCACCAGCTTGCATGAACCTTCACCGGCATCACACTCGGCAGCAACATACTACAACATTTGGGATGCACGATAAAGCGAGTCATAACATGCACGCGCCATAACCAACAGACTAGCGTGTGTCCGTCGCAACTACAGCAAGACAGTAATAAACCTGGCATGTGTGGCCTTCCTGACCTCCATCAGATGACTCAAAATCCACAGACGAGCCAATTGACGTGTATAATGACGTGTCAAAGACGTGTATAATGTAAAAAAAAAAAAAAAAACAGAATAAACAAGTGTTGCATAGCTCCACTGAGGGTTTCAAAGGCTGCCCCAATATATTACTCCACTGTAAATGCCTATCCAAAAGAGCGGGCGGAGTAGACAGACAATCACTTCAGGAAACGAGAGAATTCCGGACGCTCTCATCAGCTTTTATTATCTTCCTCAAACTCAGCAATGGTATGGATGTATTTTCCTTGCGTTATATTGTATTTCCGAGGAAGGGGATGAAAGAGCAGGACGGAAGTAATGATAGAAAAAGTATGCATAAAGAAAGAAGAGAGTTATACACATAGAAGAGATATACTGTACATAGTGTGTATGTGTATATCCTAAACTGTATTTTCTGCACACCTGTGCCCCGCATCAATAACTGTCTGTGTGTCTGTATATATATATATATATATATATATATATATATATATATATATATATATATATATATATATATAATATATATATATATATATATATATATATATATATATATATATAATATATATATATATATTATATACAGACACACAGACAGTTATTGATGCGGGGCACAGGTGTACAGAAAATACAGTTTAGGACACTTCAAAGAGATACATAAAAGCTCGTTCAGACAATACCACAAAAGGAATCTATATCTCAGAGAGAGAGAGGGGGGGGGAAAGAGAGAGAGAGAGCGAGGGAGGAGGGGAAGAGAGAGAAAGAGAGAGAGAGAGAGAGAGAGAGAGAGAGAGAGAGAGAGAGAGAGAGAGAGAGAGAGAGAGAGAGAGAGAGAGAGAGAGAGAGAGAGAGAGAGAGAGAGAGAGAGAGAGAAAGAGGGAGAGAGAGAGAGGGGGGGGGCAACTGGGAAAAGGATGAGGGGAAGAGACAGAGACAACAAATAGAGAGAGACAGAGAATTTAATCCTGGTTGCTATGATATGTAGGTGCGCAGAAAATATAGGTTTGGTGAGAGGTTTCAAAAATACATAGGAGCATGGTCAAACAACGGCACAAACGGGTTCAAAAGGAGAGGAGAAAGATACACACACAGAGAGAGAAGAGAGAGTGAGAGAGGAGAGAGAGAGAGAGAACGAAAAGAGAGGAGAGAGAGAGAAGAGAGAGAGAGAGAGAAACAGAGACAGACAGACAGACAGACAGACAGACAGAAGAGAGAAGGAGAGAGAGAGAGAGAGAGAGAGAGAGAGAGAGAGAGAGAGAGGAGAGAGAGAGAGAGAGAGAGGAGAGAAAGAGAGAGAGAGAGAGAAGAGAGAGGAAGAGAGAGAGTGGGGGGGAGGAGAGGTAAATATGCTGTCACATATACACATACTCCCCCCCCCCCAAAAAAAATAGACAAATAAATAGATAAAGAGACAAAAAAGCAAGAGATACAGACAGAGAATAAATGAGAAAATTGAAAAATAAAAGACTATTGGAGAAGTGCGAAAAAAAAATCAATAGACAGATAGATAAAAAAGAAATGATAATGAAATAAGAATTTTAAAGAAATGTGCCACCTTTAAAAATAGTAATAATAAAAAAATAAATAAATAAAAAAGTCCCAAGACTAGGAAGGAAAAATTATATTTCACTAAGGAGGAAAAGAGAATATTCTTTGGATCTCTCCCATCTCGGAAGAGCCCGCGGCCGTCCTGGCTGGTTGGTCGTCTCTCGCAGCATCACAATGGAACCTGACCTGCGATCTCCAGCTGCCCCAGATGGCTCACCCCCCCTCCCACCCCTGCCCCTCTGCCCCAGATGGCTCACACCCCTCCCACCCCTGCCCCTCTGCCCCAGATGGCTCACACCCCCTCCCACCCCTGCCCCTCTGCCCCCAGATGGCTCACCCCCACTCCCTCCCCTGCCCATCACGAGGAATCGACTCCCTCACGCCTCCTTGCCCCTGTTGCCCCAGTTGGCTCATCCTCACCCTCTGTCGAATGCCCCTGCCCCAGATGGCTCACCCACCTCCACTCCTGTCCCTCTGCCCTAGTGTGGCTCTACCCCGTCCCCCCCTGCCCCTGCTGGTCTCGATGGGCTTCACCCCCCTTTCCGACCCCTACCCTTCTGTGCCCCAGATGGGCTCCACGCCCCTCCCACCCCTGCCTCCTGTTGCGCCAGTGGCTCACACCCTCCCACCTGGCCCTCTGTCCAAGATGGCTCACACCCCTCCCACCCCTTACCTTGCCCCAGATGGGCTGTCACCCCCTCCCCCCTGCCCCTTGCCTGAAGATGGTAGCGCCCTCTCCCCTGCTGCCTTGCCCAGATGGCTCACACCCTCCCACCCCTGGGCCCTTGCCAAGGATGCTCACTACCCCCTCCCAACCTACCCCTTCTGCCAGATGGCCAAACCCCCGACCCCCACCCTACCCCCTCCCTTCTCTCCCTTCCACTCCTCGAATTTTAGAAATTTCTCTTCGATCATACGTGGAAATGCGATTTTTTTTTTTTTTTTTGTGTGTGTGTGTGTGTGTTGTATATGTCTTTTTTTCCTGTTCATTTGTTTGTTTGTTTGCGGAAGTGGGGAGGAGTGAGAGTTTATTTGTTGACTAGAATTTCAGTTGTGTCTTAATTTTTAACCACTTGAGCGTTTGTGTGCGTGCGTGTGTGTGTGTGTATGTGTGTGTGTGTGTGTGTGTGTGTGTGTGTGTGTGTGTGTGTGTGTGTGTGTGTGTTCTTGTGTTTGTGTGTGTGTGTGTGTATGTATGTATGTATGCATTTATGTATGTATACACATAAATCCCTCGTTCCACAATACCATCATCGCCTCAGGATCGCCCTTTACTCGCCCTTCCAAAACCTACAAAGATAATAAGACTTATATTAATTATTTTTTTACTACACTTTTTTTGGGTCTAATCAAGCTCTCTTTGAGACTTTTGCCGCATTTCGCCAGCGGATGCCTGAGAGGACTTGGCCCGCCGCGCCCTCTCCTCGAAAGGATCTGCGGCCACATATGAGATTCCGGCCCCCTTCCCCCTCCCCCTTCCCCCTCCCCCTCCCCCCTCCCCCTCCCCCTCCTCTCCTCTCTCTCTCTCTCTCCTTTTGCTGGCCTACCTTGTGGTTGATTTCAGCTGCGTTTCTCATCCTGGGCTTTCGTTCGGTTGTCTGTTGTCTAATACTCTTAATCCTAAAGAGATTCTCGATATCCTGATATTCGTAATCCTAAGGAAAAAAACGTTGATATCCTAATATCCTAAGAGAAAAAAATAATCGACATTTTTAATATTCCTAATTGTAAAAAAAAAAAAAAAAAAAAAAAAAAAAAAAATCGACATCCTAATATTCTTGTCCTAAAAATTCACGACATTTCTAACATTCCTAATCCTAAAAAAAATTCTCGACATTCTCATATTTATTCCTAATCCCAAACAAAATCTCGACATCCTAATATTCCTTCTTATTATCATTTTTTTTTTATTAATGCATTACTAATATTCCTATTTCAAAAAAAAATCGACAGCCTAATATTCCTTGTCCTAAAAAATTCACATCCTAATATTTTCTAGACATTGCGGGTAAAACAGCACTTCTAGAATATAATACCGTTGGCATTCCTCAGTAAAAATAACTGAATAAATAGAGTAGCTAAAGAATAATTATTTTCATTATTTTCATTTATATTCAAATTCCAGTTTTGGAGGTGCTTATACGTTTGATCATATACACCTAAAAATAATAGCTTTACCTCAAATTCATTATGGATCTGTTTTCTTACACTACTTTAAACATCATATCTATGCTGTCTAAGAAACTGAATGGCTTTTCCCTTCTCTTGCATGATCTATGCCTCCCTGATCCTCATGTATAATAAAGACACCTTTGACTGCAGACTGCTAGGTCCTCATTAAAGTTCGGAAGAGTTTAGAAATGAAGTCTGATTTTCTGGTTTCGCTTGAGGTGGTGGCTGCCATATTCAGTGGGTGGTGGCAAAATATAATCGAGTTCCACTACAGGTCTGTGTATAGCAGGATGAAATGCCACGACCAGTCCTTTAGATTAAACTCAAGTGACACCAGCTTTTTAATTGTAAAACATCATTAAACGTGTTTTGAATATATATATATATATATATATATATATATATATATATATATATATATATATATATATATGTGTGTGTGTGTGTGTGTGTGTGTGTGTGTGTGTGTGTGTGTGTGTGTGTGTGTGTGTGTGTGTGTGTGTGTGTGTGTGTGTGTGTATGTGTATGTGTATGTGTGTGTGTGTGTGTGTTGATGTGCATATATATTCGCATTCTACTTGCGTTTTCGATAAGTATATCATGACACTTACAATGAAGTACAATTTTTCAAATAGCTGTTACCTGCTGAAATGATGTACTCCTTGTTGAACTTTCAAATAATTGACCTATGTTAAACAAAAAACATATGTTTTCGGTAACCCAAGACAACAATTCCGACATCGAACCATTTCGATATGATTGGTGCTGAGAAAGCGCAGTGGTGCAATCTCCGCCACCCCAGTTATGCAATGTTCATGAGAGAACCAAAATGAACAAGCATTATGAAACATCTTACAAAACATTTTCTACTTACTGTGCAAAGTTAATACTTGTGTTCTTATTTCTGTAATTAGTTTATGCTATGGATATATTTCTTTCGAGATACCGCGCAACACGCATATTGAATCAATCACTGTTACACTAATATACCCTCTATTCACAGATACAGAGACAGAGAACAAGAGAGAGAGAGAGAGAGAGAGAGAGAGAGAGAGAGAGAGAGAGAGAGAGAGAGAGAGAGAGAGAGAGATTGTACCCGTACTTTATTTACAGTTTCCTTACATCCTGCACTTTCTTCACCTGGTCTGTGTTACAGCGGTGAAATACCCGCACCATTGAAAAAGACTATAAAACATTGTACATCGTCCTAAGGAGATTAAATAAGAATATTCGGTACTTATGACTTAAAAACCCCGAGAGCATCATATTGTTAATACAAGGATAGGAGTCTATATATTTCTTCTCCTTGTCATAAGTCTTAAGGGGAACGCAATTTCGCCCAGAAGTTCCAGCCATGGAGAATATAGACACATCGTCTTAAAAATATATATATCGCATTTTTTTTCCAAAGTTAGAAGACTTCAATAGGCATTGGTAAAACTTTGAAGTGTGTCGAGAATTTCGTAAAACATGAGTTTTTAGCAAAATGAAAGAGAGAAAGAAATATTGTTGACTATCAGTTTCAAATAGATTTTCAATTTGCACTAGCAAAAATAAGTATTTCTCAAGACACTTCAGGCAAACTGAGGAAGATTGATTAAAGGAACCAATGAAAAATATATATATATTTACAAAGACTTTCAGTACATCTTCCCTGAATACCAAAAAGCAAGCTGATAACTACATTCAAGACTGGAGGGATACAGAAATATCGCTAAACATTTCAGGAATAAAACTCAGATGGTATAGAAAGTCTTAACAACTTTAATATATCGATGCCTTTACTCTAATGCCCAGCACACGAAGAGGCACACGATGCCCATTTTTTTAAAAAATAAATTGTCTCTCTATGCCTTAAAGTCTCTTGAATTTCATTTTCTCCTACGATGTGACTTCCATTTTCTTAAGCTGCGTAATCCGAAGTAGCTTTTACTTCTTGCAAACTTTCTAAGTTGCTATAATCGGGCTCAGTCTGTTCGGCTACTTAAGTGATTATGGAGTCCACAAAAACATGCTTCATTTCCAAGTTGATTTTACTGGTGGTGTGTGTGTTTGTTTGTTGGTCTGTCTGTCTGTAGATTTGTTTTACTGTGTGTGTGTGTGCGTATGTGTGTGTATGTGTGTGTGTGTGTGTGTGTTGTGTGTGTGTGTGTGTGTGTGTGTG
>NC_051403.1:13259025-13261525 GCF_015228065.2 Penaeus monodon | reverse complement strand
GCCATTACTTATTATTACAATTGTTATTATCATTATCATTATTATTATTATTATTATTTTTATTATTTATTATTTTTTTATTATTATTATTTATTATTTATCCATTCATTATTTTATTTTTTATTTTATTATTATTTATTATTATTATTATTATTATTATTATTATTATTATTTTTTATCATTATTATTATTATTATTATTATATAAATTTTTTATTTTATTATCATTATTATTATCATTTTATTTATTTTTATTATTATTATTTTTATTATTTATTTTATATTATTATATTTTATATTATTATCTTGTTTTTTTTGCTGTTTTTAAAATTTTTTACTATTATTATTTCATTATTATCTCATTTGGGGGTTTAAAAGAAACTACTAAAGTATAGTATTTCTTTATATTTTAAACCTGATTTATTATAATTGTTTTAAATTTTTTATTATTATTAGTATAGTAGTAAATAATACTATAATTATTATCATTATTCACTATTATCATTACTATTGTCATTACTGTCAGTATTTCTTATCATTATTATCAACATTATCTTTATTTTCGTTGTCATTATTCACTACTACCATTACTATTTTAATCCCCACCATCAGCTATGATTATTATTATTATCATCATTGTTATTGTTTTTTATCTTATTTTTTTTCATTCTTTTTATTATTTTTATTATTTCCCCCTTTTTTTTACATTTTATTATCATTTTTTTTTTATTACATTATCTTATTATAATTAGCGAATTATTATCATTATTGTTATTATTATTATTATTATTATTTTTTTATTATTATTATTTTTTATAATTATTATTATTATTATTATTTTTATATTTTTTATTATTATTATCATTCTCATATTTGTTATCATTATCATTGTCATTATTATCATCAGTATTATTATCATCAGATTTTATTTTAAACATTATTATTATCGTATATATATATAGTAGTAAAGTATATTGTTGTTTTTATTTTTTATTTTTTTCAGTATTGTAATTTTAATTACATTATCATTATTATTTTACATTATTTTATCATTACATGACATCATCCTTTTTATTATTATCATTTTTATTTCATTATTATTATTATTATTTTATTATTATTATTTTTTATTATTTTATTTTTATTATTATTATTTTATTATTATTATTTTATTTTTATTTTTATTATTATTATTAATTTATTATCATTATTATTATTATTATTATTATTATTATTATTATTATTATTATTATTATTATTATTATTATCATCATCATCATCATCATTATCATTACCGCTGTCTTAATGATCAACATTCTCTCTATCATTAACATATAATGCCAGTAAACAAATGAGCGGACAAGAGAGCTGTTTTCCAGACGTTTAGCCCTTTGTATCTATACACACTTGCTCTCCATCGTCAACAGTTTAGAATCATCTGTTCAAGCTTATCAAGGATCTTGAGGATGCTGAGGTAAAAAAAAAAAATTAGTATGTGCTGATTAGAAAATTGTGTTAGAAAAGAAAAATTGCCAGACAAAAAGTTATAACTGAACATGACAATACGAGTGAATTGTTGTATTAAAATGTTGATGTCTAGGTTATAAGAACTGTATAAAAGAGAAAATCTGTGATGTACAAAAAGTTAAATGTGTGCTAGACAAAAAGCAAGAGCATTGCTGCGTGTAGGATAATGGTGTATAGGGCTTTGTACCTTTTTTTTAAAGCGCCTATTTGATTGTTTTGTTTCCTGTACAGATGGTGTAATAAAAAAAAAATCATTGTTTTTAATTGATAATTTGAATGCAAGAAAATTATTTTATTTTTCACGCATCTATTTTGTTGTTAATATGGTTATTCTAGTTGTATATGCTGTTTGAATGTCAGAGAGAGCGAGAGATAAGGTGAGAGACGGAGACTGGAGAGAGGGAGAAAGAGAGAGGGGGAAATAAAAGAGGGAAAGGGAGAGAGAGAGAGAGAGAGAGAGAGAGAGAGAGAGAGAGAGAGAGAGAGAGAGAGTGTTTTGTGAGTGCATCTGTATACATGCGTGCGTGCAAGAGTTTGCGCGCATGTATGTGTGTGTGTGTGTGTGTGTGTGTGTGTGTGTGTGTGTGTGTGTGTGTGTGTGTGTGTGTGTGTGTGTGTGTGTGTGTGTGTGTGTCTATATATAAACATGTAAGAATGTATGTATGCATCTATCTATCTGTCTGTCCGTTTTTCTGTCTCTCTATATGAGAACGTGTATATGCATTATATGTGTGTGCATGTGTGTGTATGTGTGTTTATTTGAGGATCTGTATGTTTGTGTGCGTGCGCGCTTCGTCTTCATGCGCACATATCACTTTGAATTTATGGCTGTTTGTTGGATTACAAAGGATTTCTTCTCTTAAGCCTCCAAGGATTATTTTCGCGTTTTAGTTAGTCTAGATTATTCTAGATCCTGATTGATGTTTGTTTGTCTGTTCACTTTTCTCTCGTTTTTTTTTTTTTTTTTCTTTCTT
>NC_051403.1:13252379-13254879 GCF_015228065.2 Penaeus monodon | reverse complement strand
AGGAGAGAGAGAAGAGAGAGAGAGAGGGAGGGAGGGAGGGAGGGAAGGAGGGAGAGAGAGAGAGAGAGAGAGAGAGAGAGAGAGAGAGAGAGAGAGAGAGAGAGAGAGAGAGAGAGAGAGAGAGAGAGAGAGAGAGAGATTGTGACTAGGAGTAGAAGATGGGAAAGTTGGTACCAAAAGTTGAACAAAAACGATCGATTTTTGCGAAGTTTGGGAAGACGGAAAGCTTACCAAACAATCAGTCACCGGCAGACAATGCTGTTCGCCCGGAAGTTTAGAGGAACTTAATAAGAATAACTTGAAAACGGAGAGAACTTCGTTTTATTAATACACACGGTGGAAAGACAAACGCGTTACACGTCTCTCCTGAAGTGGAAAGCATGGCAAAGGGTTAGTGAAATAAGATATGAACTGTGATTGTGTTGCTAACGAGTTCCCTCTCAAAAATCGATATTTATTCAGGGATGGAAGACAGTTCCTGAAACGCGATATTCCTTGTTATCGCCATTAGTAGTAATAATATTGTAAGGTAGTAGTATCATTATTGCTGTTATCATTATCATTATCATTTCTTTTTTCTTATTATCATCCTTTTTATTATTCTTATTGTTGCTGTTATTGTTCCGCATAACATTAACTCAATTTTACTTTGTCAGAGAAAAAGTATTCTGTATATAGGTAGCATAAGAACAAGTCGTTATTTTCAACACGAGTTTTATACCTTTAAAGTGTCGAATAACTGCCTACTAATCATTACTCAAAGAAACGAAAGATTCAGATCATGTATTCATTTATCTATTTCTTTACGTGTTTTCGTGTGCAAACGGTCGACGTCATATAACTAGAGCAATACAAAAATTTGCATATAACCTATAATTAAAGCAAATGGAAGCATATGCATATAAACCCATACCACAAGACCTACTGTTGCAGAAATGCCTCCACAAACCATCCCACCATAGGAAGGTCTACACTAGGAAATAACAAGACAACTAAACAGCGATCACTCCCGTATCTGACAATAGCAGAATCAGGCCTTGAATAAGTAAGAGATGGGGCTATTGAGCGACGATCACCCTCACCCTGGAATTCCGAATGAGAGTGAAAGCCTCACCCTTCCTTTGCCCTTTGAGTCGGCCACCACCACTTTAGGGCAGGGGGGGAGACGTCCCTTGGAGCGTGAGATAGGAAGTTGCCAGTGCAGTTAATTATCTATCGACTTTCTTGAATGATCACGTTCACACACGAGCAGTTCCTTCGAACTTTACTTATTCTGGAGCGAGAGTGTATCCATCAGATTTGTGTGTGCGTTAGTCCGTGTGCTTGAGACGCATCCAGTTGACGAAAACGAAAATGTATCTCAGCATTACCCTGTATTTACAGTACGTCTGCGAATTTACGAGTAAAATAAAGAGGGGCAGGAGGAGCGAGCGACCCGGCTGCCTCTTTTCTATCTCCGTACCGCGCATGCGCATCACGGTTCTTAATCTATGTTTTTTTTAGGAAATTGCTCTTTAATTTTTGCAAGATTTGTGCATTCATATATTCCCTGTGTGTCAATCGAAGAGCAATGTGTTGGGTAAAATAAAGTATCTGAATTCTAGATTTTTTTTCTGTTTTTATTCTCTTTATCAGCGCAGTCTTCGCTCTCTCTTTCCTAGTCCATCTACATATATATCGTCTATTAGTCATATCTAGATAGTATATGTGTCCTTATCATTATCATTATTATCACTGTACTCTTGTCTTCATGATTAATCCCGACACGATCGCTTATTACTTAATGGCTGTATTGAAACACGCATTATCTACATATTTGCAATGATGTCGTCGATTGATACCGTAATGTTGCAGAGATGGGAGTAAACAAATGGATGTCTTTCAGCTGTGTGTGTTTTGCGTAGCAGTATTTGGTATTACTTACCTTTAATTTACCTTCTGCCTTAGATAGATACATATTCACCAATGCGTCGCTGTGTCGGTATCTCTCTCTCTCTCTCTCTCTCTCTCTCTCTCTCTCTCTCTCTCTCTCTCTCTCTCTCTCTCTCTCTCTCTCTCTCTCCTCTCTCTCTCTCTCCTCTCTCCTCTCTCTCTCTCTCTCTCTATCTATCTATCTATCTATCTATCTATCTCTCTATCTATCTATCTACCTACCTATCTATCTGTCTGCTGGCATACGAACCCAAGATCCTATACCACGATGTTGTCACGCAATAAAGTCGTCAGGCCAAGGCAAGCACAACTAAATCAATCTTTGTCTTCCAAATGAAGGTTTTGTTAACCGCAATGTTGCCCTTAATGACCAATATAATGCAAGTAATACCTTTTTAGTTTAGCTATTTAGTAGATGGATATAAATAAAATAAACTCAAAATATATATAAAAGGAACTATGGGTGTGTTTATACCATTACAGCTTGTCTATTAAAAGCCTCATTAATATGCCTCGAATGGAAAAGGGGCAAATCTTACTGTGCATTTCTCATTACATTTCCGTTCGC
>NC_051403.1:13247918-13252279 GCF_015228065.2 Penaeus monodon | reverse complement strand
CCCCTCCCCCCCCCCGCTCCCCCTCCTCCTTCTCCTCCCCCCTCCTCCTCCTCCTCCTCTCCCCTCCTCCTCCTCCTCCTCCCTCCTCCTCCTCCTCTCCCCTCCTCCTCCTCCTCCTCCTCCCTCCTCCTCCCCTCCTCCTCCTCCTCCTCCTCCTCCTCCTCCTCCTCTCCTCTCCTCCTCCCTCTCTCTCCTCCTCCTCCTCCTCTCCTCCTCTCCTCCTCCCTCCTCCTCCTCCTCCTCCCTCCTCCCTCCTCCTCCTCCTCCTCGTCCTCCTCCTCCTCCTTCCTATCCTCCCCTCCTCCTCCTTCCTCCTCCTCCTCTCTCCCTATCCTCCTCCTCCTCCTCCTCCCTCCCTTTCCTCTCTCTCCTTCCTCCTCCTCCTCCTCCCTCCTCCTCCTCCTCCTCCTCCTCCTCCTCCTCGTACAACTACTTCTCCTACTACTTCAACAACTACTGCTGCTAATACTACTGCTAATTCCACTACTGATGTTGATTCTGAAGTTAAGAATAATGATGATAATAATTATTGTCATGGAATATATCATGGATGTGTCATGGATATGTCTTGGATATGTCATGGATATCCCAGTGTCCATTTTGAAGGGCCACCCGTAACCCATTTTCTTCCATTGCTGTTAGTTATTTCTACAGTTATTTTTATGAAATATATTAATTGTATTTGTAATGATATAGTTAATGATTTTGGAAGTAGTATAAATTAAAATAAAATCATCTTGGTTAAAAAATTTACTTAAATTTTAAATATTAATGAACGTAATTAACTTAATTAACTAATTTAAAAAATTTTGTAGTTGCCCGACATCGTGGGAGGTAAACGTTGTTGTGCAAATCCTTTTGTTTGTTTTCAAGCCGGAAATTTGAGTAATGAAGCCATAGTTGCTTATCGTAAATTCTAGAAAGATTGCTTAATGTCTACCTTTTGAATTATTTACAGTGTAAAGACTGGTCAAAGAAGTGTAAGGTGTATATATATATTAAGTGAAATACCTGAACCAGTTTGTTGTTTACTGGTTCTAGTCGGTCAGAGCAAGCAGTGCTATGGGCCACATTGCTCTCTTATAAGTTGCCAATGTTTTATGTGTTATTTTGGGTAAAAAGGAAGGCCTTTTCACTTTTCAGATTTATCACTAATTTTATGAATCTTGTACTTTCTAGTTTTCTAAAATGTTTTTACCTCTGATGAATAATTTTATGTTCCAAATTTCGAAATGTTTCTTTTCTTAAATAATTCATTAGTTATTTTTCAGGCATTCTATTAATCATTAGTCAATGCTGAACAATAGTTTACAACACTGCCCATCTAGGTCTTAAAAAATATTCATTTAAACGGAAATATTAGTCATACCCTATAATAATAATAATAATAATAATAACAATAACAATAATAAGAAGAACAATAATAATAATAATAATAACAACAATTATAATAGATATAATAATTATAATAATTACAGTAATAATGATGATAATAATAATAATTATAATAATAGTTATGATAATAATAATAATAATAATAATAATAATAATAATAATAACAGTAACAAAATAATGGTAATAATTATAATCAATTATTATTAATTTAACAATAATAATAATTATTATTATTATTATTATCATTTTAACAAAAATAATAACAATGGTCATAGAAAAAAAAACACTTAAAGAATAAAAATGAAATTGAATCCCTAGTGCAGACAATTAGGATATACACTAAAGGTATAAGGAGGAAAGATGATGAACGATCTTGGAGACGATGGCTACAAGTATTTAGGGGTATTGGAAGGTGACAATATCAAAATGAAAGAAATGAAAGAGCTAGTGTCGAGAGAATTTAAAGGAAGAGTAAAATTATTGCTATACTGCAAACTAACTGCAGGAAATGTGATCAAGCGGATCAATACGTGGGCAGTTGCTGTGCTCAGATTCAGTGGGTGAGTTCTTCACTGGAATCAAGATGAATTGCAAGCAATTGGGCGGAAAAAATAAGGACGTTAATAACGATAAACAGATCATTACATCCAAGAGCAGGTGTAGCAAGACTACTTAGCACGAAGTGAAGGTGTAAGAGGATTGAAATCGGTAGAGGAGAAAGTAAGATCAGAAGAGTATGGCTTATCAGATTACATCAAAGTTGAAGATAAGGGTATAATCGACCTGCTGAAAAATCAAACTAAAGAAGAAAGTAAGTTATAGTACACGAACAAAATGAATGAGAAACGATAAGGCACTGCATGGGCAGTACCCAAAGATAGCAGCTGCAAGTAATGAATTAGAGACCTATAGATGGATTAAAAATAGTTACATGAGGAAAGAAACGGAAGGACTTATAACTGCAGCACAAGACCAAGCATTGCTAACGAGATGGAGGAAGGTCAATGTAGGGAAACGAAGTGGGACAAAGTATAGAATGTGCAATGACAAGGATGAATCTATTTTCCACATCCTAAGTGAATGTGAATATAGGAAGAGGCGCGATAGAGTTACCCAGATTGTACACTTGAATCTGTACCATATACAAAAAAAATGGTTCGATTTTGCTGAAAAGGTTACCGAAAATGAAGAAGCTAAGCTTTTGTAAGACTTCTCTATTCAAGCAGACCATGCTAAATAAACTAGAAGACCAGATATTGCAGCGAAAGACAAAAATCTAGATCACACTTGGATTATAGGCATGACGCTCCCTGGAGAAAGAAAAGAGAAGGAAAAAAAAGAAAAAGAAGATTGAAAAATATCAGGATTTGGCAAGAGATATACAGAAACTATGGAAGACCTCAGTGGACGTAATCCCTGTTGCTGTGGGAGCGCTAGGAGCTGTGGCAAACTTGGAGGAGGAGTTGGAAAGGAGTGGAATTAGAAAGAAGGAAGGGGACAGAATGCAATTCTCTGCTCTACTAGGGTCTGCAAGGATACTGAGGAATGTATTGGATGTCTCAGTCTAAGGGCCCGAGCCAGATACCAATGAAACGCCAGTTGAAGAGCTGAGAAAAATCAGTAATAACAATAATGAGAATAAAAATAATAACAGCAACAACAACAGTAATAATGATAATGGCAATGACAATAATAATAGTAACAATGATAATGATGATAATAACAATAAAACAGTTGTATTAACAATAGTAAGAATAAAGATTATAAGAATAATATTGATAATGATAATAATGATTACAAGAGTGATAACGATAATGATAATTATAATAATGATATCAATAATAATAATAATAATAACACTACTACTACTAATGATAATAATAATAACAAGAAGAAGAAGAAGAAGAAGAATGATGACCAATAATAAGTATTCGAGGAATTAAGGAAACTCATGCTATTGATAGGTCTTTGCTAGTCTTAAAGCCAGTGTAATGCATCTCTTATATATAAAGTAGAAGCCTCGAAAGTGTTTTTCTTTATCCTTTATGCTCCTCGCTCTCTTTTCTACGTATATTTGAGAGCTGAAATGCCTTTGTGAAATACATCAGTAATCATTTCATAATACAGTCTATTCTCCCTGTCTTCGCCAAAAACTGATCGCCGTCCTCTTTGTTTTCATAATTATTATCTGGTTCATTTTTTCTTAATCAACATTATGATATCCACTTTTCATCTCTTTTATGCATACAGAGTTTTATTACATAGGAAAATGCATGTGTTCGGTTACACAATACAAATCTAACTTTTTAAGTTGTGCAATAGAATTAAACGACCCGGATGTTTGCCACATGATTGATGTCTCGTAATTGTATCTCTGGGGAAGACCCTTTGTGCAGATGGAAGATGATACTGTGGAGATGAAGAATGGTCTAATTATTTTGCTATTATTTCCCGATTCTTTTCTGTGTGTAAAACAAGAAATCCTTTTTCTAGTGTCGTGGGATCTAATTGCAACACATTCTCATACAGACACATGCATACGCGCGCACATACAATCGCACAAACACACACACACACACATTTACACTTAATTTCAAAACCACAAAAATCCATATTGAGTATCAGGTCCAAACACGCCAGTCTTTTGCGTATATATTAATTTATCTTTATTTTGATATTTCAGTTTACGTTTTCAGAGAGAGCATAATGTGTTTAATCCGTGTATGTAAGTTAACCCTTACAAATACGTTTTTTTTAATTAAATAAGGGAAGGCTTATAAAGGGATCCAACATTGGACAGAATGAATAAAGAAAATAACATTATGTAAAACGAGGGGCCGCCTATGATATAATAAACTATGTAGTATAACAAAATAATCAGTCTAAAATTAGAAGAAATTATCAATGATGAAAATTCTATATAGAATATAAACAAAAACTAGCGTAAGAAATGAAAAAAAAAATCT
>NC_051403.1:13242958-13247818 GCF_015228065.2 Penaeus monodon | reverse complement strand
CATTTTTCTCCTTTCTTTAATTTTCCCCAAAATACCGATCTTTTCCCCTTGTTTAAGCAATCTTTCTGTTTTATTATCTCTTCTTGTTTATCTAATCAACTATTCTTGTTTGTCTGATTATTCATTCTTGTTTATCTAATCAGCTATTCTTGTTTGTCTGATTATCTCTTCCTGTTTATCTAATCAGCTATTCTTCCTTGTCTAATTATCTATTCTTGTTTGTGTGCTTATATATTCTTGTGCGTCTAATCATCTGAATATATTTTCTTGTTTGTCTAATTACATATTCTTGAGATTATGTTATTTGTTGTTATCAAAACGTTGACAGATTTTATTCATTTCACATAATTTTACTAAGTATTATCAAAGGAAATAAATATACTCCGACAATATACATATATATATATATATATATATATATATATATATATATATATATATATATATGTGTGTGTGTGTGTGTGTGTGTGTGTGTTTTGTGTGTGTGTGTGCGGGTGTGTGTGTGTGTGTGTGTGTGTGTGTGTGTGTGTGTGTGTGTGTATGTGTGTGTGTTTTGTATTTTTTTTTTTTTTTTTGTGTGTGTCTGTGTGCGTGTGTGTCTCTCGTTTGTTCTCCCTCTCTCTCTTCTCTCTCTCTCTCTCTCTTTCTATCTATCTATCTATCTATCTATCTATCTATCTATCTATCTATCTATCTATCTAGTTATCCAATTATTTACTTATCTACCTCTCCCCATTCCCACTTTCTCTTCCCCCACTGCCTCTCTCCCTCTCCATCTCTCTACAATATATCTACAATATACCAGTCCATCCGTCTCTTTTGAACTTTTTCGCCCTGAAATATCTGTCCGATGCAGGTCGCGGCAGAATTAAGACCTTTGGGAACTCGCCGAGATGTCCCAAAGGGTAATTTCCCTTGACAGGTGAGGGCGCCGCGACTTACCTGCTTTGCCTTTTTTGACAGGAAAAGAATAAATGATGGAATTTCACCCCAATGTATTTTCTGTGTGTGTGTGTTTTCTTCTCTCTCTCTCTCTCTCTCTCTCTCTCTCTCTCTCTCTCTCCTTCCTAATCCACAGGTCAATTTGCATTTAGCCAGAGATCCTTCACGGAAGACTGCTTGTTTCGGGTAGCCCTTGCTGTAGAAATATCGAGTCCGTAATTGACCCTTTTTATTTCCATTGATTATCATTGTGTTAGATGGTGACGAAGGAGGACTCGTGGTAGGAGAATAGCATATTTGTAAGATAAGTAATGTGTTCTCTGTCTACTATATTTTTGTTCTCCATGTGTGTATGCACCCAAGCCACCTAATTAAGTATCAGTTTCACGTGTTTTTCTTTTATGAATTTAATTTTAGCAAGTTGTTTCGAAACTGGGAAGATTAGTTTTTAAAGCTGAACGAGAGCAGGATTGTGAAATCCTCGTTTTTTACACTCTAAACGTAACGGTGGGGAACGAAGAGAGTTCGACGGGTGCGTGTGTACAATGATGTGAGTGCTGCCTGACACCAAAGTTAATCTTATAGATAGTAACTCGAATTTTGTAAACAATATTTATCTCTAACCCACTGTGCCTTTGGAGAGTGAGTGTTAAGTGCATATAATAGTAATGAATAATCACACATGACACTCTGTCTGACACTCTAGCTAACCATTGCTAGTCACTACAGCACTCTTAGGTATTGTAACTAGTTTGGAAACTTCTGGACAAGAAAATGAAAGGCAAGAGACATTTGTCTTAAGAATGAGGGATGAACATCTAACATTCTGATGATCAAAAGCAATTTTTCAAAATCATACGGGAAGATATACAATATAAACGTATTTGGGTGCAATTCGCACAGATATGTTATCCAGGACTTGAAGTAGAGACAGCTTTTCAACACAGAAGGTATCAGATGGCCCATCAACTAAGGCAGTGATGGGCGAAATCGATTACATGATAGAATGTCTCCGTAACCGATTATCAGACGCACAGTCTCGACATGAAGACCAATTATATACACAGTTCAGACATGTGTATTTCAGGGGATCTTAACCAATACATATTGACCCATTTTTGAAGGATTTCGTTTATTTATCAAAATATAACAGGCAGTTAATATCGTGTATGGAGTAGAAAAAAAAACGTCGGGAACCAAAGTCTGTGAACAGTACGACTGGAGACTTTGAGCAAATTCATGCATTAATGCTCATGATTCTGTCGTTGATTATCATTAATGAGTTGCATTATGAAAATAGGATAGATATTCCCTCTTCAGTACAATTTAAAGTTTAATTTTTACAAAAGGTATTGGATACTTTGTAATTATGATAATTACGGCCTC
The DNA here is from genome assembly GCF_015228065.2 of Penaeus monodon. Classification (NCBI taxonomy): domain Eukaryota; kingdom Metazoa; phylum Arthropoda; class Malacostraca; order Decapoda; family Penaeidae; genus Penaeus; species Penaeus monodon. Next base: position 13,245,490 of record NC_051403.1, on the reverse strand, counting down.
AGTTATTGGAAATGATTTCAGTTCCTTTTTTTTTTTTTTTTGGGGGGGTTGCCTATTAATGCTTGGTTAATTAGAGAAGAGAGTATACCGAAGCCCTTATATTTTACCTTATATTCTACTGAATAAGTATATCCATATTACATCTAATATAATGTAAAACAATCTATTGCTGAATCCGAAAGTACTGGAATTAAACTATTACAGAACAAAATCGAGTATCGTCCATCAGTAAAATAGTTAAAGAAAATGATCCTTCCTAATAAGACGAAAATTTCCCAAAGTTATCACACTCGTAAAATAAGATACATAAGCGTGTGACGATGTTAAGTAATTCTGTCGACGTCGGCGCTGCTCTCAAATGCCCTCAGGCAGATTTTCTCAGTATCCTTACACCGGTAAATGACCTTTGTCAGTGTTCGAAGGATCTCTTCAGGATTCTTATGACTGAGTTCGTTCGTACTGTACCTTGTTGTGGAAGAAAGGAGTAATAGATTGTTGGAGACCGAAGCGTTGCCATCTTAACCGTATAAATAAGTCAGAACAAAAGGCAACACTTTGCATTCAAGAGTACCATCGGTTGAAACTTGCACAAAGGACTAGCCTGCCTTTGTCTTTCGTTAATAGCATTGCAAAAAGATGTTCCGCAACCTGTGTGGCTTGCGGATGTTTGTTTGTTTATTTTCTGACACTTGACATACATGCTTCTCAAAGTCCTTTTGGATATTGAAATCCGTCCTTATAACTGCTACACGCAAAAAAGAAAAAAAAAGAAAAAAAGGAATTCCCATTTGAAACCCTATCGGTGCTAATTACCAGTGAAGACTTAGGAACAGAATATCCAAAACCACAGGTAATAATGTGTAAACCGCCAGTCACATCTCTTGCACCCGGAACACATAATCCCCAACACGCATTTAGTATGGAGAGGGGACAGTATATATAGCAACCGATTTTGAATGCAAAGAAATAAAAATGTTCCTACGTGCCTCCACGGAAAACACACCACTGGACTTGCCGTTTTTGGTGAGGTTAAGTAAAAGAAAGGCACATTGTACATAAATGGAAAAGGTAATTTGGTGGTTTAAACTTATTGTCAACATTCCCAAAAATAACATTTAGCGATTATTTATAGATAGATAAATAGAATTCTTTCACAGATGGATAAATAGAATTCTTTCCTAGATAGATAAATTGAATTCTTTCATAGATATATATCATTCTTTCATAGATATAATTCTTTCATAGATAGAATTCTTTCCTAGATAGATTTATAGACAGATAAATAGAATTCTTTCATAGAATAGGCGATTTGGAGGAAATTTCGAAGCCCCTGGTAATCGACTTTAAAAGGTTTATCTCTCTTTTGTACGTTCGAAATGTCATAGATTTATACACACGTTGAAAGTACTGTTCACCCCACAATTCTATAACCAAAAGTTTCATTCAATTACCATTTTGTTTGCATTGTCAAATAATATGCTTATATCCACAAAGGCTTATGCCTGTGTTTGCCTTTGGAAATACTACTCCTCTTATCTCTCGTGACCCATGTAATACATATAAACATGGTCTACCTCGTGAACGTTGCGGCCCCCCAGAAGGATTAATGATTTTAAAATGTGATAATCTTTCACCCTTTCCCCTTCTCTTCTCTTCTTTCTCTCCTCTCTTGTCTTCTCTCTTCCCTCTTCCCTCTTCCCTCTTCCCTCTTCCCTCTTCCTTTTTTCCCTCTTCTCTCTTTTCTCTCTCTCTCTCTCTCTCTCTCTCTCTCTCTCTCCTCCCCTCTCTCTCTCTCTCTCTCTCCCGCTCTCGCTCGCTCGCTCGCTCTCTCTCCAAAACAAATAATTCAGAGGCGAAGCCAAGACTTGCCGTATGTCTGTCCTTCGTTTTTAATTGCTTTGAAGTTCACCAGCAACGAGCTTAAAATCCTACAAAAAAAAAAAAAAAAAAAAAACACAAACGAAAAAAAACAATAGTCACCGCAGAACGTGTATCTTGCTATAAAATGTGTAAGCCAGAAGAATATGCATACTAGGAATCAGCATCGGCACATCAAAACACAAAGGGTTAACTGTTGCATTAACAGTTGAACAATTTTAGGAAAATTAAATTTCGGTTTAAATTTTTATGGGTCCGAAATCGGAAAACACTATCTCCGGTTCTGTGGGAAAAAAAAGAAGCTAAAAAAAAGATGTTTGTGTATTTTTAGACCAAAAAGGGAAGAGAGATGCGGGGTCTCTCTTACTCTTTGTGTCTGAAATATCACAAAACATCTTTTTTTCTAGCTTCTTGTTTTTCCACAGAATCCGGAGATAGTGTTTTCCTGATTTCGAGACCACAGTATAAATATAACCTGCAATTAATTTTCCTAAAATTGTTCAACTGTTAATGCAACAGTTAACCCTTTGTGTTTTGATGTGCCGATGCTGATTCCCAGTATGCATATTCTTCTGGCTTACACATTTTACAGCAAGATACACGTTCTGCGGTGACTATTGTTTGCTTCTCTTGTGTTTTTTTTTTTTTGTAGGG
>NC_051403.1:13232505-13237505 GCF_015228065.2 Penaeus monodon | reverse complement strand
CAATAGATGATATCCAACACGTACTATTTTGCGAGAAGGTTCGACAATCATGGATATAACAGTCTATTCGGGGGAACTCCTGTTATGTATTTGTTCTTCTATGATTCTATGCAGTCTGCCATTTGTTGCGTTGCTGGCTCATATGACAGATATATTGCGCTGTGTTGCTGGGTATAATAACAGATAGATCCGACGAACAGAAGTTGTGTTTTAATTTCGTTCTACAAGAATTAGCATTTAGATTTGACAGTCCCCTACTTGCTCAAACATATTTCTGAAGGAGCAAAGATTTTTCTTTCGGAAACTGGGTCGTCCTGTCCATCAACAGAGAAATTGATGATCTGCATATACAGAAGACCTGTTAGCGCGGGCTCAGTGCCGATGTAAATGATTAGCATGTGTTATCTGGGTTCAATCACACATCTACAAAAGTTTTGGAAACAAATTCAATAGCTTATATCCCCAATAATCATGAGCTTATAAGTTATATAATAATATAATGGCCGATAGAGGTTTCAGCGTTGATTTAGATGCAAAAATGTAGGAAACCCTTCCTATAGGGAGGTATATGCTACGTACCTAAAAGAGATATGTGTGACACGTGTGAATTTGCATACTTTTGTGTACATATTGAACGGGTACGCAGTTCGGATGAAATACAATACTTTCGAAGACACATTTCTATGAATTATATTAAAAAGAGAGGCAAGGACGTCATGAATACTCTGATAATGTAGTTGTTGTCTGCCGCTTCCCACTGAATATTTGTAATATTTTAAGTTTCGAGGAAGCCGCTCAGTTCAGCCACAGTTATCATCTCATTCTCTTCAACCTACGACCTGTGGTAAGCTTGACCCCTATATCCCGGTACACTAGACAGATTGAAACATTGAATTACTCCAGTTACCTTCCCCAGGTACCCACCAATTAATGAACGTGTTATGATGAATATCGAATTGGGCTACAAGTCTGACAAGGGATGGAATCGGGCCAGCAGGTTTTAGCAAGCAATATTCATAACATGTTCATAAAAAAAACTAAATAATAAAATGAAATAACAACATGAACTGCTGCTTTTTTGACATCTTAGAAAATACAAACTCACTGCATGAATTGCATCGTCTGAATGAATACATTATGCATTTCTTGCATGCATATAAATAACGTGTCGTATGACAATGCAATGACGAATAATGTGAATGGGGACGGCGCTTGATAGATCAGCTGATTGGGACTTGGCGTTGACGGATAAAGTGATTGGAGGTGTGGTTGAGATGCTGACGAATCAGCTGATTGGGAGCAGGGTGTTGACGTCCCAGATATTGTTACACTCACTCTCTTGCTTCAGACAATGGCTTTGGGGTTGGAATCAAACACCATAAGAATCCAAGAGACCTTGACTTTTTTTTTCACTTCATGCCCACAGGTTTCTATCCATATCTGTTGATGTAAAAAATAAATAAACAAATAAATATAATAAATAAATAAATAAATATGTGTGTGTGTGCGTATGATTAGGTTTTAGCGTTGTATAGTGATTGACAGATAGAGCACCCTGACAGACAATAGATCATCCATAGATTAATGCTACAGGATTTGTCGTATCTTATTTATGAATATAATTTAATATCCTTTATATCGTTGTCAGTAAGCAGGAAAATTTATTATACGCAGAAAATATTAATAATAATTAATTAAATTAAATAATCGAGATTTCTGCTCTGTGGCTCCCAATTTGAACCTAACAGAATAGTATTTGCGAAGTGCACAAACAGATTATTAAAGTTGCTCCTTCTTTTAAAATTAAACAAATAATTAGTATGCATATTACCTAATTCCACAATTATGCTCTTCCTAAAATTACTAAGACAAACAATAATGGATTATTGTCCTTAAGCGCCAAAGGTCTCATATTTGAGTAATATCCTGGTAGATAATGAGTAGAGGTAACAGCAAAGGCCACATGTGATTAGGGGCGTGGTGTTGACAGATATGGTGATTGGGCGTGGCGTTGATGGATCAGCTGGGGGTTCTGATAAGCTGATATGAGGATTGATGGATATGGTGAGTAGGGGTGTGGCGTTGACGGATCAGCTGATCGGGCGTGGCGTTGAACGATAGATAAGCTGATGGAAGGCGTGGCGTTGATAAATAAGTTGATATGATCAGCTGATTGGGGCCGGGGTGTTTTGTAGTACCCAATTAAGACCTCTCTCTCTCTATCTATCTATCTATCTATCTAACTATCTATCTATCTATCTGTCTATTCACCTATTTATCTATCTATCTATTTATCTATCTATTTACCTATTCTATCTATCTATCTATCTATCTATCTATTTACCTATCTATCTATCTATCTATTTACCTATCTATCTATCTATCTCTATCTATCTATCTATCGTTCTCTCTCTTTTGCTAAGTTCATGTGTTTTAAATGTGTATTTGAAGTGTTTTTATTTGCTTTAAAGGACACCTTCTGCTTGCAACCGATCAACAAATCATTTCAAAAGCGGAACTTAATCTCCAGTAAATGAAAAGCTTTAAATACTGAGTAATTTAATACCCACAAAATTAAGATGATGAAGAGGAGGTTAACATCTGGACGCGAGATGGCGGTCATGTACTAACACGTCACAACTTTTTCGTTAACATAATACCTTCCCGCCTTATATTGTACATCATTCTACGCTACACTCTATCACGATATCCTGTCCTTTAATACATACTTTGCCCCCTCCTTGTTTTTTGTAGCTTGTAACCCTAACCGAGGCAACACGGACAACCACGCACCGTAGCAGAGTATCTATATTTTCTTTTTATTCATTTTTATTTTTAAGGATAGTTGCGGATGGTCATCATGGGAATTTTTTCAATGACTAATACTTAGGCCGGTAATGTTGCACAACGACTGGAACCCAGCAACAGAGAAATACGTGATTTATAGTGTTGACTGAACGGATAATGCATGAGCATATAATATCCTGTAAATCTTCATCTCTATTCTCTTGTATACCTTTCCCCCTTACTTTGTATTGATGTCATGTTTTGTTGGCAACGCCATGCGATATTTAAAGCAATAAGAATCACATGTGCAGTGAAAATAACCAGTTGGGAAAACAAACATACTAGTACGACTATTACTCTTAGTACTTTTAGTAATCCTAGTACTTTTCCCCGGCGGTACAAGTTTATTTCGAAAGGAATGTCCGTTATGCAAACTGCGGCAAACTTTTTTTTAAAAGTTATAATAGGTATGGAAATTATTGTGTACTACACTACATGTGTATCAATATTTAAATTTACTCGACGGGGGTGGGCACCCGATTTTAGAGTCACACATAAGTAAACTATCTTATAGTTACATTTTGATCTCTCGCTAGATATGTCCTCAGATTATCCTGAATCACCGCTTAGCACGTGATCGATGTAAACACCTATAAAAAAAAAAATTAATTAATAAAAGAAAAGACGATTATCCTCCGACCACTTTCAAAGAAATCCCAAGTCCATAATATTTCTTTTTCAATACATTTTGAAAGGAAAAATGGATAGATACACTCCTCAAATAATTTTAGAGATCTGCAAAAATAATTCTCATGAAATGTTTGTGTTCTTTAGTAGCTCTTCTGTTTTGTTAATATTGTGCAGCATGGAAACAAACAGATGAAGAACGAAAAGCGCAAATTGTTTTTACTTTGGGACAACACTCCTAATGCCCGTAAATAACCTTTTTCTTGTGAATACTTGTTTAAGAACCATTTGCTAGAGGGATATTAAATGGACCAATATTTTTTTTCTCACATTTTGCATCCTGCTCCTCTCTCTCTCTCTCTCTCTCTCTCTCTCTCTCTCTCTCTCTCTCTCTCTCTCTCTCTCTCTCTCTCTCTCTCTCTCTCTCTCTCTCTCTCTCACACACACACACACAAACAAACTTTTCGTAATTCTTCTTTATCTATATCATTTCAAACACTCAGCTCCACTAGAGGTCTCTTCACTTTAAATCATCTTTCCACTCTCAGTAAGAATACGCACAAAAAGGGGGGAAATTCATCTCATAAGGGAAAATTGACTTCCAGGAAACGAGAGGTGAGAAACAAGTGCTGGAGTAGACGAGGAATGTCAATATTCCAGCATCTCGACTTTTATTACACAATCTCTATGTTTTCCCCTCAAGCTTACTGGGATCCAAGGCAATAGCGATGTTCGAATCTTACTCCAGACGTGGCACCGGAAGGTATTTGGTATTTATTAAAGACTCTTGCTTTATCTTTTTGTCTGTTTATCTGTCTCATTTTTTTGTCTATCTGTCTATCTCTCTGTATGCCTGTCTATCTGTCTCGTTGTCTGTCTATCTGTCTGTATGCCTGTCTATCTGTCTCGTTGTCTGTCTATCTGTCTGTATGCCTGTCTATCTGTCTAACTATCTGTCAGTCTGGCTATCTATCTGTCTATCTGTCTATCTATCCGTTTATCTATCCACCTGTCTATTTATCTATTTATTTATCTATCTGTCCATCTACCCTGTCTGTCCACATATGTGTACGTAATTTCGTACGTGACAATAAAAGTTTGTTTCCCACGTGTGATTTTGTTGTTGATGTTGTTGTTGTTGTTGTTGTTGTTGTTGTTTTTCGTGTTGTTGTTCTTTTCTTCTTTTTCATTGATCTGCCTTGGCCTTTGTCCCTTCGCTTACGTAGGCTCTTTTGATCTTTTCAGTTGTACTGGGCGGAGAGGATCGCTAGATATTATGTATTTTTTTCGTTGTAATGATGATGATGATTACAATATAGGCTAGAGTAGAATATATATATATATATATATATATATATATATATATATATATATATATATATATATATATATATGTATATGTATATATATATATATATATATATATATATATATATATATATATATATACAAGTGTGGGTATGAGCGTATGTGTGTGTGTGTGAGTGTGTGTATATATGTGTGTGTGCGTGCGTGCGTGCGTGCGT
>NC_051403.1:13222505-13227505 GCF_015228065.2 Penaeus monodon | reverse complement strand
GTTATTGCTGTTCTTCATTCTTGTTATTGGCATCGGAATATTCCGATAGTGTTTTTATACTTATATCTTAATTCAATTATTAGCATTTTTTTTATCAGTATCGCTCGCTATTATTGTTATTATTACTATTAATTATTATCATTATCGTTAATTACTATTGTCATTGTCATGATTATCCTTATAGATATCGTCTTTATCATTGTTATTACGATTGTTGTCGTGTTTAACTTATCATTATCATTATTGTTATTTATTATCACTATTGCTATTATCATTATTGTTATCATCATTATTGTTATCATCATCATTATCCTTATCGTTATTTTTATCACTGTTATTATCTTTTTGCCATTTTATTTGTTATTGTTATCGTTTCATTACCACTATCACTATCATTATCATTATCATTATCGTTATAATTATCATCACCGTTATCATTACTCTTACCATTACCATTAGCATTATTTTTATCTTTACTATCATTATTACTATTATCATTACTATCATTATTTACACCACTACCCTGCAACTATGATACCAATTACTAAAATCACCAGCATAGCCAAATTCACCATTGCTATCAGTGTTATCTTTGAGCAGTACCATTGCAGTCATCCGCTATATATAAGCAAGATAAGCGATAACACTGTAGTTCTATGCTATATTTAAGCAAAGCGAGCGATAAGAGTATAGTCTTCCTTCGCTATATTTTAGCAAGGTAAGCAATAGCACCGTAATAATTCGCTATATTTTATCAAGGTAAGAATAACACTGTAATCATCCACTATATTTTAGCAAGGTAAGAATAATACCTTAATCATCCGCTATATTTTATCAAGGTAAGAATAACACCGTAATCATCCGCTATATTCTGGCAAGGAAAGCAATAACACCTTAATCATTCGCTATTTCCAAGCAAGGTCGCGGAAGCCCCTTAGACGTGCAGGGTATCCAAACAGATTTCCCGGGAAGCCGTTCGAGCGAGTCATCCCGAAGACAAACGTGAACAGTTAAAAGCTTCCGGGAAAAATTAGGCCCGTATCTCATGGCTTGAGCAACTGCCGAGAGTGAGGGAGGGGAGAGGAAACTTCTTGTCTGTAAATCACCAAGTCGTTTTCTTTTTCTCCGGGAAACTGTTCTCCCTTCCGCTTTATTAGGAGTCGGAGGAGATAAAAAGAAGAGAGAGAAGGCAAAGTGATAAATCTCGAGAAGTAAGAGGGAAGAAGGTCGGTTTCTTAGCCATCTGCCTCAGCGGGGTTTCACAAGAGGCGCAGGGATGATCACGAACTCCGTGCAAAAATGTATTTCTGAAGTTTGCACTTGCTATTTACATGCAGACGTGCATGGTGCCATGACGCTCTTGGGGATAAGTGGTAAAAAGTAAAAGGGAAATAAAAATAAGGAAAAAAGAAAAAATATAATATATGATAAGATAAAAAGCTCAAAGATTTTGTGAAAGTCAAAAGAAAGTAAGGAGTAATGTAAAGGGTAAATATAAGAATAAACGTAAAATGAATAAATAAATAGTTCGTTTAGAAAGAAGGGAAAAAGTCGGTAAAAATATAAAAGTAAAAATGATTTAATGTCGAAAGGAAAGCAAGAGGCGCAAGACAGAATCCAATAATAATGTATTCAGTATATAATTTAACGTATTGAATATATATACATAAATACACGAACAAAAACAAAAAAAATGAAAACCTTATCCTTTCCCTCAACACTTTCATTGATCGAGTGCCTGGCCTTATGTCACCGACCCAAGTCTCCCAGATTTTAATTACAGAAGTTCGCTTTTGTGTAGTTATCACTTTTCCTTAATTAATGCCAGATTTATCACCCTCATTTTTCTCGCTCTCTCTCCTGTCGCAGCAAGAGGCCCTTTCGTCTCACGGTCGAGCTGGCTTCCTCAAGTGAAATAACCTCCTTGACAGATCTAATAATGTCTTGGCCTCTCCTGGAATGTTGTTTTCTGGATGAGAGGACAGCTGAAAACAGTCGTCGTGGGAGGATTATTTCGGATCATGCCCTTAATCAGTGGGTATTTGCATGTTTAATTCGATGGCCAAACTTTCACTGCCTTTCGTTTTTTTTTTTTTTTTTTTAGAAGGGGGGGGCGGGGTTGTTTATATGATTTTTTTTACATGTTTCTATATTACCTGGTATCATAAAGGTTGATTTTTTTAGACCAAAGAAATGAAAATGAAGCGATATCTGAATGCAGTGTGAGGACTGACGACTTTATTTGATATCAAAAAAAATCAAGATCAAAGCAAAGCAAGATAGATAGATAGATAAAGATAAAGATAGATAGATAGATAGATAGATAGATAGATAGATAGATAGATAGATAGATAGATAGATAGATAGATAAAGAAAGAGATAGATGGATAGACAGATAAATACAGATTAGACCTTAAGGATGACTTACCCCCAAAAAAGTCAACAATCTTTACATAAGAGAAAACGGAACACACACACACAATCACATAAAGGGGAGATCTGCAGCGAAAAGCTCTTGCTGTGCGCTGAGCTTTATTCCTTCTACGGTATTTAGAATAGACGTGGAAGTTGAATATGCACGAGAATTCGGCTATTTCATTACCTCACGCAACCCGGAAGCGACATCGAGCACTGAATTCTCGCCTCTCGTTTCCTGGCGGAGTTATTGCCTTTGCTGTTATTTTCTGTTTCTTTACTCATTTTTCTTACTACCTGTTTATATATGTGTATATATATATATGTATATATATATATATATATATATATATATATATATATATATATATATATATTATATATATAATATATATATATATGTAATATGTGTGTGTTGTTGTGTGTGTGTGTGGTGTGTGTGTGTGGTGTGTGTGTGTGTGTGTGTGTGTGTGTGTGTGTGTGTGTGTGTGTGTGTGTGTGTGTATGTAATGTATATATCTATGTATATATGTTACGAATATGTGTGTATGTACATACGGCTGTACGTATATATCTAAGTATGTATATGTATTACAGACATATGTATGTATCTATGTATGTATAAGTGTAATACTTTCTCTCTAATTTCGCTTCCTTTATCATGTCATTAATGCACAGAAGCAGGCAAAACTGCCCATATAAAATTCAAAATACGTGAATAGGCGAAGAAGCAAATCGAGAGAGAAAAAAGCTTAATAAATAGATGAAGTAAAAATCAAAACACACAAAGGATCGGATAACAACTTCTCAACCGCCTCACGTCATGGATGCTCTTCGATTCTTTCGTAGAATTTTATAAAACAGAGGAAAGATATTCTCTTCAGAAGAAATCCGGAGATTATGAGAAACTGCCCTTAGGATGCTGCAGAAGTAACTTTTCATTCGTGTCCTTGTTATTATGTTGTTATAATGCTATTATGGTTTGTTAAATAACCCTTATCATTTATTTTCCTTTATTTTGCTATATTTTCACAACTTTTTCCCCCTTATTATTGGAATAAATGTGAAAATCAAAAAGATCATCACGTTTTTTTGTTTTGTTTTTTTTCTGTTTGCTCCTTCTGCGTTTCATTTATCATTGCCTTCACATTAATTCTTTAGTAATACCAGAAATACTGTTATGATTATTTTAACCCAAGAGCCATTACTATGATTTATGAATTGTTTTCTTTCTTTCTACATTATTAAGCCTACAACAACGAACAATTGTTATTGTTGTAATTGCTTTTGAATAAAATAACAGTCAGTATCTGAAATTCTTTTTATATATGTTTACGTGGAAAGCGGTCTTCAGTAATGCAAATATCTTTTTTTTAATGTGTGTGTTTTTTGTTTTTTGTTTTATTCAAATTAGAAAATAAGCTATTTAAGCATATAAGCATGAAATTCATGCATTTTATAAAAATATATATTTGTTTTCGTATCAGTCAATCATATTCTAATTCTCTCTCTCTCTCTCTCTCTCTCTCTCTCTCTCTCTCCTCTCTCTTCCTCTCTCTCTCTATCTCTTCTATCTATCTATCTCTCTTCTCTCTATCTCTCTCTCTCTATTATCTTCTCTCTCTCTCTCTCTCTCTCTCTCTCTCTCTTTCTCTTTCTCTCTCTTTCTTTCTCTTTCTCTCTCTCTCTCTCTCTCTCTCTCTCTCTCTCTCTCTCTCTCTCTCTCTCTCTCTCTCTCTCTCTCTACCCACTTGAGAAACACTGAAAGACGAGGGCACTTACTATGTCGCATGACCCTGTCGTGCTCTTTCAGTCACTTTTTTCACGTTTCCTTCCCATTATACGATTTTATTCCATATATCGATAAACTAGAACAGTGTTTCTGTAACTGGATACCGTATAGATAAATTCGTGTGAAGTGGAAGGGGAGAGGGGGTTAAAGAAAAGGGCACAACTGAACTAGAAACTCCATAGAGGATTTTTTCTGTCAATTTTTTTTCAAAAACTTATTTGGAAAATAAGTTTGTTTAGCGAAAAAATTGAAGATTTTATTGGTAAATCAGCGGCCTGTAGACCCCCCCCCCCCGTCGTAAAATTATTAAGTACGACCTTTTTCCAAATTAAATGTACAAACAGCCACCATAAAATCATGGAGAGTTACCATATTTCTATATCTATATGTTTACGAAGAAAATAGATTATTAGGCGGAGCATTTGTGAGAAGGTGTGAGTTCTTTTATACATTAATTTTATTTGTTTTAATGTAAATGTATGCTTAATTATGGCCGTAACTAGTAGTTACACATATTTACCTTTCACTTGATGATAATAAACAATAAAACAACTGCAACTTCGGCCAGCAAGATCAAACATACTGTCAAATTCCTTTTATAGTACAGTAGAGTGTTTCTACCTTTTTGCAGAGTTGTCGACTTCTGATGACTTTTGGCGTCGCGAGAGGGACATTATCTCCCTCTCCCAGAAGAACACTCGTGAGCCATTAGAAGGACGCGTGCACTTTTTTCTTTCTTTTCTTCAGGATTTCCCAGTTCGAAACAGGAACGGGTTAGGTAGCTAAAGCTCCC
>NC_051403.1:13207505-13210005 GCF_015228065.2 Penaeus monodon | reverse complement strand
AAAGGACACCCAGCCATAATAAGAAGGGAATAATGAAAAGTGTCGTTTCGAGCAAGATCAGGCTCCTTCATGAAGATAGATTTGAAATTAATATTTGGCGTAACTTTTTATATTGCAGACAGAAAGCGTGGAAATAGAAATATAATCAGTTCACGTGAGGCGAACTAAGGGTCAAATAATCATGAAAAGCTTTGCCCACATGAAATTAGGTAAATTAATATTATTATTATTATTATAATTGTTGTTTTGTTGTTGTTGTTGTTATCATTATCATTATCATTAATATTATTATTATTATTATTATTATTATTATTATATTATTATTATTATTATAAAATCATTATTATCATCATTGTTATTACTATTACTACAACTATTACTAACATTATTATCAAAACTCCCATAAGCTCTTAAGAAACATGGACGAGGCAACTGACTTCTTTACGCACATATAATGACTGGAGAAAAAATAATCAGGTAATTAGCGTCACGAGAGAGAACCCTCGACTCCTGAAGAGATGAAAGTTTCCGTTCTTAATAGTTTACCACACCGTCAAGCGGAATATCATTTAAATGGAAATTAAAGCGAAAATAACCAACTTCATGTCATAAGTGAAAGAACAGTTTGCTGGAGGTTGCAATATCTTTTTTATCATATATTGGTTTGACTGTTGCAACATTTTGATATCTTTAGGTGTGTTTTCTATGACTATAATACATCGTATTATAAAAAGAGTTCGTTAGTAGTTTTCACAGGTAAAATGCAATATTTAACTGGTCGATATTTGTTTTCCTCTCCTTGTAGTAACTAAAATGTATATTAGTTTTGTCTTTTACTAAACAGTTTTTCGAGTATTCTGCTAATACCTGCTAATACTTCTCTCTTTCTCCCTCTCTCTCCTCCTCCTCCCATCTCTCTCTCTCTCTCTCTCTCTCTCTCTCTCTCTCTCTCTCTCTCTCTCTCTCTCTCTCTCTCTCTCTCTCTCTCTCTCTCTCCCTCTCTCTCTCTCTCTCTCTCACTCGCTCTCTCGCTCTCTCTATCTATCTAACTATCTATCTATCTATTTATCTACCATTTCTGATTTTTTTTATTCTTTCAGAGCTATTCTTATTGTCCTTCAGTTAATCGATGATTGTACGGCTTCAGAAGGGGAAAACTAGAAGTAAAAACAATCAAAATGATAACGATGATGAAAATAATAATAGTAATTAATTTTAGTATGAATTATGAAGAAAAAAACAATGGGTAGTACTATTATCATTTCAGAGGTAAAAGGCAATATGTAATTGGTCGATATGTATTTTTTTTCTTTCCTTGTAGTAACTATAATGTAAGTTTTTCTTTTACTAAACAGTTTTTGAAGTATTCCCCTAATACCTGCTAATACCCCTCTCTCTCTCTCTCTCTCTCTCTCTCTCTCTCTCTCTCTCTCTCTCCTCTCTCTCTCTCTCTCTCTCTCTCTCTCTCTCTCTCTCTCTCTCTCTCTCTCTCCTCTCTCTCGGTTCTCCTCTCTCTCTCACTCTCTCTCTCTCTCTCTCTCTCTCTCTCTCCTCTTCTCTCTTCTCTCTCTCTCTCTCTCTCCTCTCTCTCTCTCTCCTCTTTCTCTCTCTCCTCTCCTCTCTCTCTTCTCTCTCTCTCTCTCTCTCTCTCTCTCTCTCTCTCTCTGGCTCGTTTAATACTGTGAGAAGACATAAGGCAGAAGGGAATTTGATGGGGGAATTTCTTATACAAAACAGTTAATGCCGGAGCGTTTTTGATGGTGAAATTTGATGGGTCAATTTATTCAACTAGAGCGTTTTTGCATGCGTACGGAAATATAGATAAATTGATTGAAAATTATTTGTGTCTCTTTGTGTGTGTGTGTGTGTGTGTGTGTGTGTGTGTGTGTGTGTGTGTGTGTGTGTGTGTGTGTGTGTGTGTGCATGTGCTTGTGAAATGAAGATACTACATACATGTAACCGATTTAACACTTCAAAAATATATATAATTTATCTGAACGCATTTTACGAGATGAAAATTACCCGGACTTCCTGACTTCCTTAGTCGTGAAAAAGCGAGGAGGGAGGACCAGCCACGCCATCTTTAAACAGCAGAACCACGGTGTCAGTTAACATGATAATCAAGTCTTCAACTGCATCGCATCATTTGATCACACCACGCCCGTGAGGAGCCACACCCTCCGCAAGCCACGCCCATCAGGAGCCACGCCCTCCCAAGGTTGATTAAGTGATAGTTCGTGGGCGGAGTGATGGAAGGAGACAACGAGAGAGAAGAGGAGGGAGGTGGCAATGGAGGAGATAGGGAGGGAGTTTTCAGCATGGCCGGAGGGAGGAAAAGAGGGAGGTACAATATGATGGAGGGAATTTTCAACATAACGGAGGGTGAAATCAGTTCTTTCAATACGATGGAGGGAGGAAAGGAGGGAGTTTTCACTATAACAAAGGCAGGAAAAGAGGAGATCTTGAACACGACGAAGGGAGGAAGCAAGAACTTTTCAAC
>NC_051403.1:13200005-13202505 GCF_015228065.2 Penaeus monodon | reverse complement strand
TACGTATATTTCCAGTGATACTGTATATACGAACCGAAATGAAAGCTTGAAATGTTTGAGTAGAAGAAATTACTTTATATGCCCGTTATATTACGATCTATGATTTCAAATTAACTCCCCCGTTTCCTTCTAAAACGTCTTCTTAACTATATATTTACCCATTCCGATAAACCTTTCTTCTTAAAACCGGGTGACGTCAGAGTCGATAACGCACGTAATGTCCCTAACAGAAGTCTTTAGCATACGAAAACCGGACTTATGGGTTCAGGGTCGTTAGCTTTATCGTGCAGATCAAACATGAAAATGAGGGTCGGAGGTCCACCTCGGCCACTGGCAGACACCTACGAATGGGCAGCCACGAGGATGGAAGAAGGGGCAAAGTCACATTATTTTAAATTAAGATGGAAGGAGGGTAAACGCATGGATGGGAGAATGCGAATATAGGAAGGAGAGGAAACAGAATTATGGTTCATTAGAGATAAAAAGAGGAGGACGTGGTGAACGGGAAAGTATGGAATGGAATGACGTGGGAATAAAAAAAATATATATATATATATGTATATATTTTTTTATTATTATAATTATTATCAAACCAGAAAGGAAGGAGCGAATAAAAAGAGTTACGCTTCGTCAAAAAATAAATGACAGAAAAAAAGTAATGGACAGGAGAAAAGGAGAATAAGAAAGTATGCGAACAATGAAATGAAACAAAAATAAATGAAACAAAAAGTAATGAACAGGAGCATTAGGGAATAAGAAAACGTATAAATCATGAAATAAAAAATAAAAATAAATCACCGAAAAATAGGGTGAAGAAATTGTAATGAAAAGGAGAAATGATAAAAGGAAAGAACAAAATCACTCACTTGAAAGGAAGGAAAGAACGGAAAAATAAAACAGAACAGAAATGCGTGGATAGGAGAGTGCGAGAGTAGAAAATGAAACAAAATAATTTCTCAAATTAAGTAAAAAAAAAAAAAAAAAAAAAAAAAAAAAAAAAAAAAAAAGCGTAGTTGGGCAAACGAGAGAACATAAGTGAAGAAAATGGAGGGAAAGGACAACAGTGAAGCAAAAATACGGATACAGGAAGACACGAGAATAAAAAAAAAGCGAGAGAGAGAAAAAATGTATAAAGCATAAAAACACCGAATACGAGAAGAATAGTGAATATAAACGAATAAGAGATTAGGTAAAAGCTAGAGAAGACATAGCGAATAGCAAACGGGAGAAGAAGAGCAGACTAGGACAGAAACCAAAAGACAAATTAAAGTGTAAAACGAAATAAATCTCGTAAAGAAGCGTCTGTCATCCATAAGACAAATTAACGCGTAGACGATGTGAGAAAACATAACTGGAAAGAAAATAAGAACATGACAAAGGTGACGATAGATATAAAAAATGGAAATTCAATTTGGCAGACGACACGGAAACCCAAAATATACACAAAGGCAAATTGATAAATAGAGAAAGAGAGAGAGAAAGAGAGAGAGAGAGAGAGAGAGAGAGAGAGAGAGAGACAGACAGACAGACAGACAGACAGACAGACAGACAGACAGACAGACAGACAGACAGACAGACAGACAAATAGACAGATATAGATATATAGATATAGAGGTGTGTATGTATTTGTGTGTGTGTGCGTGTGTGTGTGTGTTTGGATATATCTATATCTATCTATCTATCTATCTATCTATCTATCTATCTATCTATCTATATATATATATATATATATATATATATATATAATATATATATATATATATTATATATATGGTGTGGTGTGGTGTGTGTGTGTGGTGTGGTGTGTGTGGTGTGGGTGTGTGGTGTGTGTGTGTGTGGTGTGTGTGTGTGTGTGTGTGTGTGTGTGTGTGGTGTGTGAGTGTGTGTGTGATAGTTATAATAATATAATAAATATATATAATATATAAATATATATAAAAAAATATATAATATATATAATATAAGTATATATATATATATATATGCGTTTACTTTATAGATAGACAGATATACAGACAGATCGATACATAGATGAGGTAAGTATATATATTGGGATATACATATATATATATATAATATATATATATATATATATATATATATATATATATATATAAATAAATACTATATACATATATATATCATATACATACATAAAAATATAAGCATAATATATTATATATATATATATATATATGTGTGTGTGTTGCGTTGTGTGTGTGTGTGTGTGTTTTGTGTGTTTGTGTGTGTGTGTTTTGTTGTGTGTGTGTGTGTGTGTGTGTGTGTGTGTGTGTGTGTGTGTGTGTGTGTGTGTGTGTGTGTGTGTGTGTGTGTGTGTGTGTGTGTGTGTGTGTGTGCATATATGTATGTACATATAAACATATTGATGCATGGATGATATATATGTGTGTATATAACAACATACAAACTTTATATACGTATCAGTAACGTCAAAGCAACGTGCCAGCCCAAGTCGCCGCGAAGGCCGACTGCCACAGCG
>NC_051403.1:13160005-13162505 GCF_015228065.2 Penaeus monodon | reverse complement strand
TAAGAAACAAACCAGCCTTTTCGCTGGTTTGTTTGTTTGTATATATATATATATATATATATATATATATATATATATATATATATATATATATATATATATATATATATATATATATATCGTAGATCACTGTCTGTTACTCATAGTTATTAATTATTGAATTTATGAGTGTGTGTGGGGCAGGAGGAGAGTAATGCACGTAGGAACAGTAAGTGTGGCCCCGGTATGAGTTATTGTTGCCGGATATTGATGCGCGTTCGGTCGCTTTTGCAATAGCCAGCGTGAGGAGCGATTACAAGAATGTGATTAGCTGGTCACTCTTTTCATACTAATATTTGCTGATTCGATTATTTTCTCCTTTTATTGATCTGTCTGTTTATCTATCTGTCTGGTTGTTTATTTATTACTATTTCTTATTTATTTATATTTATATTTATCCCTGTTTATCCATCTATCTGT
This sequence comes from Penaeus monodon, assembly GCF_015228065.2. Taxonomy (NCBI): domain Eukaryota; kingdom Metazoa; phylum Arthropoda; class Malacostraca; order Decapoda; family Penaeidae; genus Penaeus; species Penaeus monodon. The sequence continues at coordinate 13,162,046 of NC_051403.1, read as the reverse complement.
ACGTCTATCTTTATTTCCATCTCTCTTAATCTATCTATCTTAATCAATCTATCTGCTTATCTATCTATCTTTATCGACTGATCTTCCTCTCCAATTGTCTTAGCCTATCTACCAGTCTATCTATCTCACAAACACACAAACAGACGATTCAACATCTTTTTATGAACCAACTTTGATTCTCTGCAAGACAGTTTAACTTTGTTGATGCTGCATTTAATCAATCTATATAGAACTGCTGGATTCCTTTATTTCGATTATTTATATCTTTATGCAAAATAATATTTAATAGCACTGTCTTGGCGATTCCCACAAATATAAAGATTAATGTTCAGTGAAGCCAAATCTTCCTTGACGGATTTGGCAGTTCTTATTTTATCATTAGAAATAATGACCCAAAGAAGATATATATATATAATTATATATATTTAATATATATATATATATATATATATATATATATATATATTATATAATACCTGATTTTATTGTGGAATAAGTGAAGGTTCAAAGCACATAATCATTTTGTTATTTATATGTGGAGGTTGCAATAAAACTACGGGCATACTATTTGGTATTACTTATTTTGTAATCTTTATGCCACTGTTTTTTGTTTGTTTGTTTTTCACTCCAGAGAAAATCAATAAGATAAACAGAAACAAAATAGTCTTAATACCGCAAACTTTAGGATATCAAAAGATTCCCAATTGATTCGCTCATATTGCAGCCTAGTGGGAATATCCATCGACGTCATTTGAAACTGTCACAATAGCTGTCATTACATCACTTATATTAGTACAAATTATACGAATCAAAACAATGATAGAAAGGCTGTTTATTAACAGGCAAACAGTGCTATACCGTGAACATGCCCCCATCCCCCACTCCCTGCCCTTCTCGCACACGTGTTATTAAACTGCTTAAGAAATGTTATGGGAAATTCTGAATGTTCAGGACTTTTTTAAACTCCGATGTTATAGGTTTTTTTTTAACTATACATACATGTGTGTTGTATACGTATGTAAACGTTATATACGGTGTGTATGTGTGTGTGTGTGTGTGTGTGTGTGTGTGTGTGTGTGTGTGTGTGTGTGTGTGTGTGTGTTGTTTGTTGTATACGTGTGTGTGTGTGCGTGTGCTTGTACGTGTGTGTGTGTGTGTGTGTGTGTGTGTGTGTGTGTGTGTGTGTGTGTGTGTGTGTGTGTGTGTGCGCGTGTGTGTGTGTGTGTGTGAATTAACTAATAGTGATAATGTGAGTATTGGTCTTTTTTCTCTTTTTCTTACTCTATATACTATATGAAAAAAATACGAACTTGGCTGTTAGAAAATACAGCATTTGTATGTTGTTATTAAAATTGCAATACATGTTATAAAATATGTATCACTTATTATCAATATTTATAAAATTTTACATTGACACTGATCATAAGGTTAAGTCAAAAACAACGATAATCGTAAGAATTAAGAAAATTACAATGATTACCGATAATGGGTAATGATTGAGTAAATCTGGACAAAGGAAAATTAATATTAGTTGTTGTTCAGAGGTAAGCACTCAAAGTAAATAAACAAAGAAATAGATAAATAGATAAATAAATGAATAAATAAATAGATAAATAAATAGATATGTAAATAAATGAATAAATGAAAAGAAAAGAAAATGAAAAATAACATACAAAAAATACTAAGAATGAAAAAGAGTGATTCCACTGTAGGTTAATTTATTAGCGTAAATAAAATAGAGAGGTGAGTGGATCGCGTGAATTATAATTATACGTTTGTTGACTTATCATTTTTTTTCTTTTCCTGTTGATTAATTACTTTCTGAACTGTAAGGATTTACTTCTTTTTTGGTATAAAGAAACATCGTTTTTTTTCTTTTTTGGTATTGCCGTGGCGCCAAATGTTATGCCATGAGTGTTTTCGTCAAATTCTTTCGTTTTTCGGTCTGTTGTTGTTAGTTTTCCCGGTGTATTGAGTATATTATACCTTGTATATTTTACATAGATAGTGTGCGTGAAATACTAATAGTGTATATGGTATA
>NC_051403.1:13152505-13155005 GCF_015228065.2 Penaeus monodon | reverse complement strand
TTATCAAAGAACTGTAACATGCACCAGCTCTTTACGACTGATAACTGTAATTGCTATTTCTTGTTGTATTGTCTTTTCAGCTTTTTTTTTATCTTGGTTCGGAGTTATTAAATTCTTTGACCTCACGACAGTCAAAATTATCGCCACTAATAGTTATGAATTCTAAACAGCCTCATTCCCACAACAGGAGAGAGCCCGAACAGTGACCTACTTAAAAAAAAAAAAAAAAGTGGCCCAAAACGCAGGACACAAGTAATTACCACAACACACTTTTAATCTCACCTGAAACACACGTAAAAAAAAAAAAAAAAATCAGCATAATTATTCTGAACTGAGACATCTTAAATACCCCCCCCCCCTCAACCCCCTCTTCCCATGGCCAGGGAGAGGGGGAGAGGGAGGGGAGGGGGGGATCTAGCGGGCACGTGATCCCTGCTCGGTGCCTGCAGAGCGAATATATAAGAAAAGTCATAATAATTTTGCCAGAATTTAACAATTTGCTCGGCGCTTTACAAGGGAGTGACAATAGTGTGTTTGTGTTCGAGACAGGCGCTTTACTTAAGTAGAAAGGGTCATGTTTCACACACGCCTCGCTCTCACTCTGTTGCAATTTTCACCCTCTATTTATTATATGCTCCAGGAACTTTATCTTAATACAGTAAATTTTGTTTAGAGTGCTAATGGAACTCAGTAGCTCCGCACACAAAAGAACTAACAGAGAACCTCTGCAACTTCATCAAATGAATTGCTATTTGAGCACTTAATGGCCACAAATGAAACAGAGTTCCCACACAACAGCGCCTGTGTTACTAAAACGAAGGAATAATGCGTGCGTGGGTTCTCTTGCAAGGAAGACGCTGTGAAACAATGTCTTTTCAGCCCTGTTAATCTGCACTGTTATCAGTGTAATGCAATAAGTGTCTTGGAAATACTAGGAGATGAATTCTCTTTCTTGCCTTCTTATGTCTGTCTTTATTCGTTTCTATTTTTCTTTCGTTCCTGTTTATTTTTCTCTGTATCTTTTTTCTCTTCTTTTTCTTTCTTTTTCCTTTCTTTATTTCTTCTTTCTTTTTTTAATTATGCCGTGCCCCCACTTCTTTCATATAGAATTCTCTCTCTCTCCTTTTTTCTTTTCGTTTCTTTCCTATTCTTGTTCTACTTCCTGTTTGTCATCTACTTTAAAGTAGATATTCTCTCTCTCTCTCTCTCTTTCTCTCTCTCTCTCTCTCTCTCTCTCTCTCTCTCTCTCTCTCTCTCTCTCTCTCTCTCTCTCTATCTATTATACTATTTATCTTTTCTCATCTACTCCTCTCTCTCTATCTCTCTCTCTCTCTCTCTCTCTCTCTCTCTCTCTCTCTCTCTCTCTCTCTCTCTCTCTCGCTGTCTTTCCTTCTCTCTTCCTTTGTTAAATAATCACTACGTCACGTGATGAATGACGTCACCAGCGCGTTTACATCCACATACTTCGAAACATACAGACACCTCACGTTTTTTCTTCTTCTTTTTTCATTACTTCTTTTTTCATTACCTTTTCATCTTCAGTGTCGTCCTTTCCCTAATTCACTCATATTTTTCATGTTCACTATCATTATCACTTACTTTCACTTACCTCGTCACTTTCTAAAATCCGTCGATATCTATAAAAACAAACTTCACTCTTTCTCTTGTCATCCTCACTTTAAAACTCACACTGGTCGTCTATTTTCGTCCACACTAACTACGGCAGGACCAAAATAACCCTAGCATGAGAGGGGGAAAAAATCAGTGTGAAGAAGATATTCCGTTGTGAGTTTAGTAGATATTGGGAGTGGTTGTATTCTTCATTTGATGTAGTTTTTATATTCCTCTCCTGCCTTTGTAGTAAATTTATTACCATCTTTATCATCGATATCTTCTATTTCTCCTTCGTCACTTTCTTGTTTTTGTTGTTGTTGTTGTTGTTTCTTTTCTTACATTCTGCCACTTTTCATCTCCAGTATCGTCCTTTCACTAATTCACTCATATTTTTCCTGTTCACTATCATTATCACTTACTTCCTCCTAATCTTCTTCCTTCCCCTTTTATACTTTTCCTCGTCCTCTTTCCCTCTAGTTTATCCTTCTTTTAAACCCATCTCCTCACTTCGCCAAAACCCTCTCTTTCTTAATATCGACATCAAAGTCCCCGTGTAATGTGCAAGGCATTAGCATAACTCAAACCGTTGCAACATCGGGTTTAAACTTCGCCAATCGCTTTGCAACCGCAGAAAACGACGGAATGTAAACGCCTTCCTACACAGTCCAGACCCAAGAATCAATAACCGTGACATGAGAAATATTATATTCCATCTTACATTGTTTGCTCTATAATTATGCATTGATCCGAATGCTTATCATCATCGCTGTCGTCTAGTAAGCATGTCGCGCTGCCCGGCGAGTCATCTGCTTCCTCTTGTCCTAATAACACAACTACGATTCTTGGTTACTTCAAGCGTGTCTCATTTGCATTTTCTCTTTCTCTT
>NC_051403.1:13130005-13135005 GCF_015228065.2 Penaeus monodon | reverse complement strand
TAATGATAACTTTAATAGTTGTCATAGTAATGATAATGTTAATATAAATAGCAATAATAACAGTGATATAAAATAGTAATAGTAATAATGATAATAATAATGATAATAATAATAATGATAATAATAATAATAATAATAATAATAATAATAAAAATAACAATGATAATGATAGTAATAATGATAATAATAATAATAATAATAATAATAATAATAATAATAATAATAATAATAATGATAATGATAATAATAATAATAATAATAATAATAATAATAATAATAATGATAATAATAACAACGGTAATAATAATAATAGTAATGATAATAATAATAATAATAACAACAATGATAATAACAATAATGATAATAATAATAATAATAATAATAATAATAATGATAATAATAATGATAATCATCATCATCATCATCATCATCATGATAACAACAATGACGACCATAATAATGGTAATACAAATAGTAATAACAATGCTGATGATAATAATATACTGTTATAACAATAATCATAATTGCAATGCTAATAAACCATAAATTTATGATTGCAATTTACGTCACATTAAAGAATCTGACAATATGCGACGTCAATTGAACTGATACATTACATTCGAGTTCAATTTATCATGCATAACGAGTCAACATCCACGCACATGTTACTAAGTGAATACCAGCCAATGCTTTTTCACTTTATCTATTTTAGTATCATCTTCTTATTATCATTATTATTGCTATTATCATTTTCGTTATTATATATTTCGTCATTTATGAAAGGGTGTCGTAAGATCTCTTTTTTTTTAGTATGTATCCTCACGCAGAGTCTCCGAAAAGGACAAATATTGATACGGATATTATATTCTTTCTCTCTTTCTCTCTTTTATTCGTCTTTTTCTATTCTTTTTTCATCGCTCATGTGTTTCTAGTTTTAATAATTCGACATTTTCTGTTTTACATTTTTTCTCCCATGAGACCAAAAGCATCCCTTGTGGCTCAACCTTGGACACGTTCGCTGTGTTTACTTTGAACTTGAAGGTGATAAATAATTCACTGTTGCTTACACTTCGCTAGATAAATCGCTCTGCATTTTGCAGGAAGTGTCACTGTAAAGAAGAAAAAAATGGATAATGACGAGCATTGGTTGCGTTTTGTGAAGTACCGGAATATCTAATCAATGCTAGGTGATGATAATGCTTCTTCCTCTCTCCGAAATGGATTTAGAGGGATCATATATTTTTTTTTCCTGTCTCCTTAATACTTTGTAGTGTATTTCTAGAGTACTTACGTGTTCAGCAACAAATCAGAACATCAGTAGTTAGTAAATGTTTAGATCTTAATGTATTCGGTATTGTTCATGCTTTAACCTACTTCAGACACAAGAATCACCTTTGTCATTACATCCAATTTCAAAAATCAAAGAGAAAAGTTAAATTATTAAGTATCTTGCTTTGGGAGGCACTGGTGGTTGCTGTAAAATTCACACGTAGGAAAATATTTATTAAACGATTGAGTATGTAAGGATGTGTTCAGTTCACCATGTCTCATGCTGGGCCAGGAGAAAGTGCAAGGAAAGGTCCCTGGCCATTACGTTCTTTTTATCGAAGAGCCGCAGGTGTGCGTGTCAAGTATGTTCTCTGCATATATCATATATATAGATAAATAAATAAATAAATATAATATATATATATATATATATATATATATATATATATATATATATATGTTAATATATATATAATATATACATATATATATCGTATATATATATATATATATATATATATATATATATATATATATATATATATATATATATATATATATATATATATATATATCATTATATAACTATATATATACTATGCTAATATATCATATAATACCATATTTATCATATGATAGCTATAGATATATAGACTTCAGATAATATATACTAACATATCAATGATATACTACTTATTATCTATTATATTCTCTCAAATTATTATCTATCCCTGTTATATACAGCCCTAGACTCGAGCGATGACAGTATCACTATATATAACTCAACAATGGCGTGATAACTGACTGTCATTTGCCTCCGTGCGCTGAACACGGGTCCGTCTCTATCCTTTCCTTCCTTCGTCTGATGTACAAGCTTCCTCACTATGCGGCCCGTACCTTCTCATCTCACTTCTCACGGTCTTCTGATCCACTGTTCCTCCTCTGGGCCTCCTTGGTTCCTTCTCCTCCTTCTCCTTTTTCTCCCCTTTCTCGTTTCGTATCATTTCTTCACTTGTCGCTCGTCTTTTCATTTCCTCTCGCTTCTCTTTTTCACTTGTGCCTTCCTCCTTCTCCTTCCTCCTTCCTCCTTCTCACTCCTTCCTCCTTCTTCTTCCTCGTCTCCTTCTCTTTCCTTCGTCTTTCACTTGTATTCTTCTTCTTTCCTACGCTTCGTCTTATTCTCCTTCACGTCTGTTTATCTTCGTCTTTTCTTTTATTGTCCTGTTTTACAAGACCTTGTCCCCTTTTTTTTATCTCTCCTCGTGTGCTTAGTCATTTCCTTTTCCCTCCTCGTCTATTTATTGGTTTTAGAGGCGTATTTTCTTTCTTCACTTTGTTTGATCTTGCCTCACTTCAAACTTAGATTGGTCATTCTTCCCCTCATGAAAATTACTCACTGATTTATTACTTTCTGTAATTTATGTGCGCTACTTTACGTAGTCGTAGCACACAAACGTTATGAAAAGGCATATATACTAGGATGTACCTTATATTAGCTTTAGAGAAATAAACGCAATTACGTTCTCCTCTCACCGAGATCCTGATCCTCAGGTTCAAGTACAAGATGGGAGGCCTTTCCCGTCTGCGTCGCTATGTGATCCGAGTAGACGCTTACCTGGATGACATGTCTCTCATGGCGAACTCTACGATCTCCTTCCTCACCGGAGAAAATGATGGAGGTAAGGGCGAGGGGCACACTCTGTGGAAACCTCGGCTATGGAAAGTGTATTTATCTTAAGGACATTAAAATACTTGGTTGCAGAGAGTGCATACTAAAACTTCATAGAGAGCGTATTTGCTCAAAGATAGCTAATCACGTTCATGGGTTCCGTGGATTATGATGCTAATCTCAAGGAATTTCAAGATATACTTAAAATGGAAGCTATGTTTGTTTATAAGCAAGATCTGTTGAAATGGGCATGTTAAATCGATATATTATACAGGATTTTTTCTTTGCACTACAATTTATCTGTAAGATGATTAGACATTCATTACTTTATTTTCATCGCATTTGTTGTGAAAATGAAGTGTATATTGTGGAACACATATTTCCCTTGTCGCTTGGTAACCAATCAGACACCAGATAAAAATAAAGATATAGATAATGTCCGCAACAATTGCGAAGGAGACTAGCAAGAGTGTAATTGAATTTAAATACACTAATTGAATACACTAAATAAATACACTAAATAAATTCACACATACACACAAAAAAAGAGTTTTTGCCTTTTCCCGAACCCTTAATAACTCTAACTTTCCGGCCTCGCAGAGAGCCAGCTGTACAACCTGACGGGAATCATCCTGGTCCTCGGGATCTCCACCATCATCATGGTGGTGGTGATGGTCTGCGTCGGCTACGAGAAGCTCATTCAGCAGAAGAAGGAAGACTGTTGCGACTTCCTCTGCTGCAGGAGGGAGAAGAGGAAGGGGCCGAAGGTGTCCATATCACCCGAACCGCTCATGGTACAAGACAGAAGGGAATTGGATGACGATTCCCCGACTTCCTCACACAGATACTAAGCTTCGTCTAGTCTCAGGGAGGAAAAACTGACAGCTCAGTCCGAACTCTAGACTTCTTGTGTTGAAGGCAACGTTTCAATAAAAAAAATATCTTCGTCCAGTTTTGAAAATACGAAAAGCCATTCTTTAATTTTATTTATTTATTTTTTATTTTATTTTTTTTTTTTTTTTTTTAGAAAAGGGACGGTGATTCGAAGTACTCCAGAAGCCGGAGTGAGTTGCCAATTTTCTTTCCTGAGTTTGGATGCACTCTACCGATGGCCTTCTAAGCTGGCGACGAAACTGACGAACATTTGTACAAGTCCTCGAGTGCAGAAGTTGTGCCTAACGTTTCGTTCCAGGATTCATATGTTTCAAAGTATTTTTTGAAAAAAAGGTGTATATTTGATGTTTGTTATTGGATACGATAGTTTTATTATTTCAATGTAAGTGTGGGTATCTATACCTATATTACCAGACACGTAATAGTTTCACCAGTGCAAGATGAATGGGCCAGTGAAATGACTGTGAGAGATTCATCTTGCACGTCGTACCTTGCATAGTATGACACACATTAAATCACTGGATCCACAAAAAATACAGGTACAAGATACAGTATTCGGTTAGCGAAATATTTAGAAATAAAAGTACATTTTTATTTGGTAAAAAAAGAGAGAGAGAGAGAGATTCTTATAAATAATATATAAGGAACCAATACCATATAAGAACATCTCTTCAGAAGGGATACTCCGATATTTTCACCGTTTTATATAAAGAATTACGGTCACTGCTTCCTCCACGGGCAAAGAAAGCGGAGAAGGAAACACAGCTGGAGGAGGCAGCGACGGCGGAGGAGCGCGTCTGCGTGTGCCACTCGGTGCCATTTTTAAAGAACTAACCGTAGTCGACCTTTTACCCGGTGTAGCTGTTCTTTAAGCGTTCATGATTAGTGCTTTAAGGCAACACTTCAGGTAGTGACAAAGGGAGGATTATACCTCAAAAAATAGTAAAAGGTGCTGATTTGGTGATATGTCATCTTTATTGACAATGGATGTGGATTTCAGGTGAGTGGTTTTGTTAGATTCAGTTCAGTTAAGAAATTGAAGATCGTGCAGTCATATGATATGATATAATACTCTTAATCATACGCACATGTATTCATATAAACAAATAAATAGATATAGATGTTTATTTATTTATTCATTCATGTGTTTATGTTTACATATGTATAT
>NC_051403.1:13122505-13125005 GCF_015228065.2 Penaeus monodon | reverse complement strand
TATTATTATTATTATTATTATTATTATTATATATTATCATATAATAATGATAATAATAACAACAACAAAACAACAACAATAATAATAATGATAATAATAATAATAACAATAATAATAATAATAATAATGATGATAATAATATGATAATGATAATAATGATAATAGTAATGATAATAATATAATAAATAATGATGATAATGATAATATATTATATAATAATATTATTATTATATATTATTATATTATATATTATTATATTATATTATTATTATTATATTATAATGATAATATTAATAATAATAAATAATATAATGATATAATAAATATATAATAATAATAATAATAATAATAATAATAATAATAATAATAATAATAATAATAATAATATAATAATAAAATAATAATAATAATAATAATAATAATAATAATAATAATAATAATAATAATAATAATAATAATAATAATAATAATAATCAGAAGATAGAAGAAAAAGATGAAAAAGAAGAAGAAGAAAGAGGGGGGGGGAAATATATTAATATATAATTTGCTATGCACACACAAAGATAAATAATATCCAGAAATCTTGTATCGTAAAAAATGAAAAATTATTTAGGCCCGGGAGAAATGCGAGTTTGATAAAAGCTTTGGGCTCGTTGTTCACTCGTGTTATTTACAGTTTTCCCGCGCGAGATTGTTCGTCGTCGTCCTCCGTCGCCAAAATGAGTTTGTGGGTGGATAAATATCGCCCACGAGAGCTTTCCAAGTTGGATTTTCACCTGGAGAAAGGTGCACATCTCAAGAAATTGGTGAGTGGCTGATTGCTTAAATTAAAGGTGGGAATTTGTTACGGGAAGGAGTTGAAATGTAGTGGTCTCTCGAGCTAAGGGAAAAGGAAGGTAACTAAAGTGTTCTTGTTATTTTGGGTATACTCTTGATTATTTTTTGTTTTTGTTTTGATTTGTTTTGGGTATAGAATAATGAATGTAGTGCTTCGACAGACTACAGAAAGCAACGCTGTTTGGGTTTTCTGATATATTAATAATATAAGGCCTACAATTGCTGATTTAAAGTCAAGTAAACCCCTATTATTGCCCTTACACTGAGCGACACAGTTTAGAATGGGTCAATATTCATTAATATTGTGGCCTCTGTGGTTTACAGACAATGAACAGCAAACCTCAGCAACATGTATTTTGGCAAGATAAAGTTTCGTTCCTGATAAATTGGTAAATTTCTATGGTAGTCAGCAATTTCTGTCTTGCATGGTTATACGTGGCAGTGGTTTATTGGCCGGAGTGATGGCATGTGTCATTGCACCCCTGTTGTGTATGAATACTGTTTGAGGTCATAGACCGTCCTAATAATTAGTCATTAGATAAGGATCACTCAAAACTCTGCCACAATCCTGTTGATTTGTGTGAAATCTCTAAACATTGACCATGAATGGAGCAACTATTAACCCATAATTGACGGGTAGCATTCATAGAGGCCGGGGCCTCGCTGCCAGGGGCTTATATCGTCGCCCTAGCATGCGCGACCACACATGCCAAATACCAGCATCCCATGCCGTTTCTTCGTAATACTACGAAGATATGTTGTATTTTCAATTTTCATTATTTTTTAAAGTCTCTACTTGCCAAACTTCCTGATAAATCGAGACTGAAGGGTATTTTTGTTGTTATATAGACTCCATAGTTGATCATTATATATTCGGTCTATAGTCCAAATAAAATAAGCAGTGTGTGGCATCATGGAGTTGAAATTGTCGGTTTGTTGCATTTTTTTTTGTTTGTTGCATGGTAAAAATGAGAAAGTGTTAGAACCGACTTAATCACACTTTCACTGGCAAAAAAATAATCTTTTGCCGTGATTGTAACAAAAAAAAACTCATGGCATGTCCATGCATACTCTATGGCATGTGCGTACGTGCCCCCGGCAGATGGTCCCGCCATGCCATGGCATGTACGTACATGCCACCCGTCGGCAATGGGTTAACCCATTAGATCCAAGTGACATGGATGCCTGCAAAAAAAATTTGACTGGGGAGCAGGTGACAGGAATGTCTCGTCATAGGATATTGCAGCCAATTGGCAGGGGACGGGAATATCTCATCTTAGGATACTGATACCAATTGGCAGATGACAGGGATGTCTCATCTTAGGATATTGCTGCTAATTGGCAGGAGATAGGGAAATCTTGTCATGAATGCACAAAGCACTGGGGGTAAAAATCAACTCTGGGCCTTCTGGAGGGTGATCATTGGCAAACTACACCAGTTCACAAGGGTGAAGTTTACCATCTGTCAACCATGCCATGGAGAAGGCTGTCTCCAAGGAGGACGCTTGTCCACACGCAAGAACTCATTCCTGCCTGCCATCACTATGAAAAAATTTAAGAAATAACACAATGTTATTTATTGTAACTGTTATTGCACAGAATGTAAACTACCAGGAGAGATGATATGAAGTCTGCTCAGTAAAAAGAGTCTATTGTCATCTTG
>NC_051403.1:13110005-13117505 GCF_015228065.2 Penaeus monodon | reverse complement strand
CCAGCCCCCACAGTCGAGGATGTTGTTAAAGTCTTACAGGTATAGACCTTTCAGTTATGTAACTTGTAGTGCAACACTGATTATTTAATTTTTAGTGTAATGAAAGATTTTTTTTTTTTTTTTTTTTTTTTTTTTTTTTTTTTTTTTTTTTTTTTTTCTTTTTTTCTTTTTCTTTCCCTGTTACTGTTCATGATACTTAAGGAAATATTCTCCTAGATGAAAATAAATGTTCTATGTTAATTCGCTGTGTACAAACTTGATATTTATTTACTATATTTTAACTCCTCTGCCTTAGGCTGTGTGCAAGAAGGAGGGCTTGTCATTACCAACTGAACTTGCCAAAAGAATTGCTGACAAGTCAAATCGCAACTTAAGACGTGCCATATTAATGTGCGAGGCTTGTAGAGTCCAACAGTAAGTATATCTCATGGGGGGAAAGTGTTCTTGATACATATTTACTCTATAATCTTGATATTTCATTTGCTTTTAATCTGTGTAAATACAAGTAACCGAGTTGAAAAATAATTCAGTGCTTGATATTCATTTATGCATTTTCTTTACAGATACCCCTTTAGTCCTCAACAAGATATTAGTATCCCAGATTGGGAAGTGTTCTTACAAGAAACAGCAGCAAAGATTGTTGAGGAACAGAGTCCAAACAGATTGTTGGATGTTCGAGGAAGGATTTATGAGCTGCTGACACATTGCATACCTCCGGAGGTTATTTTCAAAGTGAGTTTTTAAAAAAGTATTGAGTATGGAGTGGTAGACATATAAATGTACTTGACCATAATTAAGACTCAATTATATATTTTTTTATTTTTTTTCCCTTCTTTTTCTTTCTTTTGATACCCAAAGCAGATTGTCATAAAAATTTCAGGATTTAAAACTAGTTGCAGCCTCGAGGGATCCTCGTGGCTGGAAGCGAAGGGTGGATGCAGCCATGTGCCCCCATTGGCGTTAACTCCTTGATGATGATGATGATGATGATGATGATGTCCTGTTTAGCTAGTTGTTGTTGCCATTTCATGGTAGTTTAACCCTTTCCCGACGGGTAGTATCCTAGTGGCCCGGGCCCCGCTGCCGGGGGGCTTATATCATTGCCCTAGCATGTGCAACCGCTCATACCAAATACCAACATCCCATGCCGTTTCGTCGTAATACTACAAGCATATGTTGCATTTTCAGTTATCATTATTTTCTAAAGTCTCTACTTGCCATATTTCCTGATAAATCAAGACTGAAGGATATTTTTGTTATATAGACTCCATAGTTGATCATTATTCGCTCAATAGTCTGAATAAAATAAGCAGTGTGTGGCATCATGGAGTTGAAATCTTCGGTTTGTTGCATATATATATATATATATATATATATATATATATATATATATATATATATATATATATATATATATATATATATATATATATATATATATATATATATATATATTATTTTTTTTTTTTTTTTTTTTTTTTTTTTTTTTTTTCCCCCATAGTAAAAATGAGTGTTAAAAACGACTTAATCACATTTTTAGTGGCAGAAAAATAATATTTTGCTGTGATTGTAACAAAAAAAAACTCATGGCATGTCCATACATACACCATGGCATGTACGTACATGCCCCTGGCAGATAGTCCAGCCATGCCATGGCATGTACGTACATGCCCCTGGCAGATAGTCCAGCCATGCCATGGCATGTACATACATGCCACCCGTCGGCAAAGGGTTAAGAATACTTTATTTAAATTGCTTAGTAACACTGTTTGGCAGTATCAAGATTTAGACTTGAATTTTCTCTTATAAAGGAGTTACCACCATCAAAGAGGGAAATGTGTAATTTTTTTATGGTGAAATTTATAAAACTCATCTTATGATATTATGTGTCCTGCATATATTAATATTATTTCATTAATAATAACAATAATAAAATTAATAATAATAATAATAATAATGGAAAGATTTTGCCTTTCACTATTTTTGACTAATTGAGATGAGACTGGCCTTAGTGTAATCCAAAAAGACTGTCTAGACTTTCCTTTCATCTTACTGCTCTCATTTTTTATAACAATAATAATGAAAAAAAAAAAAAAAAAAAAAAAAAAAAAAAAAAAAAAAAAACAGTCCATTCTCTATTGGTCAGCTAATGCAGTGTGTTAATGAAAATGTGATATATTTTAGTCTAGTCCATGTTGAATATAGATACAATTTCATTGAAAAGTAGAATAAATAAATTAAATCTTGAAGCATACCTACTGTATTCGTAACATACAAGTGTAAATGTTGCCCCCCCCCCCCCCCCCCCCCCCCCGTTGGCCATGAGACTTTCATTAACTCGGCATTAAAGTGGTAATGGGATACCTTTGCATCAAAAATGTGCCATGTATAGTATGTATAAAAATGTATAAAAAAAAAAAAAAAAGGCCTGGGGAATGCCCAGAAGCAGCTTTGTTTTTTCTTTATTGCTTTTTCTTATTACGTTACCAAGCTTTGGGAGTTGGGTTGAAAATCAAAGTTTAACATTCTGAAGTGGCTAATCCTTCCCTTAGAAATGAGAGAGATTAGTCTCTCCATATTATATGTGTATGAAAGTTTTGGGCAGATGTAATATTTTGGAAAGGTAAATGTCAATATAAGTAAAATATGATTCATTAAAAGTAGTTCTTAGCCTCAAGAGGTTTGTTACTTCAGTAGTCATAGTGCTTTCATGTTAATTTCACTTTATTTTTTTCAGGGCCTGTTAAAGGAATTGGTCAGAAATTGTGATGGTGAACTGAAGTGTGAAGTGACAAGACTAGCTGCCTATCATGAACACCGCCTGAATCTCGGTTCAAAGGCTATATACCACATAGAGGCCTTTATTGCAGCATTCATGGCTATTTACAAGAAGTTCTTAGAAGACAGTATGTCAGCCATGTTTTGAAGAAAATATATTTTTATTGCTTAGATTTAGAATATTTGTTTTTTGTTTTTTGCAGATGACATCTTTGTTTAAATTTCACAACATAAATATGTAACCAGCATTATTCAAGGATAAAATATACAAAGTGTGCAAATTATTTTTTTCTTTTCTTAGCTTTCCATATTATATCTCCAGTTATATTTTTAAAGAAATTAAGTTAAAAAGAAAAGGGAAAAGCTGGGAAATGTTTGGGTTTTGAGTTTTTTGCGAGGTTCAAACACTTAACGCAACATACAAATATCCATGAACATTCAACATAAATGTGTAAGGGTACCAGAAAATTAAAAATAAAAAAAAATCTTTGGTTTCAAGGAGTTAGCCTGCTGATACAAGTGGTGGCAAAAGCACTGGGTACTCATCATTGCAGCAATTTGATCCTAATGTATACACAAATGTATGTAGGAGCAAAGTTCAAAGTACAAATGACTGCAGCAATTACACCTCTACATACACACATGAGGAATCAAATATTTGGTGTCAACTACTGCAGCAAATCTTCTGTGCATACACTATGCAGAAATTTTAATTATACTTTTGACCTCTTAATTGCAAATTTCTAATATCTTGTCAAACATTCTACAATATGAAACTTGCTTGTTTTGTTCCTGAATGCATAGGAGATTACATAACGCTGCTGATAACCCCATATATGAGAAGGGTTTAGTGAGAGCATTGGACCTTTAAAACATCATTCCATAAGATCTCTACATTTCCCTGTGGTCCTTACATAGTAATGAAAAGAATTTTACATTTATAAGTTATTAAATTCACTTACAATTTACTGGCAGTTTTCAGAGGTTCAAGGTAAATATTGAGATCCATTTGGAATATTCAGTACCTTTATTTAGAATGAGGCTAGTAATAAATATTTGTACTGTCAACACTTTAAACACCAAAACCAAGAGCCACTCACATAATTTTGTGAACAGACTCACTCTAGCATCTTTGCAAATCTTTTTTTTTCATGTATTTTAGTTTACATTTACTCAATTTTACACTAGATTGTGCTGCAGTTTATAGGGGTCCATCACTCAACTTTGTGGCAAACATGGAATACCAGATAAACAAAGCAAAATAAATTTCCTGTGCCACTAGCACCTTTATAGAACAACAGAACAGCTCAGCAAGGACTTTGATCCCTACCATACCAATATGTACACACCACCACTTCCAAGAGGGACTAGGCACAATTTGGGAATTTATTGACCTAGACTCAAGCTAGAATAACTTTAATGGTTCAGTTAAGTGCATTTTGGCAATTACTTATACCAAATCATTACATGCCTGTACTTTTCTCATCTTTATCAACAATACTTGTTCCAACACTCTCACTTGTACAGTAACTGCCTCAGTTCCAACGCTCTCTAACCAGCACTCACCACAAAAATGCATCCAAAAATCCTAACTGCATTCTCAAAAAATTTATTCCAACAAATTGCTTTCTCGCTTATACATATGAATCTGCAATTAGGTAAAAATGGCTACAATAATTCTGTACTAATGTACAATGAATTACAAATATGCTTTATGAGAATAAGAAAATATGAAAGCCATACCAAGCACCCAATAGCAGCATTTCAAGGGATCAGCGACAAAAGTGGATTCCCAAAGAGCATTATTTGCTATACTTCTATTTTTCTTTAACTGCTCCTAGTTTAAAATCTTAATTACAAACACTACACAAGTTATTCACAATTTAAGAAATAGCTAACTATGCAGTCAATTCTTTGTCAATTACCTGAAATGGTGTAAAGCACTTTATAAGTGTCAAAAGCAGGTTATCCAAGTCTAACAACACGCTGCTATTGGTTGCTAAATGTGCCCTGCACTGCTTCCAAAACCGTAATGAGGAAAGGCGAAGTTCTATTCTGACTGGAGACCCATTATATAATGTCATGATTTAAATAATAACCATGAGAGCTCAAACAAAAGTAACCATTTGTTTCAATTTACCACTGCAACAGAAGTGAAACTCTATGTGGGATATTTTGGCACCCAAAATATTTGTTAATGGAAGAGACATTGATGCACCCCAAGTCTTGAATTATGTTTAATATTTCCATATATGTTGCAGCTCACAATGTTTAAACTCAGGGAGTACTAAATAAAAATAATAATAATAATAAAATATTTGTAGAACTCAATACTATAAGAAATGGAGCACCTCAAAAGTTAAAATAGAACTAAGCCAGAGATACCCTACTTGAGCAAATGCTGAAGCCTCCCAGGAAGTTTTATACTTGCTAACACTGAAAGGCCTTGAATAGCTACATCTAAACCTAACTTTACAATTTCACATGTTTGAAGAGAAACCTCACTTAGTTAAGTTGGGCAAATCAGAAATTTCCGTAAGTTGCCAGCCCAAGTAGTATGATAGCATTGATAAAATTACCCTAATTCTGTAACTTTCAGCATTCTAACCAGGCTTGAGAGTATTGGCTTCTACTTACAGTTCTATAATGCATTGATTACAGAACACCCTATATCTTTTTGGAAAAGAAACATAAGACAGCTTTACCTGCTTCATATCAATGTAAGCCTCTACAACATAACAGTAAAGTGTATGCTGAATAAGTGCCATGATGTGAATATAGCACCTCATTTTTCTCAATATATTTCAACTTCATACCTGCTTCGGGTTGCTGTTTAACTGTGGCAAGTTTATGAAAATATTAAATATGAAATATTAAATGTTTAGGGTTAATTACAGTAGAAATGATGGGTCTTTTTAACCAAAAATGAAAGTTAAAAAACTTCTCCTGCATACATTTTATCATCACTATTTCCATGGCAAGTAACATTTGTTTGGTATGGTTTTTCAAGGACATCCATATATAAATGGAAAAAAACACTGCTTGCTGGGGACCACACAGAGAGCTAGATCAGTTCATACCAACTTGGGGAATGAAAGTGAGGCAATGACAGAAGAAAGTATTTGAGCCCATTTTTGCATCATGCATCCTCTGACCAGGTACTTAAGAATCACAATTACACACCAATCACATTTTAGAGTCACTTTGGACAGAAGAGCAGCACCAAGAAGTGCACTAATCACATCTGCCCTTGTATTCACAATCACACCATATTTACAAATATTTCTTCTGTAGTCATATGCACACTTGATTTTCTATTCCAAGGCTACCCTAAATTACTGCTCCTAAGAGTAAATAAAAGTTAACCTCTTTATACTCCACTTGTTCCCAATCCTTGCCTGTAGTATTTGGGCAGTACCTACCTAAACTGAAAAAAAAAAATTGGGAACACATATTAAGCACTAAGCCTTTTCCACCTCTTTAGACTGGCCATTGGGAAATGTACCCTACTAATTGCTATCATCTAACTGTGGTACAAATCTGATTAGCCTAATATATTGAGAATTCTTTAATGAACAAGACAGGGAGTGAATTAAACCTATCAATTCATCTGACAAAGACAGATAGTTAAACATTACTTGTCAAGGTGTTCCAATGCTTGATCTAAAGCATAATTAACTGTATCAAATCTTGTGCAATACACATTATCATTGCCACTATTATTAGTAATAAACTGTGTATATTAATTTACACAATTTTCAACAAAAGATCTGTAAACTTTTTAGAACAAAATTGGCAATAATCATCAAAAGGCTTTCCATTGCACAAGGTACTTTTCAAGAACTATTTTGATACTATGATAACAATATTCTACTACTATAAGGATGAGTCATCCTTAATATCCTGCTACTTCATCATAGCTGCTCAAAGTGAAATATTTCTATCCAGGTAAAATCATTAAATAATGACATAAAAGAAAATAAGAAAAACAGTCTTAATCAGTTGCTGGAGTAATTAAAATGAAGACAAATAGTACTCATTAAGATTTCTAGACACTTGCTGAATAGAGCAGCTTCTTAATTGATCTTGAATATTAATCTCACAAGTTACTTAAATCTAGTAACTTTGGATAACCAGAATGAAAAGCATTGCAGCTAGTTATTCTAGACAAGTATGAATAAATTTCATAAAATTCAAAATGACAAAAATCACAAAACTCAGTATAAATGTATTCTAGAAATTCCTTTCTATAACTTTAAAAGGTTTGATAGGTATAAACTTGATGTAATGCAATTTCTATTTACTCCACGAATAACAGCGATTTAACCTACTGCAAAATAATTCATCTTCATTTGTAATTCGTAATGATAAAAAGAAGAGAAGTAAACAAAATTCTTCAATACAGGTAAAGGAAGCACAAGAAACTAAGCACTACTCAAAACCAAAAGCCCTGCCTGAACTTTGCAGTCAGAACCAAGAAATGGGCTTTGCCTTTTAGAAAGCCCTGCCCAAAGACTACATTCAAAATGTGGCAACTAGATTCATTCAAGCATAATCATTCAGGCAAAAGAATAACCAAGCAGAAGATGGCACGTGAGATTCTGCTAGTCACTTATGGTGCATCTTCTGTGACTTGTCAGATCTCCCGTCACTTATTCTACACTTTATACACCAAAATATCATATGTACACACTTTACAGTTTGAGTTTCCACACCTGACCA